>NW_021319307.1:66478-247683 GCF_001605985.2 Dendrobium catenatum | reverse complement strand
TAAACACTCCTTTTACTCTCTCCTTCAATCTCCCTTCAGTTTGCATGAAAGCCAATGGACAAAAAAATTGCATGACAGTCTAGAAGTGGACCTTTATATATGAAAGACACAAAAAATCGTTCAAAAATTGGTTATTTTCAATATGTTTCATACTCGATTCACCGTACGATCGAATTTCATACGTACGAACAGTGTAAAAATTATTGCGTACGAACTTAATGTGCACTGATATGAATGCCTTCGTACCCGATCATCGTGCCGTATGAACAGGTATTTCCAAGCTTGTTAGAATGAATTTTAGGATGGTCTTATATGTTTTAAGGAACATAGGACATCATCCTGGGACGAATGTACAAGATCGCCTGGACGAATATTTCGAAGCATGAGTCCAGAGAACATCGTCTTGGGACGAACAAGGTAAAATGTCTGGATGATTAGTTCAAAGCATGAGTCCAAAGAACATTCATCCTGGGATGGATGGAAAAGATTGTCTGGATGGTTATTTGCAAAGTATGGGTTCAGAGAACATCATCTTGGGACGAACATGATAAAATCGTCTGGACATTAGTTCAAAGCATGAGTCCAAAGAACATCATACCTCGGACGAACAGAGTAAAATGTCTTGGACGATTAGTTCAAAGCATGGGTCCAGAGGACATTATCTTGGGATGAATAGGGTAAAAATCGTCTGGACGATTAGGACTTGGAAAAATTTTTTGCCATTCTGTTCGTTCCTTGCTCTTTGGAGAGTATAATTAACTTCAATCGTCCTTAAGAACATAGTTCATTCTGTATGATACAATATTTTAGAAATTTTTGATTTTTAAAGATCTCCCCCAGTTGTGTGTGTGTTAAGTTACTCATTACAATCACACTCTCTGATTCAAAATGAAAAAAAATATAGACTTCAAGTTACAAAATGTTATAATCAGATCTTGATTTGAAGTCTTTAAAGATCGGAGTAATGATTTCCCTGAAATGTTAGTAACACACAAGAGCCAAAAACACACTTCTTCCAAAATGTGTTAGGAGAAATTAATAATCAATACAATAATATTGGAACATCAAAAAACAAGTTCCAAGAATATAAAATATGCAAAAGCTAAGTAGTAACTCTCTCAACAATCTCTCCCTTTTTGATGATGGAAAATAATTATTGTTTTGTAAGTTCTAAGTATCTCCTAAACTCCTCCTGAATTAATAGCATGTGAGAATAAGGGGCATTTGAACATAACAAAAAAATATATATATTTAAAAATTTTTAACACATAGTCACTTGAACACAAAGCACAAAGCATTTGAACACAAGGCAAAATAGACACCAAAAGTCTCAGAGATTGGCAATTACAAGAAGAACATATGGATGACATATACGAACAAATACAATAAATGCAATGATAGTTTCGAACAATATTTCCCCCTCTTTTTTACAAGAGCAAAAAGAGAAAGAAGAAAAAGAACAAACAAAACTTAAGAAGTCATTGAAAGCCTTTTAATAAGTGACCTAAAAAGAGTTGAGTTACATTTGCAATAAAATTAAATATCATTAGAGAAATAGAAAGATTCATATGATTTAAGAGTAACCATTCTTTTTTGGACCCATTCATCCGTCCATACGAAATAAGTTTCGTACGTATGAACCCAAAATCGTATGGGACAAAATTATTTTTGTTCGTACGAAAGTTCATTTTCTCTTTAAATTGAAAGGTTTTGAACACAAATTTTCATCACCTCGAAACCCTTTCAAATCTTCTAAATCTCCTTGATCTTCTACATGGCTAGTTCAAGCAAAAGAGACAGGCAAAAGATACTTGATAAGGGGCCCCCACTCTAGAAACTCAAGAGAAAACTTTCTTTCTAAAGAAAATGAGGAGTCTTTTCCTAGGTTTGCATCCACCAAATCACCACCTCTAGAGTCCTTCTCCAAGAACAACTCACTTTCAAGGTAATGGACCTTTTTGCTTCAACCCAGTTTGGTCTTATTCTGACTCTGATCCACCTCTACAACAAGGAGACTTTCCACTACTTCCTTGTAAATATGTCTTTTAACTCTGACCAAACTGTGATTAGGTCTATGTTTTTAAGAAGAAAGTAGAGAATTACAAAAAGAGTTTTAGGGTATTTTAGAAACTTAAGGACTCAAGGGATTAAGCTCACACTTTGACTCTTCCACCAACTTTGACTGGACAGCAATAAATCAAGTCATTAGAGGATGTAGAGGAATAGGTAATATGCTTAAGGAAGCCTTTCTTAACCGTAATGCCCGTATCATCCAGCATGTTCTTCACACTTCTATATATCCTAAAGCTGGTGATCGAGTAAATATCACACCTCTTCTTTTTACAGTGACTTATCTGATTATAAACTAGCCAACCAATAATGAAGCCCAACTGATCATAACTATAGGTAGGACTTTCTAAGATTGGTCATGTTTCACACAAGAGAAAGAAGAAAATTACCTAAGACATCTTGTGACTTACATTTTGGAAAAAAAAAATGAACTCGTTCAATCTTGTTCAAAATCTAAGAGAGCCTGACTACTAAAATGATGAATCATTTGGAGCCATCTTTAATAAAGATGATCAATTTATTAGTAGTGACTCAGAGGAGGAAAGAAGAGGAACTCCCACCTACACCTGCTGGTAGACAAAAATTTTAGGATTTGGTCCAACATTTTAATCGTCTTGTGAGTCATTTTGATCAATCTTCTTGATCAGATTGAAACTCATCTTCAGTAATAGGACTATCAATATCACCAGGATATGGGTTATGTTAGAGGTTAGTTTGAATCGATCAATATGAATATAAGAATTTGGGTTTATATGAAACTCCAGAAAATTTGTCTTTGAATTCTGATAATAACTTGATCATATTGTTCGCCTCATCTCATTTAATAAAGAACTTATAAAATATAGATGAGGGACTTCTTCAGTTCATAGGTTTTATTTCTTGTAGATCATCTATTATGAATTTGATCCCTCTCTAAGTTAAGGAGGTGCATCCCAACTTGAGCGCCTCTAGATCATCTAAAGTTTCTAAATAAAGTTTGTTAAAAAGAATTAACATTCGCCAAAAAGAGACAATCAGACTCTAGATTATTTGATATAACTAACTAATATTCATCATAATCAAATCAACGTATAGTAGTGAAGCCAACACGATGATCTTAATGAGTATTTTCTGATATTTTGTAGTCAATAGGAGATCAAGTTGCTTGGCTTCGCCTCTAGTCTAATTTGATGGTGTTAAATCTTGCTTAACAATTTTATTTAGATAATTTGAATATTGGTTAAAAGATAGCTCCATTATCTCATCCATAATTGGGATCATCGAGGGTTACATTCATTTTAGGGGGTTTACTAGTGGAAGATACAAAGATATTAGCTTTAGTGTTGGGTTTAAAGGAAGAGAGACTTTCAATCCTCTAACCCTTTTTACATCGCTTTGGGATTGTTTAAGATAATATTTTACCCCATGCTTTTTAACCTCTCTATAGTAAGATAAATCTAAATTATATTCCCTATTGACTTAGACCCTATCCTTCTTGTTATCATTTATTTAAAAATCTCAAACTTTTGATGATTTATAATTTCTCATATTCTCAACCTTTGGATTTTTCTCTACCTTACATTATTTATCCTCTAAGCTGGATTCCAAATCAATATGTATTGTAGGATCCCCTGTTTATATGTTTATTTATTTTATTATCTTATTTGATCTTTCCATCTCTACCCCTTCCTCTAGATTCATTGTGTCATTCTACCACCTCTTTTTTTAAGGGAGGGTCAGATGAGCAGGGAACATCATATTTGAGATTAAAATTCTATAATTTTCCTTTTTATTCTTTTTTCTTTTCCTTTTTCTTTCTTTTCTTTCATTTCCTTTAATTCTAGTTTTAGCTAGTTTTGAGATTTTTAGAGAAAGAAGTACGCTGCTTAGGTAGATAGCATGAACAACTTCATATATACCGACTTCATGAATTAAAAATGGTTGCAAGTTACCTTTAATGCAGTACCCTGCCCCTCTCAAAAGTATTGATACATTGAGGGTGAAAGGAATCATTCTATATTTATGGAGCTAGGGTCTACCTAGGAGATCATTAAAAGAAGCTTCATAATCTATTATATAAATTTTAGTTTTATTTTCAAGGTTTATATTTATTAAAGCATGATTATAGAACCTAAGGCCCTTTCATCTTTTTCTGTTGAATCCTCATAACATCATTGATATTAAAATTGAGTTTACAAATTATCCACTTTCAATATGCGAGAGTTCTATAGATCATAATGTTTGATCGATGCATCCTGATTAACAAGGAAACAATATAATTAAAATTATTGATATTCACATAGAAGTACAACAAATAATTATAATTCATAATTCCTTACCAACAAATATTCTTTGAAAAATGTGAACTCCTGCAACTTCTTTGAAGTAATAGTGCTTATTTTTGATTGAGTTTATAATATCTGAGCCATGTAGAATCTCTGCGTCAAGTAAAGCTTTTATTAAAGCCTCCCTCTTTCCTTGGAAAGAACCATAGCATCGTAAATACTCAGTTTTATAGGCAATTTATGAGATGTACTAAGATGTTATAATTAAATTTTAAAGCTGCTGAACTTATTGTATATAAATCCTGAATTAGTTGAGTTTGATTTGGAGCCTATGAATTATTTGCAACTTGTTTCCCTTTGTTTGTGGAGCTTCTGAAGGATGAACTTTACACGCATAAAGGTTAACTTCAACCACCTCTTCAAGAAAAGAAGTATCGAGTTGCTTTACATTTACTCATCAATTATCTGAGCATTGATTTCCATGGATTATCTGAATCATATATTTTAATCGATATTCATAAGATCACCTTGAAGCATTAAGAACAAGGGAGTCAACTATTATAAAAATATTGATAATGCTCCTTCTAATTCATGTATTGATATTTCTTGAGAATTATTTTCTTCATTATTTAATATTTTAATCCAAATATTCATCAGCATAAATAATCAAAGCTTCTACTCGTAATCTTTTTTCATTACATTCTTAGTCCCAGGAGGGATGAAATAAAAGTCATACATAGTTAAGAGACTTAAGAGTTTTAGACTCTCCATTTGCATAAACAACTATCTTATCAGATGTAATATTAACTATGTTATATTCTTCCTTCTTTGAGACTACAGAA
Organism: Dendrobium catenatum; assembly: GCF_001605985.2. NCBI lineage: Eukaryota > Viridiplantae > Streptophyta > Magnoliopsida > Asparagales > Orchidaceae > Dendrobium > Dendrobium catenatum. The sequence continues at coordinate 242,507 of NW_021319307.1, read as the reverse complement.
GCTTGATTGACTAGTAATTCCTTAGGTTCTTCAATAAGAACTTTATTCTAATCTCTATTAGGAGCTACCATATCCAACCTAGATGGTACTCAGCACTCTTAAGAGATTCCTAAAAAGATGAACATATATTTTGTTTAAAAAAAATTTTAGATGAATAGCATAATGATACATCCTAGTTATTATAAAATTTTATAGTGGATGAAGGTACAAAAGGCTCACCCAGTATATAATTTAGCTGATTCCTTGATTTGATTCAACTATATATTTATTTGAGTATCACAACTGGCCCATCTCTAATATTCTATACAAGCCATTCTTTGAAAGCCACACCAATCTTCGCCAATTCATGACTGAGCATCCTATAGGTATAGTTAATAATTAGATTGTCCTTTTTTTTTTGGGATCATAATTACAATAATAATATAAAAATTATGGTAGTCTAACAAGAGACATGAGATTGACATTCTTAACTAGATCAAGTTATAATCACAACTTAAAATTTTTGAAAAATTAGATTTTCTAATGAATTCAATTTTGTATTGCAATTCAAAATATAACACTTGTAAGATCAAATATTTTAAGGATGATCATATAGGCTAACACATTTCTGAAAAAAAAAAAATTAAAAGCAATACAAGATAACTTTCATTGATATCATGATAAAGGATATTACATCAGTCATGGCTGATATCAATACAACAAAATTTTTTGACATAAAAAATGAAAAACTGATACATCATAGAACATAACAAAACATAACTACAACACATAACATGTCATCACATCAAGTCATCACAGGTAGAAAGAAACATATCAGAACTACAGACATCACTCAGAAGGTCTCTGATCTGGAGGAGGAGGAGGGTTGAAAATATTATAATAGCTATTCATCATAGCTATATTCATATTGATCGATTCAAACTAACCTCTAACATAACCCATATCCTGGTGATATTGATAGTCCTATTACTGAAGATGAGTTTCAATCTGATCAAAAGATTGATCAAAATGACTCACAAGACAATTAAAATGTTGGACCAAATCCTAAAATTTTTGTCTACCAGCAGGTGTAGGTGGAGTTCCTCTTCTTTCCTCCTCTGAGTCACTACTAATAAATTGATCATCTTTATTAAAGATGGCTCAAAATGATTCATCATTGTAGTAGTCAGGCTCCTCTAGATTTTGAACAAGATGAACGAGTTCATATTTTTTTTCCAAAATGTAAGTCACAAGATGTCTTAATGTAATTTTCTTCTTTCTCTTGTGTGAAACATGACCAATCTTAGAAAGTCCATACCTATAGTCAATGATCAGTTGGGCTTCATTTATTGGTTGGCTAGTTATAATCAGATAAGTCACTGTAAAAAGAAGAGGTGTGATATTTACTCGATCACCAGCTTTAGGAATAATAGAAGTGTGAAGAACATGCTGGATGATACGGGCATTACGGTTAAGAAAGGCTTCCTTAAGCATATTACCTATTCCTCTACATCCTCTAATGACTTGATTTATTGCTGTCCAGTCAAAGTTGGTGGAAGAGGTCAAAGTGTGAGCTCTAATCCCTTGAGTCCTTAAGTTCTAAAATATCCCTAAAACTTCTTTTGTAATCTCTACTTTCTTCTTAAAAACATATGACCTAATCACAGTTTGGTCAGAGTTAAAAGACATATTTACAAGGAAGTAGTGGAAAGTCTCCTTGTTGTAGAGGTGGATCAGAGTCAGAATAAGACCAAACTGGGTTGAAGCAAAAAGGTCCATTACCTTGAAAGTGAGTTGTTCTTGGAGAAGGACTCTAGAGGGGGTGATTTTGGTGGATGCAAACCTAGGAAAAGACTCCTCATTTTCTTTAGAAAGAAAGTTTTCTCTTGAGTTTCTAGAGTGGGGCCCCTTATCAAGTATCTTTTGCCTGTCTCTTTTGCTTGAACTAGCCATGTAGAAGATCAAGGAGATTTAGAAGATTGAAAGGGTTTTCGAGGTGATGAAATTTGTGTTCAAAACCTTTCAATTTAAAGAGAAAATGAACTTTCGTACGAACAAAAATAATTTTGTCCCATACGATTTTGGGTTCATACGTACGAAACTTATTTCGTATGGACGGATGAATGGGTCCAAAAAAGAAATGGTTTTTCGTAAACATGCAAGTTACGAGGCATGCTTTCGTACAGACTTTTGACCAAACGATCGTACAGACAAATAGGTGTTCATCCAGGATGATTAGTTATTTAAGATTATTTTTATGATGGTTTGAAACGTCCCCCATATTGAATTACCACGTGTTTGTATGTACGAGCTGAACGTTCGTATGTACGATCAGAAATAGAGAAACTGATCTTATCCGTATAATCATCTACATGCGTACATACGATTGAATACATATCGTCTAGACGATTGTCATAATCGTACAGATGAACAATATTAAAAAATTGAAAAACTGCATGCAAAACCATTCTAATCAATAGTTAATATGCTATATGATTCGTCCCGTACGAAAATAATTTTGTACAGATGAATTTCACACTTTGAAATTTTCATGACAACACTCAAAAATCAAGAATCTTGAAGTGAAAGTACACAAAACAAATAGACAGGAGCTTGCAAAATCAAGTACGAATAAAACACTGAAAAACACACAAAAAATCATAAAATCAAAAGACAAATAAAAATATCAATGTTGCAGAACCATTTAATTAAGCATTTAAGTCAATCACACTAAGCCTTATTTTTAATGTACTGAAAGTATCAAAGGCTAATGATTTAGTAAAAATATATGTAAATTGATTTTCTGTTGATACTTGATTGAGTTCAATTTCTCCTTCAGTTACATGATCCCTTATGAAATGATGCCTAATATTTATATGTTTGGTTCTTGAATGTTGAATAGGATTTTTAGAGATACAAATGACACTAGTGTTATCACAATAAATGGAAATTGTGCCTATTGTTAATCCTAAGTCAATCAACTGCTATTTCAACCAAAGTACTTGTGCCACATAACTTCCTAAGGTAATGTATTCAGCTTCAGCAGTAGATAGGGCTAATGAATTTTATTTTATACTGGACCAAGAGACTAAAGAATTTCCAATGAATTGATATGTTCTAGAAGTACTCTTTCTATCAACACTATAACCTGCAAAATTTGAATTTGAATATCCAATAATTTCAAATGAAGAGGTAAACTTAGGATACCAAATTCCTAAGTTTTGAGTTCCTAACAGATACCTTAAAATTCTTTTCACTACTATCAAATATGATTCTTTTGGATCTAATTGAAATCTAACACATAAATAAACACTAAACATGATATCGGACCGGCTAGCTATCAAGTAAAGTAAAGATCCAATTATCCCTCTAAATTTCTTTTGATCAATAGATTTTCCCTTAGGGTCCTTATCCAACTGAACTGAGGAATGTATAGGTATATTAACAGGTTTAGTATTATCCATTTCATATTTTTTGACGATGTCCTTAACATATTTCGACTGATTAAGAAATGTACCCTCCTCATTTTGCTTAATATTAAAGCCTTGAAAATAGCTCAAATCTCTCATTAGACTAATCTCAAATTCACTACTCATTATTTTTAAAAAATTATGACAAAGATTTTTATTTGTAGATCCAAAGATGATATCATCAACATAAATTTTTATAATAAGTATTTCTTCTCCCAATTTCTTTAAAAAGAGAGTTGTGTCCACATTTACTTTTTCAAAAGATCTCTCAAGTAGGAAGGTGCTCAACCTCTCATACCAAGCCCTAGGTGCCTGTTTCAATCTATATAATGCATTTTCAGTTTGAAAATATGATTTGAGTGTTTAGAATTTTCAAAGCCTGGAGGTTGTTCTACAAAAACATCCTCTTAAATTATCCCATTTAGAAAGGCACTTTTAACATCCATTTGATACAATTTAAATCCTCTAAAATAGGCAAAGACTAACAAAACCCTAATTGCTTGAAGTCTAGCTACAGGCGAAAAAGTCTGCTCAAAATCAATCCCTTCAATCTGATTATACCCCTTAGCCACCAATCTAGCCTTATTTCTAATGACTACTCTTGAGTCATTTATTTTGTTCTTGAATACCCACTTAGTTACAACTACACTTTGATTCTTTGGCCTTGCAGTTATTCCCAAACTTCATTTCTTATAAATTGATTTAATTCATCCTGTATAGCCAATATCCAAAATTCATTCAAAAGTGCTTGATCTATATTTGTGGGTTCTATCATTGAAATAAAGGCTGAATGATTGACTTCTTTGTTCAATCCACGCCTAGTCCTAACACCCTCACTAGGTTCACCTATAATTAATTCCTTTGGGTGGTTTTTAGAAAATCTCAAATATCTAAGCATCGAGTTTTCTATCTCCAAAATTTTTTCCAAATTTATTTTCTCAATCTTTTGGGAGTTAATCTCTATCTCATCCTCTTCAATAATTAGCTCTTCAAAAATTCCAGATTAATCAAATATAACAAATATGGTCACCTTAATTACCAAGGTTCTTTTATTGAATATTCTATAAGATATTCCAACACTTGATTATCCTATAAAAATTCATTCATCTGATTTTGGATCAAATTTTTCTAAGGATGATTTTCCATTATTATCTATGAACACCTTACATCCAAAGACACGCAAATCTAACAAATTAGGTGTTCTTCCCTTCAGTAACTCATAGGGTGTTTATTTAAGTTTGATTTAACATTCACTCTATTCAGAACATAACATGCCGTGCTAACTGCCTCAGCCCAAAAATATTTAGGAAGTGAATATTCTGCCAACATGACTCGAGTGACTTCTATTAATATTTGTTTTTTCTTTTGACTACCCTGTTCTACTGAGGGATTCTAGGTGTAAAAAAATTATGATCAATTCCTTTCTCCTTATAAAAGTCCTCAAAGTTTTCATTCTCAAATTCTTCTCTATGATCACTTTGATTTATCATTATCTCGCATCCTAGTTTTTTTTTTGAATCCAAGTAAAAAAATTTCTAAATTCCTCAAATGTTTCATTCTTATGATGTAAAAATCTAACCCATGTGAATCTAGAGAAATCATCCACAATCACAAATCTGTATACATTCTCTCCTAAAATTATAGTTCCAACTGGTCCAAAAAGATATATATGTCAAATCTACATTGGTTTACTAGTTCTAAGATCTTTATTAGACTAAAACGAGGACTTCACCTATTTTCCTAATTGACATGAATCACAAAGGTGATCCTTATTGAATTCTAGTTTGGTATACCTCTCACTAAGTTCTTTTGGGCAATTCTCATAAGGTTTTTCATGCTAGAGTGACAAAGTCTCATATGCCAAAGCCATGACTCATCAAAAATAGTTTTTAAACAAATAGCAGTAGGAGTTTCGATGCAATTCAAGTCAGCATATACACATTGTTTACTCGTATACCATTCAAAACATCATTTCCATTTAGGCTTAATATGCAGCTAGTATGAAAAATTTTACACAATAATCTTTATCACATAGCTGACTAATACTCAGAAGATTATATTTTATGCCTTCTACCAATAAAACATTTTCTATAAAAAAGTTTTTAAGTTTCCAATTATACCTGACCCTACCACCTTCCTTGTGGTGTTATCTCCAAGTGTAACCCTGCCTCCACTCCTAGCTTCCAACGATATGAATTGTGTAGTATCTCTAGTCATATGCTTTGAGCAACCGCTGTCCAGGTGCCATATTCTCTCACGAGGCCTTGTGTGAGAGAGATCCTATAAAATCATCAAATGTTAGACTTGGGAACCTAAACAAATTTGGGTTCACCTTTTTGCAAATTATAAATAGATGCATGTATGATATGTCTAGGTTTATGCATCTTAGGTTTCCACACAAAATGAGTTTTCTTCTTTAATGTACAGGTGTGAGCTATAAAAATTTTATTTGGTCCGGTAACTTGACGTAGCTCTATATTCGGTGAGCAGTAAACAGGTCCCACATGTTCTCACGTTTTACCATGCGGCCCGACAACCTGACCCGGAACAGACTCGGGAGTTTGCGTATTGCTTGGTATTGCTCAGTATTGTTAGGTATTGGTTGATTTTTCTCGAGAAAAATGAAAAATACCTTTCTGTGAAGACCAATACCGAGCGATTCCGAGCAATTCCAAGCAATACCGAGCAATACCGAGCAATACCGAGTTCTTTTAGGTATTACTCGGTATTTATCAGTATTGCTCGATATTGGTCTTCAAAGAGTGGTATTTCTCATTATTGCTAAGCAATACCTAGCAATACCGAGTAAATATCGAGCAACACGTGAATATAGTAATCCCGGATTCTGGTCTGAGTTGGGTCGTCGGGTCGCTGGTAAAGGGTAAGAGCATATGGCTACATATTATTGACTACCGGACGTAGAGCTACATCAGGTCACCGGACCTAATAATGTTTTGTAAGCTATATGTCCAATCAATCCATAAGTATGACATTTGACTCCTGGAAAGGGGTTTCTTAATCTTATATAGTTTCTCTGTCTATTTATGGATTGCATAAATTTAAGATACAAAATAGGATTCATGAAATCTTCAAGTCTTGGTGGTATCCTATTCTCCTCGAGAGCTTCTATCTTCGGTTTAAAAAAAGAATTCATATCTTCTAAGATACGATTTGTATAGTTTACTTGATATAATTTGCTCTCTGATTCATCCTTACTATTTTTAAATTATTTTTGAAGTTTATCATAGGATGATTTTAAATTTTCATGGTTCTGATTCAATTCGTCAAACTCATCAAGCAATTTCATGTGACTGTTATCAATTAAAGCATGATCTTTCCTAAGGATATCTTGTTATCTTTGTAGTTCCTGAAATTCTAAGTTCATACTAGTATACATTTTCTTTAACTTTCTATATATAATATATATACGTTATGATACTTCTAAAAGTTCATTGTAAGTCAAGTCACATATATCTTCTTGATCTAACTGATCAAGATTTTTGGCCATTAAGCACAGGTTTGTGACTTCCTCTTCCTTTTCAGTCTCCGATGAGTCTGAAGCTGAGTCTGCCCAGAAAGCTCTTTGGAATTTCTTATTTCCTTTCTTCACAATTAGTTTTCTCCTCTACCTTCTCCTTGCTAGGAGTGGCTTTGAGTTTTGGGTAGTCTGACTTAATATATTCAGGTTTCTTGCACTCATTGCAAATAACATCATTTGAAACCCTAACTTTTATATTAATTTTACCTCGATTCCATTGCTGGCGTCTCTTTTGCTTCCTCTTCAGAAAGCTTTTAAACTGTCTAGTCATCAGTGCGATGTCATCTTCATCTTCAGGTTGTGAGAGATCACTCTCTGACTCTTTCACTTTCAGTGCTATATTCTTTTCCCTTCATGATTCACCTATATCAATCTTTCTTTGACTCACCCCTTGCTCGTAAGCAATTAGTGATCCAAGAAGATTGTCAACAGAGTAAATATTTAAATCTTTAGACTCTGTAATCACAGTTATTTTAGACTCATAAGTAGTAGGTAAATAATGAACTATTTTATTAACCATTTCAGCATTCATTAGTTCCCTACCCAATGCATGTAAAGAGGTGACTATTTGTGTGAATATTGTGTACATGTCAGAAATGGATTCATTGGGTTTCATGCGAAACAATTCATAGTCATTCAACAAGATATTAAGTCTAGATTATTTAACTTTATTAGTCCCCTCATAAGTTATACAAAGTCTATCCCATATATCCTTTCCACTCTTGCAAGTGGAAACCCACATGTAATCTTTCGATTTAAGAGTACAAAAGAAACTATTCAAGCATTTAGCATTAAGTTGTGCTAAGTCATGTTCTTTTATTGTCCAGTCTGCAAAGGGTGTTTCAACTCTGACTCCATCAACTAATTTAGTTGGTTTTGTATACCTTTATTATACTAAAATTCACATATGATAATCAAGTGACTATAAAAAAGTAGACATGCGTATTTTTCAAAAATAAAAAGGGATATTATCAAACAAAGGAGGTCTAGTGATTGAATATCCTTCAGGTGTATTTTGGTTTCTAAATGTAGCCATGGTCGTTATTTAAAAAGTAGTCTAAACTTATGATTTTGAAACTAAGCTCTTATACCACTTGTTAAAACTTGTTAAGTATGAATTAGGTTGTTGGACCTAAGCTTATGTCCCAACGGCAACTAAGAGGGGGGTGAATTGGTATTTTAAAAATTCCTAAACTGATTAAAACTTTAATGATTTTTTTAAATTGAATTTTTTAACCACAGATCAACAAAAATAGTAAAGTAAAAAACCAGCAGAAAATAAAAGACACAAGATTTATAGTGGTTTGGTCAAACACGACCTACATCCACTCCCTAAAGTCTCCCACTTTAGGTATTAAACTATTACCACTTAGTGTCTCTTCTTTTGCCCCATAGCAAGGTGGAGAAGCCTTCACAAAAGCTCTCTTCCACGACTACCCGGTGCGATAGAGAACCATCATCATTTTACACCCTCCAAGTATAGTCATAGTACCTCCCGCTATTCACACTCTCTAAGTGTAGGCAGAGAACTTTTCACTGTCCACACTTTCCAAGTATAGGCAGAGAACCTTCCACTGTTCACACTCTCCAAGTGTAGGCAGAGAACCTTCCTCTATTCACACTCTCTAAGTGTAGGCAGAGAACCTTCCGCTGTTCACACTCTCTAAGTGTAGGGAAGAACTCTTTGTCCTTTCACACTTTTTCAAGTATCGGTAGAGAACCGGATCTTCTTGAAAGATCTTCTCACAAGAAATCTAGAAGGATAAGAGAAAAGAGAGAAGTAATCACAATTCACAAATGGAGATTCTTACCTTTGAGTGCCAAGTGAACCCTTCATGCTCCAGTAGTAAGAACTCTCCTTTAAATACTCTCTTTCACTCTCTCCTTTAATCTCCCTTCAATTTGCGTGAAGACCAATGGACAAAAAGATTGCATGACAGTCTAAAGTGGACCTTTTATATGAAAGACACAAAAAACTGTGCAAAAACTACTATTTTTCAAATCTGTGCGTACTCGATCATCCCGTACGATCGAATTTCATACGTACGAACAGTGTAAAAACTATTGCATACAAACTTAATATGCATTGGTATGAATGAATTTATACCTGATCATCATTCCGTACGAACGTAGTTCGTCCAGTACGAACAATTATTTCCAAGCTTCATTGGAATGAATCTACAGAACGGTCCATATATTTTATGGAATATAGGACATCATCCTGGGATGTATGTATAAGATCGTCTGGATGATTAGTTCAAATTATGAGTCCAGAGAACATCGTCCTGGAATGAATAGGGTAAAATCGTCTGGATGATTAGTTCAAAGCATGAGTCCAGAGAACATCATCTTGGGATGGATAGACAAGATCGTCTGGACGATTAGTGCAAAGTATGGGTCCAGAGAACATCATCCTGGGACGAATAGGGTAAAATTGTCTGGAAGATTAGTTCAAAGCATGAGTCCAGAGAATATCATCCTGGGACGAACAGAGTAAAATCATCTGGATGATTAGTTCAAAGCATGGGTCCAGAGGACATCGTCCTAGAATGAATAGGGTAAAAGTGTTTGGACGATTAGGATTTATAAAAAACTTTCGTCTGTTCTGTTCGTTCTATTGCTCTTTGGAAAGTATAACTGACCTGATCGTCCTATATGAACATAGTTCATCCTATACGATCAATATATTTAGAATTTTTGGCTTTTAAAGATCTCCCCCAGTGTGTGTGTGCTAAGTTACTCAATTAGAATCACACTCTCTCTGATTAAAAATAAATAAAATACAGACTTCAAGTTACAAAATTTTATAATCAGATCTTAATTTGAAGTCTTCAATAATCTGGAGTCTGATTTCCCTGAAATGTTAGTACACACAAGAGTAAAAAACACTTCTTCCAAAATGTGTTAAGAGAAAGTAATAATCAATACAATAATATTTGGAATCATCAAAATAACAAGTTGCATTAATATAAAACATGCAAAAGCTAAGTAGCAACTATCTCAACATTTCTTTATTTCCTTCAAAATTAAATAGACATAATCTTAATAAATCTTTCAAATATTTGAATGATACATACAGACTGTCCATTTATTTAGGGATAAAAACCTGCACTAAACTTTAAATTATTCCACATACCCTCTTGAATTCGTTTGTATAATCTGAAAGTAAACCTACCATCTTGGTTACAAGTAATAACATTCAAAACGTCAAGCAATCTAAATATCTTCTTCACATATAATGAACCATCTTATTAATTGAATATATCAATCTTATGGGTAGAGGATGTGTTGATTTTGTCGATCAATGTACTATTCCCCATAAAACAACATGACCTTATTTAGATCTTAGAAAACCAATAACAAAGTATATAGTAATCGCCTTCCATTTCCCCTCTAGATTAGACAATGGCTACAATAAAAAAATTGGCCTTTGATGTTTCACTTTAACTAACTAGCAGGTCTCATGCTTGGAGATAAATTCTACTACAACTCTCTTCAATAAAAGTCATGATAATATAGGTTTTATGTGATGATACAACTTATTATTGTGTGGATGAATTTCATTCAAAGAGTAATGGGTTTCTGGCAAAATATCATTCCTAAAGTCTCTATTATGATGGACCTATAATCTACTGCCTTAGAAAATAATAGCTTGATAATCAATTGAATGGTTTCTAATTGTTTTACATATTCTTCATACTTCATTTGATCCATCATAATTCTCTATTATAATGAAGGTTGAATAATCAACTGAGAAATAACTCATGCAGGAAAGTTAGATGAATGTGTTACCTTTAAATATGATCTTTACATTTACCAGATTAAAGCCTCTTCAGAAGTAATCATACTTGCTATAATCCTTATAAAATTCTTAGCTTTGAGTCTTTGGAACCACATTTTCCTTATCGAGCTGATAAATGACATATGGATCACAGTCTTTAATAAACTTCAAATAGCTTCTCTACCTTAGATTGAACTCTTTTTGAGTAAAGATATATTTCAAGTACTGGTGGTTGATATAGATCTTGCACCTTACACCATAAAATAAATGCCTTTCCTTGTTTAAGGAAAACACAATCGTCACCAACTTTAAATCATGAGTGGGATAATTCTTCTCACGTGGCATCAACTTTCTGGAAGTATAAGCAACTACCTTAATGTAGTACACAGTTAATCCTTTTTATTTTTTTAGTGAGAGAAACTCTAGGATTTTTCTAGTGAGAGAAAACTCATATTTTGATTTTCTTCTTCACGGTTCTTGCACGATCGTCCGTCGTGACGGTGACTGATAGTCATCGATGAAATCTTCAACTATTGTTGGAAATGCCCATGTTCCTAAAAACAGGAGACTCACCAGGGAGGATGTAGATTGAGATAGCAAAGTTATACAAAGTCTATCCCATATATCCTTTCCACTCTTGCAAGTGGAAACCCACATGTAATCTTTCGATTTAAGAGTACAAAAGAAACTATTCAAGCATTTAGCATTAAGTTGTGCTAAGTCATGTTCTTTTATTGTCCAGTCTGCAAAGGGTGTTTCAACTCTGACTCCATCAACTAATTTAGTTGGTTTTGTATACCTTTCTTATACTAAAATTCACATACGATAATCAAGTGACTGTAAAAAAGTAGACATGCGTATTTTTTAAAAATAAAAAGGGATATTATCGAACAAAGGAGGTATAGTGATCGAATATCCTTCAGGTGTATTTTGGTTTCTAAATGTAGCCATAGTCGTTATTTAAAAAGTAGTCTAAACTTATGATTTTGAAACCAAGCTCTTATACCACTTGTTAAAACTTGTTAAGTATGAATTAGGTTGTTGGACCTAAGCTTATGTCCCAGCGGCAACTAAGAGAAGGGTGAATTGGTATTTTAAAAATTCCTCTTATTTTAAATTGATTTAAACTTTAATGATTTTTTTAAATTGAGTTTTTTAACCACAGATCAACAAAACTAGTAAAGTAAAAAACCAGCAGATTTATAGTGGTTTGGTCAAACACGACCTACATCCACTCCCTAAATTCTCCCACTTTAGGTATTGCACTATTACCACTTATTGTCTCTCCTTTTGCCCCATAACAAGGTGGAGAAGCCTTCACAAAAACTCTCTTTCATGACTACCCAGTGCGACAGAGAACCATCATCATTTTACACCCTCCAAGTATAGTCATAGTACCTCCCGCTGTTCACACTCTCTAAGTGTAGGCAGAGAACTTTCTACTGTTCACACTTTCCAAGTATATGCAGAGAACCTTCCACTGTTCACACTCTCCAAGTGTAGGCAGAGAACCTTCCTCTATTCACACTCTCTAAGTGTAGGTAGAGAACCTTCCGCTGTTCACACTCTCTAAGTGTAGGGAAGAACTCTTTGTCCTTTCACACTTTTTCAAGTATCGGTAGAGAACTGGATCTTCTTGAAAGATCTTCTCATAAGAAATCTAGAAGGATAAGAGAAAAGAGAGAAGTAATCACAATTCACAAATGGAGATTCTTACCTTTGAGTACTAAGTGAACCCTTCATGCTCCAGTAGTAAGAACTCTCCTTTAAATATGCTCTTTCACTCTCTCCTTTAATCTCCCTTCAGTTTGCGTGAAGACCAATGGACAAAAAGATTGCATGACAGTCTAAAGTAGACCTTTTATATGAAAGACACAAAAAACCGTCCAAAAACTACTATTTTTCAAATCTGTGCGTACTCGATCATCCCGTACGATCGAATTTCGTACGTACGAACAGTGTAAAAACTATTGCATACAAACTTAATATGCATTGGTATGAATGACTTTATACCTGATCATCATTCCGTACGAACGTAGTTCATCTAGTACGAACAATTATTTCCAAGCTTCATTGGAATGAATCTTCAGGACGGTCCAAATATTTTATGGAATAGAGGACATCATCCTGGGATGTATGTATAAGATCGTCTGGATGATTAGTTCAAATCATGAGTCCAGAGAACATCATCCTGGAATGAATAGGGTAAAATCGTTTGGATGATTAGTTCAAAGCATGAGTCCAGAGAACATCGTCCTGGGATGGATAGACAAGATCGTCTGGACGATTAGTGCAAAGTATGGGTCCAGAGAACATCATCCTGGGATGAACAGGGTAAAATCCTCTGGAAGATTAGTTCAAAGCATGAGTCCAGAGAATATCATCCTGGGACGAACAGAGTAAAACCATCTGGACGATTAGTTCAAAGCATGGGTCCAGAGGACATCGTCCTAGAATGAATAGGGCAAAATCATTTGGACGATTAGGATTTAGAAAAAACTTTCGTCCGTTCTGTTCGTTCTATTGCTCTTTAGAAAGTATAACTGACCTGATCGTCCTATATGAACATAGTTCATCCTATACGATCAATATTTTAGAATTTTTGGCTTTTAAAGATCTCCCCCAGTGTGTGTGTGCTAAGTTACTCAATTACAATCACACTCTCTCTGACTAAAATAAATAAAATACAGTCTTCAAGTTATAAAATTTTATAATCAGATCTTAATTTGAAGTCTTCAATAATATGGAGTATGATTTCCCTGAAATGTTAGTACACACAAGAGTAAAAAACACTTCTTCCAAAATGTGTTAGGAGAAAGTAATAATCAATACAATAATATTTGAAATCATCAAAATAACAAGTTGCATTAATATAAAATATGCAAAAGCTAAGTAGCAACTATAACATTTCTTTATTTCCTTCAAAATTAAATAGACATAATTAATAAATCTTTCAAATATTTGAATGATACATACAGACTGTCCATTTATTTAGGGATAAAAATCTGCACTAAACTTTAAATTATTCCACATACCCTCTTTAATTCGTTTGTATAATCTGAAAGTAAACCTACCATCTTGGTTAGAAGTAATAACATTCAAAACGTCAAGCAATCTAAATATCTTCTTCACATATAATGAACCATCTTATTAATTGAATATATCAATCTTATGGGTAGAGGATGTGTTGATTTTGTCGAACAATGTACTATTCCCCATAAAACAACATGACCTTATTTAGATCTTAGAAAACCAATAACAAAGTATATAGTAATCTCCTTCCATTTCCCCTCTGGATTAGACAATGGCTACAATAAAAAAATGGGCCTTTGATGTTTCGCTTTAACTAACTAGCAGGTCTAATGCTTGGAGATAAATTCTACTACAACTCTCTTCAATAAAAGTCATGATAATATAGGTTTTATGTGATGATACAACTTATTGTTGTATGGATGAATTTCATTCAAAGAGTAACGGGTTTCTGGCAAAATATCATTCCTAAAGTCTCTATTATGATGGACCTATAATCTATTGCCATAGAAAATAATAGCTTGATAATCAATTGAATGGTGTCTAATTGTTTTACATATTCTTCATACTTCATTTGAGCCATCATAATTCTCTATTATAATGAAGGTTGAATAATCAACTGAGAAATAACTCATGTAGGAAAGTTAGATGAATGTGTTACCTTTAAATATGATCTTTACATTTACTAGATTAAAGCCTCTTCAGAAGTAATCATACTTGCTATAATCCTTATAAAATTCTTAGCTTTGAGTCTTTGGAACCACATTTTCCTTATCGAGCTGATAAATGACATATGGATCACAGTCTTTAATAAACTTCAAATAGCTTCTCTACCTTAGATTGAACTCTTTTTGAGTAAACATATATTTCAAGTACTGGTGGTTGATATAGATCTTGCACCTTACACCATAAAATAAATGCCTTTCCTTGTTTAAGGAAAACACAATCGTCACCAACTGTAAATCATGAGTGGGATAATTCTTCTCACGTGGCATCAACTTTCTGGAAGTATAAGCAACTACCTTAATGTAGTACACGGTTTAATCCTTTTTTATTTTTTTAGTGAGTGAAACTCTAGGATTTTTCTAGTGAGAGAAAACTCATATTTTGATTTTCTTCTTCACGGTTCTTGCACGATCGTCCGTCGTGACGGTGACTGATAGTCATCGATGAAATCTTCAACTATTGTTGGAAATGCCCATGTTCCTAAAAACAGGAGACTCACCAGGGAGGATGTAGATTGAGATAGCAGGAAATTTCAAATACCTTTGATCATCAGAGAAGGTTTTCATCCAATTGTTCAACAAGAAGCTATAATTGAGGGGAAGGGAAAGAAGCTAGTCGTTTTCCGAAGACGTTTGATGTGCAACAACCTAATGTTGTTAAGATGATTTCTTCTAGTATTTTTTAACATGAAACTTCTACCTCTTCAGATTTGGTTCTAAAATTCAATAAATGTTTTGGTAATAATGTAGTGGCATTGAGTCGGAATTTAACAGAGAATTTTTACAATCCTAAGGTTACAAATCAAAATTCTTTAAACTCTGATTTACTTAATGAGAAGATTGCAAATAAGCCAAATGAGGAAATTCTCAGAAAGAAGTTTTTATGAATGCTTGGACTAGACCTCAGCATATTAAAATCAATTTAGATATGGATTCAAAGGAGATGTCGGCCGATGGAGTGGCTGTCAAGCTAAATTCAGATTTGGAGTTATCTAACTTGTAGGCTCTGAAGAATTCTATGGTTTTGAAAGTTTTGGGAAAGAACATCCCATTTCATGTGTGCAGCATTGAGCTAAGAAGACAATGGAGCAAATTTGTCAACTTTCATTTAACAACTATGGAATTGGATTGGATCCTTTGTTCCTTTAATACAGTTGATGTGATGGAAGAAGTTCTGAAAGGTTGACCTTGGTATGTTGGGGGTCACATTGTAGGTATGGATAAATGGTCAAATTCTTTTCACCTTTATCATTAACAGGTTATACATCACTTGTTTGGATTCGATTACCGTTGTTACCGTTATATTGTTGGGATGAAGTTAATATTGCTAAAATTGCTTCAAAGCTTGGGATAATTATGTATCTAGATGGCAACTCATTTAAATGAGGAAAGAAATAATTTGCTCGTGTGTGTGTCAGGATCAATTTGGAGTCAAAATTACCTTTGAGTATTTGGGTTGATGGGTTGGAAGTAAGACTTTTCCAAAAGGTTGAATATAGAAAGATTACTTCTTTTTGTTTTCATTGTGCCAAGATTGGCCATTTAAAATTTGAATGCCCAGTTCTTCAAGCTGAAGATGATAAGGTAAAAGTTATTACTAAAGGCTCAACGGGATTTAAATATGATGTTTAGGATGTTGCAACACTCAATCATCAAAATGAGGAATATGGGCCTTGGATGCATGTCAAATTCAGATATAAAAAATCTAAGAATTGGAGAAAGGGAATTGGTAATTGGAGAAAAGGAAGATGATTCAAAAAATTTAAATAACTTGAATGAAACAAATGTTGTCAACACAAAATATGCTAATAATATTCAAGTTGGAAATGAAGAGGATAGTATAATTCCTTTATCAGTTAGTGAACAACAAGATAAGGGAGTTCAAAATAGTTTAAAGCATGATGTTTGTGTGGCTAACATATTTGATTTGTTAGTTGAAGATAGTGAAGAAGCTAATATTATTATCCCGGATGCTATTCCAAAAATTATTAATGAGCTTACAAGATAGTGAGAAAAGTCTTCTTCCAGCTATTGATTCTCCCGAAGGCAAAGATGATTTTATAAATGGTATGGATCCTGGTGTAACTCTTATTCCTGTATTGAATGATTATGGTGATGGGAATATCAACTTTGAAAAGAATAAATCAGGTGATGTGGATAATAAAATGCTGAATCCAAATTCTACTAAATAGAAATATAAAATTCAACTAAAATTTTTGGGACCCATTGAATCAGTCCTTAGAAAAAGAAGAGGTGAAGGAAATGTAAGAAGATAGGCAGGGACTCTTCCCTTTTATGTAATTAATGTCTTCTTTTATGTTTTGGAACTGTAGGGGGGCAAAAAAAAAAAAGGAAGCCTCTCTTTATCTTAGTGAGATTGTGAAAGACAATGCTATTTTCTTTGTTGGGCTATTTGAAATGAAGTTGGTTAGTATTGATAGGAGTGATATCAATAGAATTTTTGGGGGTGATTGGGATTTCTTTCACCATTCGGCAGAGGGTATTCTTGTTCTTTGAAATAGAAATGTCGTGTCTTTTAATATAGCAGAGCATTCTTCACAATTTGTGTTTAGATTTGATGAAACTATTAGTAGGGGTTGTTGGAATGTTGCTACTATTTATGGAATTAGGAGGTTCATGCTAGAAAGGGGCTTTGCGAAAGTCTTGAGAATAATGTGGTTTGTAGTGTTCCTACTATAGTGGGTGGGGACTTCAAGGGCCAAAGGAGATGAAGTTTTTTATGGCTAAAAATGATTTTCATGATGTAGGTGTTGTTGGACAAAGGTTTACTTGGTGTAATAATAAACAAGGAGCTACTAGGATATGGGAAAGATTGACAGATGTTTGCTGTATTCGGCGGCTTTGCAGATGGCTCCATTTGTAATGATCAAACATCTTACAAGGGTGGCATCTGATCATTATCCAATTATTTTTAAATTTGATGAGGTGCCTCGATTCCAATCTATGTTGTTTAGATTTGAAGATGCTTGGAAGTCTTACCTAGCAACATGGAGCATTATCACTAAAGCTTGGGAGAGGAATGATTTTGGAGATGCAGCGGATATTCTCAATAGGAATCTTTGAAGAACTCTGAAGGCCTTATATTATTGGAATAAGAATAAATGCAAATATATTTGTTTTCTTAAAGATGAATTGAAAGATTATATTCTTAAGCTACAATTGGAGGAAGATTTGGAAGGAGGATTAAGTTCTAAAAAGTTGAACTTACTTCATGCTAAAGTTCATGAACTTAATGTGACCTTGGGTAGATTAGCAACATGGTGGTATCAAAGGGAAAAGGCAAGTTGGCTTGAAGAGGGTGATACTAATTCTAAATTCATTCATGATTATGCTCCAGCTAAAAGAAATGGGATGCTTTATTAGATAAATCAAGGATGAAGACAATAATGTAGAGGAAGATGTGGAGCTGAGTGAATTATTTTTTCTCAAAATTTTTGAGAACAAATGGCATTTAAGAGACTGTGATTTGAGGAATTGGCCTTCGATTAATGCAAATAAGAGGATTGATGCTAATGATATTGATTGGCTAAGTGCAGAATTCTCTAAGGAGCTTTCTGCAATGATTTTTCAGCAAAGTGGAAACAAATCTCCAAGTTTAGATGGGAGTACTGCTTCATTTTTCAAATTCTATTAAAAAATTGTGAAAGGAACAACTTGGAATGCAATTGATGTGTTTTTCAAAACTGGTTTCATGAATAGAGCATGAAAGGATACTATGATTGTTCTAATCCCAATGTTGAAAAATCCGGTATTGCCATCTAAATTATGTTCTATTAGCCTTTGTCAAACTATTCACAAGGTTGCTACTACTATGATTGTGAATAGATTGAAGTGCTGTATTTCTAAGATTATTTTTGAAGAAAAAGTAGCTTTTATTATGAGAAGATCTATGTCCGAGCATTGTTTGTTAGCTCATGAAATCTTTAATAAATTCATAATATCTAAGAATAAGAAAGGTTTGATGGCGGTTGAGCTGGATATGGAGCAAGCTTATGATAGTATGGGGTGGGAGACTTTGAAGTATGTTCTAAAGTGGTTCAGTTTTACAGATAAGATTTCTAATCTTATTATGCAATGTGTTATGAATGTGAGATTTTTTATCCTATTGAATGGGAAGAGCACTAGATGGATTGAAGCAAAAAGTGGGTTTCGATAAGGATGTCCTATGACACTATATTTATTTATTATGTGTTCTCTGCTTTTATTAAATACAATTAATCTAAGAGGATAAGAATTGGGAATCCATATTTTTCCAAGAGCTCAAAAAATTACTCACTTGCTATATGCGGATGATGTATTATTATTTTGGATAGCATCTCCTCGTTTGATTTAAGTTATGAAGGGCATAATTATTTAGTATTGTGGGTGGACTGGGCAGAAAATTAATAAAGAGAAGTCTAAGATTATCTTTGGGAAAGCTGTTAGATCTTCCTTGAAAAGGAAAATTGGGAAAAAATTTGGCTTCAAGGTGGTTAATGAGCTACAATACCTTGGAATCAAGATTGTATTACGAAGAATGGTTAAGAATGACTTCCAATCCATGATTGATTATGCATTGGAAAGACTTAACTCATATGGAACTAGATTCTTATCTTTAGCTGGGAGGATGGTGCTCATAAGGTCCTCTTTCTTATCTTTACCGATTTTCCTATCAACTCACTCTATGGTTCTAGAAGGAGTTTGGTATGAATTGGATAGGATATGTAGATACTTTGTTTGGCACAAAGATAATGGTAGACGGGGTCTACATTATGTGGCATGGAAAGATTTTTGTAAATCGATGAATTTGGGTGGTATGGGTTTGCATTCAACAGTTCACAAGGTTGGTCCTCTAAGAGCAAGATTAGCCTGGAGGTTTATTCAAAACCCTTCATCTTTATTACATAAAAATATTTATGCTAAATATGGTAGTAATATTTGGAATGGGGAGTTCAAAAGAGGCCATTTGGCTGCTTGGCATATCCTTTTGGATGGGGCTAATTACCTCAAACCACTTATTAAATAGCAAGTGGTTAATAAAGAGAATATTAATGTTATGAATGATATTTGACTGATGGATAAATGTTTTATTAAGTGGCCAATGCTAGATGATTGTGTTGGATTAAACGGTGTTATGCTTAAGCATTTCTTAGTTAAGGATGGTGACTGGAATGTTGATGAAATGAATCAATTTTTTCATATAGATTTGGTCAAGTTAATCCTACAGTAATGTAGTATTTACGGTGGAGAAGAAGATCAGGTAGTACCCTTGCTTCAGCATTTGGAAAAATTGTTATCTGTGTTGGCTTTTTGATGATCTAATCATATATAACATTAAAGATAATGATTTTGGGTTTTCTACTTGGTTAAAGAAATTAAAGCTAAATCCAAGAGTTGAGATGTTCTGGTGGAAAATTAGTAGGTATGCTTTACCAACTAATGAGTTTTTAAATTATAGAAGGCTTTGCCATAATGATCTTTGTGCTAAAGGTTGTCAAGATGTTGAAGATTATTCTTATATTGCTGTCCATTGCAAATTCCTAATTGAAATAATTTGCAAATTGAGATAATGGGGATTTCAAATTCCTATCTTTTAGGCGTTGGAAAATTGTGTATCCGAGCTTAAAAGTCTTTCCAAAAATCATTTGAATATTGTAAAGGTTTATTGTATAGCTGTTTTTTTTTCTTGGAAATGTCAAAATGATATCAAGCCTGGTAATTCTATTTCTCCATCTTTGGTGGTTGCTGTTAATGTGTTATCCACAGCCATGTCTAACTATCTGATGCTAGTCGACTGGGGTGCTTCTCTCAATATGGAGTTTAAGGTTCTTTGTCACCCTCCATCTCTAGATTGGATAAAGATCAATTTTGATGCCTCTTTGTTGGATTCAAATCTTGCATGCATTGGGGGCATTGTTAGAGATATAAAGGTAGATTTCTTCTTGCTTTTGGTAAAAACAAAATTCACTGGGATATAAATTAATTGGAGTTGGAGGCTATTTTTTCATTAAGAGAATTCTTACAAGAGTTGATGTTTGAAAGAAAAGGTCTTACATCTCTTGACTACATGATGTTCGAATTATCTGAGAGAAAGCTAGTGAGAGAAAGTCTGGGATTTCAAATTTTTTTTTTTTTCATTTTTTCAGTTCGTCTTCAGCGGCTCACAGCTTCCGCGGCTGGTGGGTCTGGTGATCTGCCGGTGATCTGACATCCTTAGGAGGAGATTATGGAGCACAATCGGGTGCTCTCGTCGAAATCTTTGGCGAATTACAAAAAAGGTTTTTCTATTCCAGTGATAAAGTCGTCAGATGTTTTCAATGGAGGATCTGAGTCTCTTGATGATTTCAATAAGAATTTCAAAAATCTTAAAGCTAAACCTCTGGTCATTAATGAGGGTGGTCTATTAGGAAAAAAGTTTCTCTAGTTCTGGTTATTGGGTAAGGTAAAGATATTCTGAAGGATGATGGAGGTTTTAAAGAGAGATCCTTTAATAGTCCTATTTCCGTTAAAAAAGTGATTGGAAATTTTAATTTGGAAGCTTCATCATCAAATGATCCAAAAATCACTTCTATCAAAAGCTTCAAATATGCTTCACTGCCTTCTTCACCATGTTGGAATGACTTGGTGGCATCCCCTCAATTGAATTTTAAATCCAGAAATGAAGATGAGGTGAATGTAGAATTGCAGCAAAGGATTGTTGATGAGACATCTTTTTTAGCTCTAGTTGGTGTTAAAGAAGTTTTAAATATCCTTCTCAACCAGCAATCAATCGGAATAATGTGGAAAATAATTCTGTTTGGCATAAAAAATAGAGCATCAAAGTGGATAGCTTGGATCTGGGATCATTTCTCACGGAAGATGGAAAGGGAGTTAAATTACTTGCTGAGAAGGAATTGGAGAATGTTAAGAAGCTGGAGAAAGCTCTAGTTGTGAAGATTTTTGGTGAAGACATTCCTTTTCATTTGCTAAGTATGGATTTAAGAAGGCAGTGTAATAGTTTTGGTAAATTCTACTTAATTGGATTGGGACGTGGATGGATGTTATGCTCTTTTGAA
This sequence comes from Dendrobium catenatum, assembly GCF_001605985.2. Taxonomy (NCBI): domain Eukaryota; kingdom Viridiplantae; phylum Streptophyta; class Magnoliopsida; order Asparagales; family Orchidaceae; genus Dendrobium; species Dendrobium catenatum. The sequence goes on along the minus strand of NW_021319307.1, from coordinate 220,929 downwards.
GATTCTTATGCAGTGGACAACATCATTTCTAGTCGGCCTTGGTGGGTGAGAGGAAAAGTAGTGGGTTTGGATAAATGGTCGTCTTCATTCAATCCTAATTCTCTCAAAAGCATTTCAGCTCCGGTGTGGAACAGACTTCCTAATTTGCCTCTTCAGTGCTGGGATGAGGTAAATATCTGCAGAATTGCATCTATGGTGGGCAAGCCTTACCTCCTTAATGGAAATATGTTCCAATGGAGTAGAAGGGAATTTGCACGAGTTTGTGTTCGCATTCCCTTAGATTTAAAGCTCCCAAAAGGTATTTGGGTGGAAGGAATGACTGGAAAATTTTATCAAACAATTGAGTATGAAGGATTTTCAAAAATTTGTGCTGGTTGTGGGAAAATCGGTCATGTTGTTACTGGTTGCAATGAAGTTAGTAAAGACAATGTTGTAGTGAATGAGTTGTCTAATGCAACTAATATAAATGAAGTAAGGAATCAAAAGGCAGATGCTAGATCGATTGTAGAAGCTAAGAATGTGGAAAATGATTTCTGGATCCAGGTGAGGCATGGCAACAGAGGAGTTTAGAGATTGGCAGATAGGAAAAATTTCTTTAATAAGATCTCTACTCCTATGAAAAAGATATATGTTCCGAAAATTGGTGCAGCTATTTCAAAGAAAACTGTTGTACCTGAAGATGTTTGTGTGAGAAATGAACATTCTGCTCCAGAAATTATTGAGGTGCTGGAAAAAGCTTCAAAAGTAAATATTGGATCAGATGTTTATGCTAGAATTCCTGAAGAACAACATGTTGAGGTAACAATGAACGATTCTGCTCTAAAAATTCTCAATAAGTTTGATGTTCTAGCAGTTCTGGAAGAATCAAAGCTGAATAAAGATATGGAGGGTCAAGAATGTGACTTTGCTGAAGAAGGTGAAATTGTGGGAAAAAACACTCATAATGTGGAAAATTTGGAAGCATTGTGTGAAGAAAAAACTAAGCTTATTCACATGAAGGATAAAGATGTTTCAAACTGTGAGAAGGCTGTGACGGGTAATCTATCATCTGGAAAGAAGATCAAGCTATTTAAAGCACTTATATCTCTTGGTTCAGGAAATATATTGGAACAGGACAGAAAAAGGATGGAAGTAAAGCTAAAAAGAATGGGGGACCTTCTCCCATCTTTAAGCAATGAATTCGCTGATTTTCTGGAATTGTAGAGGAGCCAAGAAGGTGGAGGCTGCTCTATATCTGAAGGAGGTGATTAAAGATCATAAGGTGTTTTTTGTAGGTTTGATGGAAACTAAACTGAATTCTTTGGAGAATTCACAGATTCTCAGATTCCTGGGTAACAATTGGGACTCTTTTTTGGTCCCCTCTTAAGGATTATCTGGAGGCTTGACGGTTCTATGAAGGAAAGATTTGGCATCTTTCACTGTGGATGAAGTATCTTCTCAAATGATAGTGGGGAAACTTCAGGTTTTTAACAAAGGAATTTGGATGGTAGCAACTGTGTATGGGAGCAATAAAACCAGTGACAGGAAAGTCCTTTGGGAAAGCTTAGAGAAACATTGCTTGGAGGATATGCCAACAGTGATAGGAGGGGACTTTAACTGTGTTCTATGTCAAGATGAAAAGAGAGGTGGGAAAAAATTTATCTTGTCTCAAGGAGCCAAAGACCTGAAGAATTTTATGATCAACAACGATCTTCATGAGGTGAAGTCAATGGGTCCTAAATTTACTTGGTGCAACAATAAATCCGGTGGAGCTCGTATTCTAGAGAAGTTGGATAGATGCCTTATCAATTCTACTGCTTTGAATTCTATCCATCTTGCAATGGTGAAGCATTTATCCCTTATTGCATCAGACCATTGTCTTGTATTATTGGAAATTTTCAAACCTGAGATGGCTAACAGCAAAGAGATCCGGTATGAAGAAGTTTGGGCTACTTTCTATGGAGCAGAGGAGATTGTACAGAATTCTTGGAGCAAATTCTTAATGTTAAATTTAAAAGAACCTTGAGAGCTCTCTTCTTCTGGAGCAAAGGTAAGTTCAAGAACCTAATGGCTCTTCGGGACAAGCTTAAGGTGGAAATACAGGTTATTCAAATAGAAGAGGCTGAAGTAGGGATCTCTTTTGAAAAGTTGAAGATTTTAAGATTCAAAATTAATGAGCTCAATGTAACTCTTGCACGGCTTAATACCTGGTGGAAGCAAAGAGCTAAAGCAAGATGGATGGAAGAAGGTGATTGTAATTCTGGTTTTTTTCATGCATTTGCTAATGCAAGGAAAAATATCAACTGGATTAGTCATATTAAGACTACTAATGGCAATATTACGGAGGATGTCAATGAAATTCAGAATGTCTTTTCTGAATTTTTCAAACTTAAATGGCAGCACATACAATGTATGCTGGATGGCTGGCCTAAGCCTTCAGCAATCTTTAATGAAGCTGATCGAGCTGTTCTGGAAGTAGAGTTCACAAGGGAGGACAGGTTATTATTGAGAAATCCGGTAGTAATATTGCTCCATGTTTGGACGGAATAACATTTTCCTTTTTGAAGAATTTCTGGAAATGGATAGCTGGTGATGTTTGGCTAGCAGTGAGCCAATTCTTATCTCCTGGAGATATGCACATGTCGTGGAAAGAAACTCTTATTGTATTTATTCTGAAGATTCAAAATCCTCAAGAGGTAACCAATTATCGGCCTATTAGCTTATGCATGACTATTTATAAAATTATTGCAAAAATGCTTTTAAGTAGATTGGAGAAGGTTATTCACAAAATCATTTTGGTGGACCAAGCTGCTTTTATCAAAGGGCATTCCTTGTCTGATCATGTTCTATTGGCACAAGAGGTCTTCAATAAATTCCGGTATTCTAAAGCAAGGAAAGGACTTTTGGCAATCAAGCTTGACATGGAACAAGCTTATGATAGTATGGGTTGGCAAGCTTTGAGGCAAGTGCTATCTCACTTTAACTTTCCTAACAAGTTTAAGGAACTTATTTTACAATGCATCCTAGATCCTAAATATTGCATCTTGATCAATGGAAGGAAAACTGATTGGATTGAAGGGAAATGTGGGTTTAGGCAAGGATTCCCTTTATCCCCTTATTTGTTTATTTTATGCTCCTAAATCCTATCAGATGCACTAAATGGTAGGAAAGGGGATGTGGGGATCTCGATTTCTCCCAAGGCTCCTAGAGTGTCCCATTTTCTTTATGCGGACGATATTTTAATCTTCTTAGAAGGCAAGATTAAAGTCATTAAGGAATTAAAGACTATCATAAATAAATATTGTTTATGGTCGGGCCAAAAGGTTAACATTTCTAAATCCATAATTCTTTTTGAGAAATATACTAACCATATAATTAAGAAGAATATTTCTAATCTTCTTAAATTCAAAGTGGTTAAGGAGTTTAATTACCTTGGTGTGAAGATAATCTTGAGGAGAGTGGTATCTTCGGATTTCTCTAAGTTGATGTAAGTGGCAGCTAACATATTGAATATTTGGGGACAAAAGTTCATCTCTTTGGAAGGAAAGGTAGTTCTCATCAAATCAGCATTCTTATCACTACCAATGTTCTTAACTTCAAATTCACTTGTTCCTTTGAGTATTCTTAAAGACTTTGATAAAATGTGTAGAAGCTCTTTGTGGAAAAAGAAAGATGGGAATGCAGGTCTTCATTTTGCTTCTTGAGATTGTCTTTGCAAGACTAAAGAAGAAGGCGGTAGAGGTTTGTTTTCAGCTGTGTCAAGAGTTGGTCCTCTACGGGCCAAATTGGCATGGAATTTCTGTATGAAGCCATCATCCTTATTGAACCAAATCCCTAGAGCTAAATATGGAGAAGATGTTTGGACGACTCCAATGAAAAGAGACTGCTCTCCGACGTGGAAAATCATCACAATGGGAGCTTATTATCTTAGAAACATCGTTAGATGGAATGTTTCGAATGGTAATTCTATTAATTGGATGTTTGATAATTGGATTTTAGACAAATGTTTAGCAAAGTGGCCGACCTTTGTTAACTGTTTGGAACCAATGGAGATTAAACTCAACTCTTTATTTTGGAAGGAAAGTGGAATACTGATCAACTTCAGTTGATATTTGGGGAGAAACTGGTAGAACTCATTTCTCTTATTCCCATTGATGCCGATAGAAGGTTTGATCTTATGGAGCTTAAATATTAATTTTCTGGAAAATCAATTGCTGCTTTGGCTTTTCAAGCTTTGACAGATCAAAATGGAGGAGATGCCATCTGGAACTGGACAAAAAAATTAAAGCTAAGACCGAAAGTTGAGTTATTTTGGTGGAGGCTTTGCAATGATGCCATTCCTTTTAATGATTTTCTATTTAGAAGGAAATTGAGTACTTTCCCAGGTTGCCCGAGAGGCTGTGAACAAAAAGAGAATGGATGTCATATTGCAGGGAATTGTAGCAAGCTTCAAGATGTGATTGCGATACTCAATAGCTGGGGATTCAAACTTCCTGCTTTTGTCAATCTTCAGGAATGTTTGGAAGGATTAAAGAAGCTTGTTGGTATGAATTATTTCATTGCAAACTTGTATTGCACTACTACTTGGCTGGTGTGGAAGAGTAGATGTAAATTGATTCATGATGGCTTTGAAGATTAGCTCAATTATTTAGCAGCAAATGCTGTTTCTACAGCAACCATAAGCAACTTTATTAATTATGCTCCGGACAACTAGGATACTAATCAGTGAAAGCTGTCTTGCTCTTGGTACCCTCCTCCACCCGGGTGGATTAAAATAAATGTAGATGCTTCTTTTTCAAGAAATAATGTATCTGGATTTGGAGGTGTGGCAAGAGATGATAAAGGAAGATTCCTTATAGATTTTGGAGCAAATTTTTTGCATTGGGATATTGCTCAAATTGAATTGATGGCTATTCTCTATTTGAAGTACATTACCCGGGAGTGGATGTTTGAAGCTCAAGGAATCATCATTGAAGGGGATAATTCTAATATTATAAAACTTCTGCAATCGGCTATGAAGACTTGGAAAGTTAGTAAGTATATTGATGATATATTTAGCTTTCCTTCTTAATTTCAACCAAGTAGTGTTTTCTTTTGCTAAAAGGAATGTAACAAATTAGCGGATGTTTGTGCTAATTTGGCCTTAAAAAGTTCTTTTGTTTGGGAGGATATTAGCTTTGAAGATATTCCTCCTTCATTCTTGTTATGTTTGAATGAGGAATGTGATTCTTTAAGGTTTTTTTAGTATCTTGTTTTTAGGTTGTTTCTTTTATATTTTTAATGCAATTTGCATTTCATCAAAAAAAAAGAAAGAAAGAAAGAAAGAAAAGGTCTAATAATTTAAGGTGATAATCTTAATGTGATTAAGTTCCTTCAAGATTCTATGAAGAAATCAATGTGACAAGCTTACACTTCAATTTTAGAGAAGTTATCCTTTCTTAAAGACTTTAATAAAGTTATTTTCCACCATACGTCAAGAGAATGTAATAAAGTAGCTGATTTGTGTGCTACTTTGGCTTTATAAAATAGTTTTTGTTTTGATTTTTTCTCTTCGGCTAGCATTCCTTCTTTGTGTAGTTTAATAAATAAGAATTGTGATAGTTGCTTTTCTTTTAATAGTTTGTAATAAGTTTAATTTTTCATTAATGCAATTTGCAGTCTTCCAAAAAAAAAAATAGAAGCATTACCCTACGCCTAAAATCATTTAATACTTAGTGGAGTCATCAATACAGGAGCTAATACAAAACACTCCTTCAGCTTTTGAAAATTAGGCTCATGGTCTAGTGTCCAGTAAAATTATACTGTCTTATGTGTTAATTTTTCCAAATGAATTGTAATCTACTAGAAGACTCTATTAAACTTACTGTAATACTTTAGCATGCCAAGAAAACTACAACCCTCTATCACTAATGTTGGCCTCAACAAATCAATCACACTTTCACATTTTGGGGATCCACAAAGATTTTTTCCATGCTAACAACATGCCCCAAAAATGCTATAGAATTCAACCAAAACTCACATTTAAAAAATTTAGCATATAACTTATGATGCTTTAACATCTTCAAAGTTTTATTGATGAATTTAATAATGAATTAATATAGATAATTCCTACACACCTTGTGCATCAGGTTCATGAATACTACTCGAGCATTTCTCATTGAAATGGTATCACTAGAAACTCATATTGTTAACACTTATTGATCCTTATAATCTCATGAATATAGTAAGTCATCCCCTAGAATGATCACTACCTCCAAATTTGGACTTCTTCCTTATATTATATCATTTTTTTACTATTGTACCAATCTTAGAATTGACTCATAAATCTGCTACCTATATGATGGTGGCACAAATAGACTTATAAACATCTTATTAAAAGCTTCATAAGAAATATTTGTATTAGATTCGCCCTGGAACTTATCTTTCTATTGGCTTATCCACTTACACTTTGCCTCTCCATCAAGCAGAAACATTGCTAATGAAACCTTCCTACCCTTAGGGCTCTACAAGCTATCAAAGGATTTTTTTCAGCCTCATCAACTAGTCCTACTCTACCTAAGGCTCTACTACTCGGAATTAAGGAAGCTTCAATCTTAAAAATAATTGAAGGTGTTTTTCTGCCACCTTTCTTTTAACTTTTATCATCCTACTTTGGGCTTCCCCATTAACTAGGTTATAAAGCTAGCAAACTACATCAACTCAAAATCTATTGCCCCTATAATACTCTAAATAATTATAGCCTTATTGGAACTCTATCCATTAGCTTCTTCTTGGTCTTGTGGGTTCATGATGCTGCAACACTTTTTTCTAAAACACATATATAAAAGGTTCAAGCATTTTTTTAATGTAATAAACACATAGATAAAAAAAAACTTAACTACTATGATTCCCTTCTTATATATATAAATCATTACTTATAGCTCTGATTATGATTTAATTCTTCCAAACTTCAATATGATACTACTTTGTCATGCCCCAAAATGTAATAGAAAAATTAAAACCTTAACCTAATTATCTAAACCATGATCCATAACATTCTAGGGCTAACATAATAAATGAATATCACATAAATTATTAAAATAAATATCCAAATTTTTTATTCCAAAATAAATCAATTTTAAATAATCTAATATAGATCATTCTACACATCAAAACATAAAATTTGACTACAAATTACCTTGAAATGATGCTTCTGATAATCCTATCATTATCAAGCTTTACTTTGCTAGACCCTCCTCCTTTTCTGAAATTTCATATAAATAATGAAGTGAGTATTCATTTTAAGCTATTCCAATTTCTATTAGAAAATTTAAATCCATGGTTATAATTATTAAAATATGATAGGTTGTACATTAATTCAATAAGAATTTATTTCAACAAATAATAACTTTAACATTCTAGGAAATTGAAACTCTAACAATAATTATATTAGAAAGTAATATTTATATGTTCAAAACTCACATCAATGTCAAAAATATGAATTCATATAGAATTTGGTGTTACTTGAACTAGTTGGTTAGTGTTAAAATTAAGATTTTAAGTAGACGAGTTGATATTATTACTCGTTTACTTGTTTATGTAGTATATGCTATATGAAATGCATATATCCTAATGCTTGCTTATAACTCCACTTTTGTTTAAACGTCCCTTAATCTCCGACATATATACCTAATAGATGGGGCAATAATTAGAGGACAACCTACTTCATCTGCACTAAATAAATGGGGATAGAAATAAAAATAACCTCCCACAACTACATAAAATAGATGCGCCAAAAGTAGAATTGAACAAAAATCTAAGCATGTATAATATTTTTTAGTACAATTATATATTGTTGACCTTTTTTTTTCTTGTATAAGGTCATCTTGATCTAAGAATCCCTAATTTCAATCCTAAGGTTAACAATCACGTAGTTTTCAATCATCTAGCCTTTAATCATTTGATCTGTAGCTCATGGGTTACACTCAATCAAAATTTTAATCATCTTCAATCATCTCTTCAATCAACATTTCAATCAACTTCAATCATCTCTATAGTTAACCTTCATCCATACCTCAATCAGTCATTGATTATTGCCTATTCTTTATAGATACATCTTAAATTAATCATTTAGTCATGAACCTACATCCAATTGCACTTCAATCATTCAATCTATAATCAATCAATCCCCTTCTATAATCAATAATCACCACTCTTAATCATTTAGACAATGAACAACCATGCATTGCAATTAGGTAGCCCATTACATTGCCTTGCATAGTGCACTGACTTCTTGGCCTCAGTCATGGTTCAAATCACTTCACTAGGAGGTCTATAAATTAAATAAATCATTATTATCTCCTTGGCCAGTGATTGACCCAGCTTGACCCAATTGAGCTATCCCAAGCATGCTCAATTGATTATCCACCCTAATCACCTCCAATTGAACCTTCAAATCATACATGATCTTCATCATAATCCTCTAATAACCACTTCTAGTGGATTTGACTTGACTGGTCACTTTAATCTATTCACTGAAGGAACTATAAGCTACAGGATTGGTTGGCGAGGGGTTTGGTCTATATGATGTTAAAAATTGGTTCTTTTTTAGGGGTCATGCCCCACCTTGCTCCCCTTCCTCTGCCAATGCCTAAGGACAATAATTAAGGATAGGGTTTGGTGAAATTATGAAAATTTTAAGAATTCATACATCCATCCAATATGGGTGAGACTTCAAACACTTAAACTTAGTGACATCATACACCTTATGAATTAATTCTATTCTAATTTAACACTAATTGTTCTTATGACCAAATTAAAAAAAATTAGCCCTTAATTAAGGTAAAAAGCTTCCAAAAAATATAATAAATGACATAAAGTTTTTAAAAATGCAAAATCATCATCAATTAATCCTAAATAAATCTTACAGTCATTTAAAAATAAAATCTAGATTTAAATTTGATTAAATTTAATTAATAATTAGATTTGACTTGACTGGTCACTTTAATCCATTCAATAGTTAACATAGTCAACTAATCTTAGATGTGGCCTAACTGGACCCAATTAGATCCATTCATTGTATATAATTAAATCATTCTCATCAAGCCTTCAAAGCCTTCCAATACATGATTCAAATGTAATTAAAATTTTTCATAACTCAACTTTGATAGATTTAACTTGGTCAAACTATCAAAGATAATCAAATTCATGTGGATGATTGACTTTTAATAAAACACTCCCATCATTATTTCAAAGAAATAACATTCTATTGAAACTACCATCCACATTTTTTTAGAGTCTGCTTCAATTGAGCATTTCATATTAATTTTTTAGTCATTACATTGAAAGATTTTATGAGTTTTGGATTAGTGCTAGATTTTTGAGCTCATCATGTGAATTTTAATGATTTCAGGTCAAGAAATGGATCAAAACTAGGTGGAGTGAGATTACAAGAGATCCTTAGATTTTCTTTTAATTTTGTTTTTATTTTTCTGTTATTCTTTTATATTAAGGAGCTTGTGATAAAGTAGTAATCATACTGACCATCTTACTATTATATATTAATTTTAGGAGAATGAATATAGTGCAATATTTTGATATTGGATTATTAGTTATTTTCAATAGATATGTATTTATTTTTTTGATGATTTATATAAGCTCTGATTGATTAATTAAGAAGATAAAATTGATAATTTTTTCATATTTGATTATGGGGCGTCATAATTAGCATCAATGTAGTTGTTGGAATAAATGATTAAATTATTACTAGTGCTATAAGAACTTGATTGTGAGTTGGGTAGATTATATATTGGTGTATTGGTTTACATCAATAATTGATTGCATAAGTGAATGATTTGTGATTGAATGAACTATACAAATGTATAATTGATTGAGTTTTTCAAGTTTTGATTCATGATTTGTTTTGATTCAATTTAAATTTTGATTTTATAAATTTTTTGTATTAATTTAATCTTTAAGGGAAATGATAAGCAATGGTAAATGTGGCATTCTAACCCAAATTGGTGGGGTTAGCCCCTTCATGGATAATGGAGAAAACTTAGAAGTCGACCTCTCCATACCTACTATATCCCCGTTGACAAACCATCAGAAGTAAATGAGCATAAGAACCAACCCCTTCCCAGAGAAGTAAAGTGAAATTGTCCAAATTGACTCCATTGTCTCCTTATCTCCCAAGCCACCATATGAGATGGTAATTCTTTTCCAAACACCTTTATCACCAATGAATTTAACAGTTTCTTTGAATTCAAAACCTCCATTTCTTTTCATTCAACCTCACAGCCTTGCCATCTTCTGACAAAAACAAATCTTCCTCCTTGAAGTCTAGTTTAATATAAGGCTTGTTACTCCATGGATTAATACTACCCATACTAATAGTAGTACTAAGCTTTTCACCAGTCACCTTATCCACATCCGATGTCTTTTTTTTCTCCCATCATAGATCCATGAATATTTTTGTTAATGAATTTTTGGATAATTTGCATTTATCACACAATGTCAAGAGATTGCATTTGAATTCCCAAATCTATTAACAAAAAATTTCATCACAGATGATGATGCAGTAGGATCAATCAAGTTTAACGATGAATAGACTTTATCACTTCTCAGAGTAACATTAATAACAGTTTCAACAATTGCTTTACCTTTGCCTTCCAAGATTTTGGTCATCTTGAGAGCTATATCAGAGACCTCTTTAATCACCAAGGTACCTTGCAGTTTAATCAACTGGTTTATAGAACTCTATTTGGAATCCAAAAGTAACAAACCATTTCTTTTCAAATCTGACTTCGAGTTGCCAACAAAGGACGACGACCTTGTCGTCGGGGCCTGTGATTGCCAGTGGCCCTCTGCCGCCATCGTCCCCACCAGTTCCTGGTAAATAGGAACGAGATCCGAGAATGCAAAATTTAAATTTTCAAATCTTTTTTTCTCTAATGGGAGTTTCTCTCTCTAATGGGAGTTTCTCTCTCTAACGAGAGGTAGGAAAGTTCTCCTTTTTAATATTGATGCTTCGTTAAAATGTAGTTATGAAGTAGGAATCAGAGGCATTATATGGGACAACAAGGGAAGGTTTGTCCTAGCATTTGGCTTTTATGGTGCTCATTGGGATATAGCATAATGGCAACTCTTTGCGCTCCGTTCTTTAAAGGAGGTGTTGAATGATTTTTTATACAATGCTAAAGGTATTATTATTGAGGGAGACAATAAAAATGTTATCCAGTTTTATTAAAAGGTGTACAACAAAGGAAGAAATTAGGTGGAAGCATTGAAGATGAAGATTTTTTGCCATTGAATTATTGGAATAATGTTATTTTTCATTATGTTGGTAGGAATTGTAAATAAGTTAGCCGATTATTATGCTAACTTAGTTTTTTCTTATGATTTTATTTGGTACTTATTTTGTGAGAGTACAGTTCCTTCTTCCTTTATAAAGCTTGTGAAGGAAGAAAGTGATTTGGTGGTTAACTCTCAGTAGCTTGTATCTTTTTGGTTTAGTTTCTTTAATGCATTTTGCATTCTTCAATAAAAAAAAAGGCGGTGAATAAATATAATTCCATTCAAGGATCAGTTATACATTACAATTGGTCCAATTGTCTGTTGCAAATTTGTTTTTAGGGAATATAATTTTGATGATAACAAACACTTTTGTTTCTCTATGACTGCCTTGCCTACTAGCATTTCAAGTCCACAAGATTAAACTGCAATTTAAATTAGCTCAGGATTAGTTATACTAAGTCTGAGTTAGTTTGTAAACTTTTCATTTTTTTGAGTCAATTGTAAATAATGTGATTCCTGATGCTAAGTAACCTTGTACACACACACTTGTGGGAATTTTTTGGACTATTTTTAGAGTTTTCTATTTTTGCTCACATCGTCCGGGACAATCCACAAATCGGCCTTGATGATCAGTTAAAAATAGAAACCCTAATTAGGGCATCCTGGTTAAGGCAGCCATCATTAAGTGCATCATCCTGGATAATATTCCTATCAACTGAGATGATAGGCTCAAATCAAAGAGAATCAGCCGCTATATCTATTTAGGTAGCTTTATTTTTAGACATCATACAGGACATCATCCTGGATGATACAACATAATTATAGATAAATTAATCTAGTAATTAAGAAAAGAAATTAAGGTTTGAGTGATCGATCATATCGTCCTGGATAATTGCAGGTTCGGCTAGGACAATCAGTTCGAAAACCTTAATTCTTCCTGGATGATCAAACATCGGCCAGCTTCTATTCAGGGTGATGTTCTCGATGATTTTCAATGATTGCACTAATCATACAAGATGATATTTTGTCAGCCTAGATGATATGAACAAAAACCTTCTGATCATTCCAAATCACCTTGGCTAATTGAGCTTAATTTATACTGATCGTATATGATGATATTTATATCATCATGGATGATAAAGTTAGTTTATTGCAATTAAGAGCTATTCTGAAGCTCTTTTATTTAATACCTCTTATTCTACCCAAGAGACAATATTTTGTTGTTATTCTAACCGTAGAGAGCCAAGAGGAGAGGGACAGTAAGGGAGAGAGAGAGGATTTTGTGAGGGGGAGTTTGTGAGGGGTTTAACAAAGGTTGCTCCAAGTGAGGATCTCTCGTCGTCTTCTCCAATCATCATCCTTTTTTCCTTGGGGGTTCTAGAGAGGTCTACTTCAGCATCTGATCAATATTCTCTGCCTGCTTCAGGAGGAGGACAAAAGGAGTTGGGTTCTCTTCCTGCTTCTGGAGGAAGCAAAAGGAGTTGGGTTCTCTGCCTCACCTAGGTTGGTGGAAAGGAGGTTTGTAAAGGCTTCTCTGCCTTGCTGTGGGGGCAAAAGGAGAGACACTGAGTTTAGTGGAATACTTAGAGGGCATCTCTAGGGAGTAGACGTAGGTCAAGTTGACCAAACCACTATAAATTTCTATGTTCTTTATTTTTACTTCCGCATTTAATTTCTGCACTTTGATTTTTATGGTGAATCTTGGTTTTGGTTTTAAGATTGTGTTTTGCTTGAAAGCTTTTTAAAATACCAAATCACCCCCCTCTTGGTTAGCCTTGGGACTACTTCATAAGGGCTTAACATCCTTATCGAACTTTCAAGAGCCATCAGAGCACTTTCATCATCTAGTATAATTTGACTATATTAATTTATCCAAATTTGGTCCCCTAATTACAAGATTAATTTAGGCATGATTTGATTATACCGTATATCATGATGCTTATCATACGGTATGATTAACGTAAGTTTTTGAATTTCAAAATATTACCTTAATTATGATTGGCGACTCATATCTTGATTTTAACTAATTGTCCTATATAATCTGGATTGTATAGTATGAAGAGATCAAATAGCTTTAATTATGCTAATTAGGTGTTATAATGATTATTTGAATAGCTGATTGTATAGTATGATATGGATCGTATATTATGATTAATTTTAAAAAATCACACTTCTAATTTTCTCACTATCTCACTTCCCTAAGTGTGTGTATGTGTAGCATCCACCAAACACATTATTTTGAATCTAGAAATGTTGAAATAAATAAAAGTAGAAATATAGACTCTTGAAGACACTTAACTCTATTCTACCCCTTCTTAACATGATCACTTTATGCAGTGTATGATGAACCTAAAATATTAGTGCATGAGAATAAATAAGCAATAATAAGAATAACAAAAGATAACAAAGTAGAGAATCCAATAATATTTGTTATCATCAAAATAACAAGACCTTGGTCTAGATTGGTAACATATTCAATTTAAATGGGTCTTAAATTCATTAACTTAGGTCTTAGGAATTGGAGCTGCTGTTGGTTCTATCTTTGAGAAAGGTTCTTCAAGAGTGGAAGTATGAGGTGAAAGGAATCATAATAGACGAAGATAATTATAATGTAATTAAGTATGTTCAAGGTGTGCTGAATAATGAAGATGCTAAGGAAGCTTTCTTGAGCTAGAAGATTTATCTTTTCTTAGAGATTTTAACGAATTGTTATTTCATTTTTTGAATAAGGATTGTAATAGGTTAGCTTTTTGTTGTGCTAACTATGCTTAATATTTAGATTTCATTTGGGATAGAATTGATTATAATAAGATTCCCCCTTACTTTATTTATTTGTTAAAGGAGGAATGTGATAGGGATGCTATCACTTAGTTGCTTATATCTTGGTTTTATCAATAAAATTGCTCTATGAATTTCTTCAAAAAAAAAAAAAAAAAAAAAAGAGGTCTTAGGGATGTAATGAACATTTTTTTATTTTCTTAAGAGGGGTTTATTATAAATCTTGACCCAAGTCTTGTGATTTTGATGATAATAAATATGATTGGATTTCTTACTATGCTATCTCCTAATAATTGAGTTTATTGCATATCTTCTTTGCCCTGCTCACTGACATTTCAAGTCCACTGTTCATTTGCAACTTCGATTAACTCAAGATTGAGTATATTAGGATTAAAGTCTATTTTTTTCTCTTTATGTTTCTTTTTATCTTTCTAGAGTCAATCATGTATCTTGGTGGATCATAAAGCTGAGTATCCTTGAACACACACTTTAGGGGATGGGCTAGTGAGTTAGGAAGAAGATGAGTTTTTTGAACTTATCATACTATATGATTTACATCAAACTGGATGGTTAGTTAACTAGAAGAATCATTAGTTAGGGTACTTTTATTAATTAAGATTGATTAAACTAATCATACTGGACGATCCTTATCATATAGGATGATCAATTGTAATCATGAAAATAGCCACCAATTATAAATTAGGCAATATTTTAAAATTCAATTTTTTTTCTAATAGTATCGTATGATATGCATCATATTATATGATATGCAACACACTGTATGATATTTGACAATGATACCTAATATAATCTTGAGATAAGCAGAATAAATATGGTTATTTTGTTCAATCAAATCATACAGGACGATTGGTGAAGATTGTACTGTATGACCTGAGCGATGCATGGGATGATAATTTATCATTCCCTATCATATATGATGAAATAACATAGTTTTAACTAATCGTACAGGATGACCCCCAAATTTTGTACTATATAAACCGAGCATTGCATGGGATGATAATTTATCATTGCCTATCATACCAAATGATCAATACAAACTCTTAAGATGATCATACAGAATAATGCCATTCATACTATCTAAAAAGGATGTTTTATACTAATTGTATAGGAAGATTGTAGGATCGTACTAAACAATTCTAAATGATAGCTTAAAATTTTGGGATTATTGTGAGGCTCCCTATTTAAACTCTCAAAATGTCTTATTTCAAAAACTTTTGGCTACAAAATTTCTTGATAGGGTGCATAGGGAAGGAATTTAGGAGATCTTTGAGAGAAGAGAGAGAGAGAGAGAGATCTTTTTGTGTGGGAGAGTTATGATGGATTCATAAGGTTACTCCAAGCAAAGTTGTTTCCTATCTTCTTAATGTTTCTGACTTGATTATTTGGTGGCTCTTGGGAGTCATTCTACACCATTAAGTAGTGGTTCTTTGCCAACACCTAGAGGGTGAAAAAGGATTCAAGGTATGCTACCTTCTCCTGGAAGGTAAAATAATTTTGAGGTATGTTGCTGTCACCTGGAGGGTGAGAAAAGCTTGTAGTGCTCTGCCACACCGGGTTAGTAAAAGTGATTTTGTATGGGCTTTCTCTACCTTATTGTGAGAGAAAAATGAGAGACACTAGTTTTAGTGCAATACCTGGAACATAGGTTTCCGGGGAGCGGACATAGGTCAGATTGGACGAAACCACTATAAATTATGGTGTGTTTGTTCTTGTTAATTTTCTCACATTATTTTTCTATGATTAACTATGTGGTTAAAATCTATAATCTATTTGTAATTGTGAAATTAATTCTCTTCTACATTGAGTGATAAAATTGTTTGCTTTTAGATATTGAAAAAGTTATAAGAAGATTTTCTTTTTATTAAAGAAAATTTTAAGTTATCAATTCACCCCCACTTGGTTAGTCTTGGGCTGGTTCTTTGAGGTTTAATAACTTTCCCAAATTTTCTGGGTTGAGCAACCCTTTGCCCTAAATAGACTTTCAAAAAAATAGGTCATAATTTGACCTAGGATTTTGAAAATTTATATATATGAATCCATAAGGTATTTTTCCCTAGAAATTTTCACAGAATATGCATGTTATTATTTTAGTTAGATAACCTCTAATATAAACCCAAGCTTGTATATATTTTTCCTCTAATAAAGCATGCAAACCCTTGGTCTAGTAGGCTTAAGAAAATATTATAAAATTTCCTATTGATCTAAAAAGGTTGAAACTTTAAGAGAATACTCCTAGGTCCATAAGGACCTATAGATTTAATTTCAAGAAAGTTTGAATCCATTTGTTCACAAAATTCCTAAATACTTAATCCAAGTTACCTTAGGCTAACATAAATTCACCTAAATTTTAAAAATGCATAAATAAATCTAAAAAAAATTCTAAAAAAATACAAAATGAAGTTTAAAGAACTCTAAATATCACAAAGTACCTATGAAAAATAACAAGAGCCTTTGGTTATGTCTTAAAATCCACTTAATTATTGGTTAAGTGAGAACCACTTTCGAAATTCAATAAGTCATTGAAAATAAAATAGAAACCAAAATTTATGAAATTTCTAAGGTTTGTAACTTAGGTTAGGGATGACCTTGGGTTGAAATTTAATGAGAGTTTAAGGTCATTTATTTTCAAATCATAAACCCCAATTCATCTTTTAAATGAAACCTTAATTATATAAGTAACATTTAAAATTCACAATAAAATCAAGAAAAATTATAAAAATATTAAATAACTTGCATTGACATCAACCTAAAAAAACTTGAGATTATAAAATTATTAAAAATCTAAAACATTGCCAAATGAGCTTAAAGTTTCATGGTTTCACCTTCAAGTTAGAGACAACTAGAGGTTTACAGTTCATTTGGTGGTCTGAATCACAACTTTATTTTTTCTTTTATGATGAAATGCTAATCTTACTCATAACTATTGAAAAATTATAATTAATTTTACAAAAAATACAAAAAAACACATGAAAAATGGCTTTGAACTCATAATTGAATTAAGATGCCTTAATTTTTTATTATCTTTTCAATAAAAATTCTAATTCAAAGAAAATTTAAACTAATTTTTAATGAATAATTTAAAATTTATTTTAATCCCAAATGAGCTAAAATTTTCTTGGACTAATCTTTGTGTCAGCAAAAACTCTTGGTCTGAAGTTGATGAGTTTAGAATTAATTTTGTTATTTAAATATTAACCCTAGTTTAAAATAGTACACATGAATAACAAAAACAACAACATCATGCCTTTATCCCACTATGTAGGTTGGCTACATGAATCATTTTTCTCCATTGTGTCCAATTAAGAGCCAAAATCTCATTTAGATCTAAAAAAAAGGTCGTTTCAAATATTTTCTAACCAAGTATTTTTTGTTCTAACTTTTTATTTCTTAGCATATGTTATATCTAATACGTCTACTCTCCTAACCGAGTCATCAAAAGGACACTATTTTATGTGGCCAAACCATCTAAGGTGACTCTCTCTAATTTTATCTACCACTGGAGCTACTCCAACCTTTTAACGTATATGCTCATTTCATATCCTGTCTCTAAGAGTAAAGCCACTCATCCACCTGAGAATCCTCATCGCTATGACAATTAACTTAATATTATGCTTCTCTTTTAATGGCCAAAATTTTATGCCATAAAGCATTATGAGTCTAACCATCATCTTAATAAATTTCCCTTAAGTTTGAGTGGTAGTTTTCTATCACAAAACAAGCCCGATGCATTCCTCCATTTCATTCATCAAACTTGAATTCTAATAATAATATCCCTATCTTTTTTACTATCACTTTGAACAATAGACCCAAAACATCTAAAATGTGTACTCTTACTAATGATTTGATCGCTTAAAGTCACAAACTCCCACTAGAACTATTACTACTAAAATTATTGTCCCTGTATTTAGTTTTAGATCTTCTCAAATGAAAACCTTTAGACTATAAGTATGACCTTTATCATACACATGGATCCCTTAATTTAAAATTTTAATAAATAAATTATTATTAATTAAAAAATAAAATAAAATTGCATTGAAAGTTTTAAAATAAAATCAAAGAAAAATAAAAGTAACAAGGAATAAAATAAAAAAAAGTTATGTCAAGTGAAAATTAAATCTTAAATAAGATTCAAGGACCCTTAAGTTAAATGTAACTTAAATAACTCATTTAAATAAAATAAATAATTACAAATTTTTTAAAAATTGTTGATTTGTCTTGAAGTTGTCTTTAACTTTTGTACTGATCTCTTAAATCTTTAAGACATAAATAAATACAAATCGCTTCCTTAATATAAATTTAATAATTTTGAAATAAAATCATTTATTCCTAAAACATTTCAAATGGGCTTATAGTTTTATTTTGTCCTTTCTGATAGGATGATTGAATTTATGTGTATTATTAGGCAATATTTGTTATTGAACTCATTGAATTTCGAGTTCATTATTCAATATTTTCTTGAAATTTTAAATAAGAATTTAAATATCATGTCCTATGAAATACTTGATAAAATATTTAATACACTAATAATTAAATTTAAATAGTATCCCTTAAACCCTTAAATAAACTAAATATTTGAAAATGAATCCTTAAAGCTTATTAGGATTAACCAACTGCTTAACATAAGTGCACACTTTAGTTTTCTTGTTAGGGAAACCAATTCTTGCCTCATGTTAGTAGCTTTGTTCTAAATTATGAATGGAATATTTGCTTATTGTGTTTGTATTTTTAATGAAAATGGTTGAATGAATTTTTAGGTGTGTGCAATTACTATGATGCTTAATTTATTCTGTATTGATAATGATGCAATGATGATATGGGATTTGTGATAAACATTTAGATGCCCTATGATCAGAAATACTCTGGATGTTTTATTACTAATTTTTTTTTATACGAGGTCATGCTTTTGTAGGGCTATATTATAAAGGGGGGCTAATAATACTTAAATTTTAAATTAACAAAACTTTTATAAAACATTATACTGCTTTGCCACCTAATTTTGCAAGCATGGCTAGATTATAAGTTGCTTAATTATTGAGCAAATTTTATGTATGATATGAATGGGTGTATGAAATGGTTTTGTAATAAAGTGCTTTTTACAAACCCTACAGATTATATAAAGTATTTTTCTCTCGTAAAATATAAATGTAAATAAAAATGTAAAAGTAAAAAAATGAGATTATTCATCTTAAGAAGAAAGTAGCCAAAAGAAAAGAGTTTTCTTTTAATTGAAGGTTTTCTTCTTCTAGAACATTTTTATTACAGGATGATCAAAAAGAAAATTAATGAATTATGAAAATACTCATTTTTATACATCTTGCATCAAATTTAAGAATAAACTATCCATGTTGTAATTTAAAGGCATTACCTAGTTGTTCCTTTTATAAATGGCTGTAATTAAGTTTTATTGGCAAGATTTGGGCTTTTTACTGATGTTTGGACTTTATTAAATTTCCATGTTTATGTACTATTGTGGTTGGGAAAATTATTTGTTTACACCGATTGTGCTTTAAAAACTTTTGCTTTTTTTTTTAGGTTTTTTGCTTACATGCGATTTTTCTTTGATTTTTTTATAGGATCTTAAAGAACAATTTTTAATAATAAATACCAATTTAGGTTTAAGTTTAAATAACATAGAATGATATTCAGTTCAAAATTTAAGCAGAGGTTCAACTAGCATCCACTGTTTATTTTACTTATATTCCTTTTTTAGGCACCTCATCACCTACAGGTTTTGATATGCCACCTAACTTATTAGTGTACTTGCTCTATCTCATTGTTGGTATACTCTTTTAATGAAAAAAATTTTTTTTAAGCCTTTTTAAAATTTTGTAATCATACTAAATATTACATTTAAATAGCTTGGAGTGCATTTACAACCAACTAAAAAAGAGAAATGTAATTTCATTTAGTATTAGAAGCATTAGAACCATTCATAAGTTTAGGATTATTTAAGATTTTCTTAGATGTCCGTTCCAATTTAAAATTTAAAAAATAACCTACCCATAACGCATTTCATATGCCTAAAACTAATGGGTTTTATAGTGATTACGTGCAATTTAGCTTACATTCCACTCTAATAAAGATGTAAGTAAAAAACTATTAGGTATTCTCTATTATTTCCCTACAAGCATTAGGTATATAAATCCCATTTACCAAGTTTTATCACCTCATTAGAGTAGGTTTGAGTCACTAACTGATAGTGGTAAGCTTAGTACTAAGTTCTAAATTTGATTTTATATATTAAGCCTTGACTCTCTTGAGCATTTTCATGATCCTATATTTGAGATATAAGTCTAGACTTTCCAATAAAATGCTTACTTAAATAAAAAATCTCATTCTAAAATATTTAAGTCCAATATATGGTAGACTAGAGCAATCTTGAGCTTCTTGGAATCCAATTCTCCCTAAACTTCTTTCTTTTAATTTAAAATTAACTCTAAAATAACTATTTAATTTTGAGTCAACCTTCCTTTAAAAATTCAAAACTTCCTATCCTTGCCTTACAACTTTAAAATAAAATAATTATTCACTACTAATAGAGTGTACTTAAGAGAACCAACTCATTTAAGATGTAATTTAAAATGTAATTAAACATATAGGCCTCACTTTATGGGAAACACATACCTCTATATTAAAACAAATCTTATATTATTCTAATTTGGTAGGGGATTGGTCCTACGATTGTAAAAAATTTTCTTAAACCTATTTTCCATTTGAATACTTTTGAAGAATATATTATTCATCTTTTGAAATGATATGTTATTCACTTTCTTGTATTTAATTACAAAAGTGATGAATTTTCAAAACTCTATTTTTTATTTTCAAATACTATTACATAATATCATGTTGTCTTTTGAGATGGAAAATTTGAAATCCTTTATAATTTGTTTTTGAATAAGTTGTAAAATACAATATATGTCTTTTTAAATGGTAAATTATAGTCTATGTAGCTCTTGACCTTAAACCAGATAACTATGATTTTATTTTCCCATAGATGGTTCTAGCCACTCTCTATGGAAGGTTCCTCTCTCCCTACATATATTTTTACAGATTGGTAGCACACTTACATTATTTTAATGTTTAATCTGCCTTTACTCGATTAGTTACCCTGCCCATTTTGTTAATTGGGTCATAGCGACCAACATTTTAAAAACATATTTTAGAAATCCACACCGATGGTTGTTATGGTATGGTTGCTATTAAAACCCATTTTTTGAAGTTTTGGATAGCCTTTTAGATTTCAAGAACATGTTATTGGGAGAAAATCTTATTAATTAGGTTATGAAATTTTTGGCATCCCAAAATAAATTTTAAATCAAAACTAAAATTTCCAATTCAAATCAATTATTGAAAATTTCACAAATCTAAATCTATCCACAATTGTCAAAATAAATTCTACTATTCTAAATTATAAAATCAAACTTTCTCCTAGTCCTAATAAATTCTTCACAATTTTAAGCCTTATGTAGCTTGATGTTTTATTAGGATTGGGTCCCAAACTCTAAATCAAAATCCATATTATCTAGTTGTTGCAATGAATCTATGGTATATTTAAAATAAAAAATTTGATGAAATAATTTTTTTATCACTTTATTTCCCTATCTTGACAAACACATTTGTAGTTATATTCAGTTATAAGTTGGTATATTAGGTTGGATAAAATCTAAAATCTAAAATATAAAGTCAAGATTTTCCCAATCTTAGCAAACACTTGCTATATCTAGATGTATCACAAAGACTTGGTTCAACAATTCTTGAACTCCAAAATAAAGTCAAGATTTTCCTCATTGTCTTGATCTACACTTTACATATATATTCATTTGTAACCTAATGTTTTTGGTTATACATGGACAAAAATCAATGTCTCAAATCTAATTTAAATTAAAAAAATGAAAAAATTGAAAATCTCTCTTTAAAATCCTTGTACTACTAGGAGATTGCAGTTGCATGCTTTTATAACTTGACATGTTTATGAGATAAATATTTTTTTGCTGACACTTGGGGACCTATTGAACAGTGCCCATGGGTTTGGCACCTTAGTTTGGTCAAAATGCATGAATTTAATTTTTAGAGGCTTTAAAGCTAGTTTGGTCAACCTTGGTTGAATTGGTAAACTAGTTTTGACCAAGGGTAGGGTTATGTCTAACTCGTTCCTAATGATATTTAGAACTTACTTGAAGAGGTTTTATGCTATGGTGAGGTCTAAATTCATGGCATGCAATTTCTGTGGTTAAAGGGGCCCTTCAGATAACCAAGCAAAACTAGGGTGTATGTTTTGGTTCAATCCACTCCAAACCTATTTTAGAGTTTGTTGGAAGTGTTCTTGGGTCATGGCATAACTGAGCCAAAAAGGGTTTATTCAGTAGGTCAATTTTATGGTTTTTAAGATTTAAGGTTTTCTTGGTCAACCATGATCAACCATAGTCCACCAAGGGTTTATGGGAGTTCAAATCTACATGAAAATAATTTCAAACATATTTTATGAGCTGCTTAAGATTCACAAGGTAGTTAGGAACAATATTACATGACTAGTGGCGTGGATTATAAATATTTGAAGGTTTTATATGCTTTGAATATGTTTTTTTTTAAGGTTTAGAAGGACATGGAGGCTGCAAAATGGTTAGGTAAACTATAGAGACATGCATAATCAATATACAAATGATCAAATACAGCTCTAGAGCCTTTACCCAGAGGTTTGAATCATTTTAAAATTCTCCTTAAACAGGAAAAAGTCTAGAGGCTTTAGATTTAGGTTTGAACACTAGATTTTATGGTTTGGAGTTTTAAGCCATATTTGTATTTATATTTTATTTAAGATTCATATTTATCATTGATTGATGAGTTTATGTTTTTAAAACTTATATATCATTAATAATCTTTTGATTATTGATAGTGATTAAGTGGTTGATAAGGTGACCATCAAGGATGATTATCAAATGATTGATTTAGGGTTCAATAAAGTCACCATGCTAGAGCATAGTGGAGAACTGGTTTTAAATTTAAGGTGGAGTTCAAGGAATAAAAAATCAAGAGTGAATCTTTAATTTAAAATTGAGGTAAACTAATTCACCATAATAGGTGTGATGAACTTGAAAAGAAAATCGCATAGGTTGGCATTGATTGAACCAATCAACAAAATCCAACAGAATTTAATTGATAAATAACTGATATTAAATGATCGTAAATAGTTAGATTTAATTAAAATGGTTATCTAATAATGATATTATCTCTATCAAATAGATTTAAGTTGGAAGAAAACTTAGGGAGTTATATAAAAAATAAGTCAAATTCAACTAGATTTATAAGGGGTATCTATGACCATATCAAAATAACAATGAATGATAACATAATTTTAACTTGACCATAACAAAATGGTGAATAAAGTGATTTTGAAAGATTTAATATCTAGCTGGCCATATTGAAATAATAAAACACATAGATTTTGATACTCTCCTTTTATTCAAAAAGTGAAGAAGGAAGATTTAGATACTCACCTGATCAAATTTAAATAGTGAGTAGGATTAGTATCTGAATGAAAAAAAAATTTTCAAGCAAGAAAATTTAAGATGTTCAAATGAGAGGTGACTCTCAAATAAAGATATTTATTGGTTAGATTGAGAAAGTGCAAGGGATAATATTTCCCAATCAACCAGTATGTAAGAGGATCTACTTGATTGCATATTACACTATATGACACATATATTATACTGTACAAGTTACCTGAGGAGTCTCTAAATAAAGTTTTGTTCATCCAGTATGATTCAAAAAACAGACTATCTGAACCACTCGTGGGCTCTTTAGATAATTTTTCATCCTCTATAATATGATATTGAGTTGTTCTAATCGTATTGTACTATTATTCATTTATACACTATGTTCAGTCAAATAACTTTAACTGATTATTTTATAGATTATTCATCAAACTTATGATTGTACAGTATGATCAGTTCAGAAGAATTTGGAGTTCATTCTGGATGAACTGGTACGTAGCCATTTCATACTCTGGATATTGTCTGTACGAATGCAACTTCATAAAGAACAAAAAAGACAGAAAATTTTCCCTCGCATGATTTAATCAACCTGTTCTGGAGGAACACTCAGGTAAAATCATCCCGTATGGTCCATGATCATACAGTACAATTAGTTTTTAAAAAATATAAGTTTTTTACACTCCCCTAGTATATATGTGCATGGTTACCCAAGTACAATCACTCTCTCAGACTCAAGATAAATATAAAAAGTACAAACTTCAATTATAATAAACCCTAATATAATCTATCTTGAAGTCTTTAGTACTTTGGAGTATGATTTCTCTGAAATATTAGTACACACAAATAACAAATACAATTTTTCCAATATATGTTAGGAGAAATATTAATCAATACAATAATATATTGGAATAATAAAAAACACACATAATATAAAAATATAGTTATGAAAACTAAGTTACAATAAACTCCCCCTTTTTGATGATGACAAAATAATTATTCTTTTGAGTTAACATTTAGAGTAAATTTTCTCCTTAACTTCCCCTAAATGAATGATCAATTTAAAAACAATGGGTTCCCATGAAGTTCAAAAAACACAAACCTAAAATTTTAAAAAAGAAACAACCTAAAAATTAAAAAAAGAAACAAAAACTACTAAAAAAAAAAAAAAAACTCGAACAAAAATACGAACACAAACAAAAACATACACACAACACATAATACATCTAACCAACAATCAAACACATCAATCATCAAATAATATTATGACACCCCCTTTTGACAACAACAAAAAGGGAAGAAAATCTTGAAATGGAAAGTTTTTTAAGATAAATCAAAAGAGTTGACGAAGAAGAAGATTTTAAACTAATTGCACATACAACATTAACTTCTTAATGTTAAAAAAAAAAATTTAAACTTTAAATTAAATAACAACTAAGATAAGAAAAAGTCTACTAGATTCACTATTCATTCTAGACAAACTAAATAAAAATGATAATTGAAAAAATAACAAAAAAAAAGATTAATTAATTTCTAATTCAATAGTGAACATGATTGTCAATTATAAGGATTTGAATTAGAGATAAAATAATAATGGAAAGAATAATACAAATTTCTGAATTGGCGTTATTGCACATCTATTGAAATGTTAGTGGCACACTTTGTGCATCTTTTTTATTTGGTCTAATTTTGTGTCTCTTTTCACATTGTGAACCATTACACATCTTTTTTATTTTTGTATGCTTTGTGCATCCCTTTTTCTTTTCCGATCTTTGCAATATAAATAATCTTAATTTAAATTCCACTAATAAAAAAATAAACACATTTGAAAAGAAAATAAAAATAAATACGACATATATATTGTAACAATTGTATCAAAATAATACTTGCCTATACGAACATGAAATTAATCTTCTTATCTACTTCTAGTTATAAATTTTATTTAAATTTTAAAAGATTAAGTTTTGCAAGGAATTAATTTGTAGAACAAAATAATTTAAAATTTCATTCAAGAGATCAACCACAAATGATTTTTCTATTGAAAAAAAAGACATTTCAATAAATGAAATTTAATGCACATCAACAAAATATTTCATCACTTCATTGATATTTCAAAATACGTACATACATTTTTCCTTTCATTATAATCACACATAATATAATATCAGAAACAACACATTAAATCATTAACACACAAGATCACCAAAATCATAGGGATATATCTCAAGAACTAACACACATACTCATAAGTAACAACAATAGCATAGAAGTACATCTAGCAATTAGGGGGTTTTGATCTGGAGGAGGTGGTTGGTTGAACACAAAAAATAAACTATTCAACATAGCTATATTATTATTAATTGAGTCAAATTACCCTCGGATCCAACACATGTCTTCATTATATCTAGCATCCCGCTGATTCAGGCGATTCTTAATTTGTTCAAAGCATAAGGAAATCCATTCTGTCAAAGTGCTGGACCATTTCTTGATAGAAATTATAGTAAGATTTATGTGCAGGTGCAAGTGCTAGAGCCAGAGCTCCCCCTTCTTCCTCAGAATCATTTCCCTTAGAGCTTTGATCTTGCCAAAAGATTGCCTGAAAAGAGGCATAAAAAAAGTAAATAGGGAGTTCAGTGGGAGGATCAGGATGGATAAGATTGTACTTTTTTTCTAAGATATAGGCAACTAGATATCCTAAAGCCACATTTTTTTCTTTCTTTTAATATGAGGAAATCCAATATCACAAAGTTTATAAACATAATCCATGATAAGTTGGTCTTCATCAAAAGGTTTTTTAATCATTATCAAATAAGTGATTATGGACAAAAGAGGAGTTATGTTTATGTGATCACCAGCTTTTGGAATAGTTGAGGTTCTCAAAATGTGCTGGATAATTCAGTCTTTTGATTCAGACTGTAAACATGAGATAAATGACTCACTTGGGCAACACCTCTAAGAGTTAAATTTATTTCAAACCAATCAAAGTAATCTCTAGAGGTTAGTATGTGTGCTCTAATTCCTTGGGTTCTTAAATGGAGGAAGTTACCTAGATCATCCGTTGTGATTTCTACTCATTGCTTAAAAACATAAGAGGTAATCCTAGTGTGGTCCTGATTTACTTTCATGTTAGCATGAGAAGTTTTGAATGTCTCTTTATTGTAGGTATAGATGAGAGTCAGGATAAATGAAATTAGGTTGAAGCGAATAGGGACATGATAGAGAAATGGATATCATTCTGAATGAGGAGTCGAAAAGGGTTAATTTTTGCAGCAGAATACCTAAAGAATGCACCGTTATTATGTTTGGACTAAAAATTGTCATCCCTACTAGATCAAGAGGAAGATCCCTTAGAGATGCGGGGTCATTTGCTACTACTTGTCATTCCTAAGATGTGGGCTCTAGAAGGTTTGGAATGAATGAGAAAGTGATGAAAAATGTATCGAAATACCCTTCTACTTAAAGAAAAATGGCATATTATACAATACAAAATTTAGAGTGTACGTACGATTTTAAAATCTTACAGGTAATTTCATACATATGAACAAATACAACAAAAAAGGAAATGGCTTTTCATAAAATGCCATTTTTGAGGCATCTTTTCATATAGACTTTTTGACCATACGATCATACAGACGAACATGTGTTCATTTGGGAGGATCAAAATATTAAAGTTCATTTAATAACGGTTAGGTTCATCCCACAAGGAAACTAACAATAGGATCGTATAGATAAAATACAATTTTGTGCTTACGATCTGTAATCAATAACTAACATTAACTAGAAAATTGGCCCCACTCATACAAATGAAATTACACATATTATACAATATGATGACATCATCATACATTATGAAATCCTATGAAAAACTAAGTTTCATGCGCTCAACTCAGAAACCTATCATGTACATGCTACATAATTCTTACAATACGAAAAAATTTCATACAATACGAACATAATACTTAGAAAATAAGACATGATGAACAGAAAAACTCATCAAACAAAATGACATGCTTCCAATAAAATCAAAAGCAAAGCAATCACAAAACTAATGAAAGAAAATAATTAAGAAATAAATTAACCAATAAAAAAAATAATAAATTCTTACAATCAACCTAAGAAAATAAACAAACGTAGATTTACACAACATTTCAAGTTTACAGAATTTTTAATTGAAGTATTAAGATCAATCACACATAATCTAGTCCTTAAAGTGCTAAATGTGTTAAAAGCCAAAAGTTTTATGAAAATATCTACAAGTTAATTTTTCATAGAATTGTGATATAATTCAATTTCTCTCTTAGCTACATAATCTCTAATGAAATGATGCTTTATATTTATATACTTAGTTCTAGAATGTTGAATAGGATTCTTTGAAATGTATATGGTACTAATACTATCACAAAAAATTAGAATTGTGCCAATAAATAATCATAAGTCAATCAATTATTATTTTAACTAAAGAACTTGAGCAACATAACTACCTATGGCAATGTATTCTACTTCAGCAGTAGATAGGGCTATTGAATTCTATTTCCTACTGGACCAAGAAACTAAAGAGTTTCATATAAATTGACAAGTTCAAGATGTACTTTTTTAATCAACCCTACATCCTATAAATCTGAATCAAAATATCTAACTATTTCAAAAGAAGAGCTGTGCTTAGGATACTAAATCCCTATATTTTGAGTTACCAAAAGATATCTCAAAATTCTTTAAACTATTGTCAAATATGATTCTGTTGGATCAGATTGAAATATAGTACACAAACAAACAATGAACATTATATCTGGTCTGCTAGCAGTCAAGTAAAGCAATGATCTAATTATTCCTCTAAATTTCTTTTGATCAACAGATTTTCCCTTAGGGTCCTTATCTAACTACACTAAGAAACTCATTGGTGTAGTCACTAGTTTAGCATTATCCATTTCATATATCTTGAGGATGTCCTTAATATACTTTAACTGACTAAGAAAAGTTCCTTCATTATTTTGCTTTATGCTAAAACAAGACAAATAACTCAAATCTCCCATCAAACTCATATCAAATTCACTACTCATTATTTTTGAAAAATCATCAAAATGATTTTTATTTGTAGATTCAAATAAGATATTATCAACATATATTTAAAAAATGAGTATGTCATCTCCTATCCTTTTCAAAAAGAAGTGGTGTCTACACTTCCTTTAACAAATGATGTCTTTAATAATAAAGTGCTTAACTTCTCATACTAAGCCCTAGGTGCCTGTTTGAATCTATACAATACCTTTTTCATTCTAAACACATGATTAGAGAAATTAGAATTTTTAAAACCTGGAGTTTACTCAACATTCTTGTATCACCCCATTTAGAAAGGCACTCTTAACATCTATTTTATATAATTTAAAACCTTTAAAAAAGGTTAAGGCTAATAAAACCCTAATTGCTTCAAGTATTACTACAGGGTCAAAGGTTTCTTCAAAATAAATCCCTTCTATTTGATTATACCCCTTGGCCAACAAGCTTGCCTTATTTTTAATCATAACTCCTGAATCATTCATTGTATTTTTGAACACCCACTTAGTTCCAACAACACTTTGATCCTTAGCCCTTTTAATTAATTCATAAATATCATTTCTTACAAATTAATTTAATTCTTCCTGTGTGGCCAAAATCTAAAGTTCATCCGAAAGTGCTTAATTCATATTAATGGGTTCAACCATCAATATAAAGGTAGATTGATTCACTTCTTTGCTAAGTCCATTCTTATTCCTAACACCCTGATTAGGTTCACCTAAAATCGATTCCTTAGAGTGATTCTTAGAAAATCTCCTTCTCTAGGCAAAGGGTTTTCTTTTCCAACATCTTCTTCCAAATTTATCTTTTTAATTCATTGGGATTTATTTTCAGTATGATCTTCTTCCAACATTAGTTCTTCCAAAATGCCTGATTCATCAAACACAATATGTGTGGTCACTTCAACTACCAAAGTTCTCTTATTAAAAACTCTGTAGGATTTGCCAACACTATAATATACAAGAATAATTCCTTTATCAGATTTTGGATCAAAATTTTATGTAGTTGTTTTACCATTATTATGAATGAACACCTTATATCCAAAAACATGTAAATGTGAAAGATTAGGTGATCTACCCTTAGAAGTTCATAGGGTGTTTTATTCAATTTTGATCTAATGTTCACCCTATTTAGAACATAAAAAGTTGTACTAACTACTTCAGTCCAAAAATATTTTGGAAGTGAGTATTTTGCCAACATGACTTTAATGGCTTCAATTAATATTATATTCTTTTTTTCTACTACCCCATTATGTTAAGGGGTCCTAGGTGCTAAAAATTGTGATCAATTCCTTTCTATTTATAAAAATCTTCAAAATTTTTATTTTCAAATTCACCTCCATGATTGCTTTATTTTTATAAAATATAACACCCTAATTTTCTTTATATCCACGTGTAAAAATTTTTAAATTCCTCAAATGTTTCGTACTTATTAAATAAAAATTTAACAAAAGTGAATCTTGAAAAGTCATCAACTATAATAAATCCAAACACTTTACCTCCTAGACTTACAGTGCTAACCAGTCCAAAAGATCCATATAAATTATTTCCAATAGTTTGCTCATTCTAAGATCCTTAATGTAATGAAAGGAAGACTTCACCTATTTTCTTTATTGACTTGCATCATACAGGTGATTCTTAGTAAAGTCTAGTTTGGGTATTTCTCAAACCAATTTTTTTTGTGTGTAAATTTTCTAAGATTTTTCATACTTGCGTGACAAAGTCTCCTATACCATAACCTGATTCATCCATAATTATTTTGAGATAAAAGGCTTTAGAATATTTAATACAATTAAAATCAAGCATGTACATATTATTTACCCTAATTCCATGCAAAACATCATTTCCATTTTGGCTAATTATGTAGCTTGTGGGAAAATTTTTTACACTATAACCTTTATCACATAGCTGACAAATACTCAACATATTATGCTTTAAAGCTTCTACCAATAAGACATTTTCTTTGAAAAATTGTTAAAATTTCCAATCATACCTGTACCTACCACTTAACTAGTGTTATTATCTTCTAGTGTAACATTGCCTCCATTCCTAGCTTCTAATGATATGAATTATGTCATATCTCTAGTCATGTGCTTCTAACATCCTTTGTTCAGGTACCAAATGAGCTCATAAGGTCTTATATGAGAGCATTTCTATAAGATAATCAAATGTTAGAACCCAAATAAGTTTGGGTTATCTTGTTGGCAAAAATAATCTAGATCCATATTTGATGTTATTTATTTTATGCATCTTAGGTCTTCACACAAGATATGATTTACTATGAATAGTACAACTTTGAGAAATATGGCCAATCAATCCATAAGAAAAAAAAATTCACTCCATGAAAAGGATTTATCAATCTATGTGAGTTATACTATTTTTTTCTAGGTTTTGAAATTGTAGGCTTCAGATCAGGATTAGAAAAATCTTCAAGTATAGGGGGTATCCTATTTTCCTCAAGAGCTTTTATTTTCTTACTAAAATATGAGTTAGCACTTTCTAAAATAGCATTATCAACTTTTAAATAGTGCTCTCTACTATCAGATTCATCCATAAATGTTTTAAAAATATTTTCAAGTTTAGGGTGTGATGATTTCAATAATTTATGCTTTTTTTCAAAATAATCAAACTCATCCAATAATTTAATGTGGTTGCTATCAATTAATGCGTGATCATTCCTAAGGATTTCAAGATCTTTTTATAATTCTAAAAATTTTGTGTTCAACCTAATATGCATCTTTTTGATTTTCTTATAGGCAGTATGAATTTTTTTAGAAACATCAAATCACTATTAATAAGTTAAGTCAAATACCTCTTCTTAATATGACTAGTCAAGTTTGTCAGCAAACAAACACAAGTTGATGACTTCCTCCTCTACTTCTATTTCTAAAGAATCTGAAGATGAATACACATAAAATGTTGTCTGTAATCTCTTCTTGCCCTTTCTTACATTACTTTTCTCCTCGACCTTCTCCTTGTTAGGATTGGCTTTAAGATTTGGGCATTCAGATTTGATGTGTCTAATCTTCCTGTATTCATAATAAATTACATGATAAGATGCTTTAGCATTTTTCTGGAACTTACCTTTGTTCGACTGTTAATGTCTCATTGGCTTCCTCTTTAGAAAACTTTTGAATTGCCTTATCATTAAGGCAATGTAATCTTCATCCTCAGGCTGAGATGAATCACTCTCAGAGTCATCCACTTTTAATTCAATATTTTTCTCCTTTTGCTTCTCACCTACATCAATATGTATTTAAGTCACTCCTTACTTGTAAGCAATTAGTGATCCAAGAAGATTGTCATTAGAATAAACATTTAAGTCCTTTGATTTTGTTATAGCAGCTATTTTGCATCATAAGCAATAAGAAAATAATGAAAAATTTTATTTAGTTTTTTAGCATTTGTTAGTTCCCTACCTAATGCATGCAATGAGGTGACTATTTATGTGAAATAAGTATACATGTCAGTGATTAATTCATTCAATTTCGTGCGGAACAGTTCATAATGGTGTAATAGAATATTTATTCTAGATTATTTCACCTCATTAATTTCTTCATATGTACTGCAAAGCCAATCCCAAATTTCTTTTCTAGATCTATAGGTTTAGACACGCATATAGTTTTCAGATTTAAGTGCACAGAAAAAACTGTTTAAACATTTAGTGTTTAAGTGAGCTAAGTCTTTTTCTTCTACATTTTAGTTTGTAAATGATGTTTTAGTTATAATTCCATTTACAAGTTTATTTGACCTAGTGTATCCTTCCTAAACTAAAATCCACTTGCAATAGTTAAGCAATTGAAGAAAAGTAAATATACATGTTTTCCAAAAATTGAAAGGGATGTTATTAAATAATGGTGGTCTAGTGATCAAATACCCTTCGGGTGTGTTACGATTTCTAAAAGTAGCCATGATTGTTTTTAAAAAGTTGTTTAAACTTTAATTTTAAAAACTATGCTCTAATACCACATGGAAGTCTAAATAGGTTGTTAGACCTAAAGCAATTATCCCAAGGCTAACCAAGAGGGGGGGGGTGAATTAGAAATTTAAAAACTTCTTGGTAGGTTAGAAAGCCATTTTTATAATTTTATAAGCATAATAAAAATTTATCAAAATAAAATTTCAACCATAAATTATCTTGTAAAAAATAAAAATAGCAAAAAGTAAAGATAGAGAAAAAAACATAAAAAATTTATAGTAGTTCGATCCAACAAGATCTACATTCACTCCCTAAAGACTATCTCTTTAGGTATTGCACTATACAATAATGACTTTTGTTTTGCTCCCACAATAAGGTGGATAAGCCCTTACACTTAAACTCTCTTCCACCAATCCTCGGTGTGGCAAAGTACCATCACCCTTTTTCACCCTCCTGGTGGTGGCTGGGAATTAGGGTCCTTTCATGCCCTCATGGTGTCGGCAGAGAATCGTCATCCTTTTACACCAACCTGGTGTATGTAGAGTACCATCTTCCTTTCAAACCCCTTCATGTGTCGGTAGAGAACCGACTTCATTTCACACCCTCTTGGTGTATGCATAGTACTGTCATCCTTTCACACCCTCCTAGTGTCGATAGAGTATCAACGCTCCTTTGAAAATCTTATTCCAAGAGTCTTCAAGAAAGTTAGGACGAACTTTGAAGGTTAACTAAGAGAAACTCACTATTGGGAAACCTTGCTAATACCCTCACAATTCCCTCTTAAGAAATCTTTCACTCTCTAAACACAAGAAATTTTCCCAGACACAATCCAAGTGCACTCTTAAAAGAAATTCACTATAGGATTTTGTAGGCATTTTATGACAGCCAGTTTTGAGGATTTTATATATGAAAGATACGAAAAACCATCCAAAAAGCTAAAAATTTCAATTTGACCATCAAGGATAGTACAGTACGATCGCATATTATACGTTAGATTAGTTTAAAAATATATTGGATGATCCTGTATGAACCGATTTCATACTCTAGTTTGCGTATGTATGAATTGACATCATACAATACGATCATTTCAAAATTGAACTGATTAGTCTCATATGATTCTATGCACACTAATTTCGTACTCTGAATAGCATACTATATAAAAATAATATTGTACAATATGATTTATTTAACCAAAATTACTCTTTATTTGGTTTGAAAATTGACGGGTCCATTTCATACTCTAGATGTCATCTATATGAACCTAAGATCGTACAATACAAATAATTAAAAAAAAAAAAGAGTTCGTTCGGGAAGAACTAGTACAAAGCCATTTTGTAGTCTGGACATCATCTGTATGAATGTAACTTCGTACAGTATAAACATGACTTAAAAAAATTTCCATGGCATGATTTGATTAACTCTGTTCTAGAGGAACACTCAAGTCAAATTGTTTCGTACGATCCATGATCTTACAGTACGATTAGTTTTTAAAAATACAAGTTTTTTACACTCCCCCCAATATGTGTGTGCATGGTTACCCAATTACAATTACACTCTCTCAAACTCAAGAGAAATATAAAAATTATAGACTTTAATTATAACAAACCATAATCTAATTTGTCTTGAAGTCTTCAGTAGGCTAGAGTATGATTTTTCTAAAATGTTAGCACACACAAACAAGAAAAATAATATTCCAATATATGTTAGGAGAAATAGTAATAATACAATAAGCTTTTGGAATCATCAAAAACACACATGATATAAAAACATAGTTATGAAAACTAAGTTGCAATACCATATTTTTATTTAATTTATTAGTCTTGTTATCATTCAACTCAATAATAGTATCCAATGAAGACATCACAACATTAGCCATATCCTTGATTAAGGAATTTGTTCCCTTCAACTCAAAATATACTTGAAGAACTATATTAGACTTCTATGCTACATTGATTCCAGTCAGCAATAATGTATTTCTTGAAGACCATTCCCCACTGTATTGACCCTTAGCTGATGGGCCCTCATTATTATGAGCTAAAGATGTTCAAGTTCTGGACTTTATATTAAGTACACTTTTTTCCTCCTTCAAGCCAACACAAACTTCTTTAGGAAGATCCATGTTGTCCTTTTGAGACAGTCCCGAATAGGGTAGCCCTACAATCAATATTCATTGCTTTAAATTATTACTTACTGCTGTTATAACTAGAATCTTTTGATCCTTAGACTGCACTTGATGAACAATAGAAAATTCCTTAACATGAGCATCATTAACACTTTTTAATCCTTAATAGCATATTGGACACCCCCAACAACCCTAGCAATTGATTGTTTGAAGAAATACTTCTCATTATCAGTAGTTACATTCACCCATGATGCATCTCTAGTCAGACACTTATTCTTATTAACTTCACTTGAATCTTTGTTGATATTCTTGATTCAGCTACAATACTCTTACGCTTTCCACTACCCACATCATTTACAAAAGTGGGATCCACAACGTACAAAAATAAAGAAGCAAATGGAGGCAAGCACTCTCCATCATTGTCCTACAAAATTTTCATTAATTTTTTGATAGCTATCCTTAAATTTGACACTAGTTGGACCAAAAGACCTTACCTCCATGGAAACACAATTGGACTCAACCACCAATCTAGGAGATGGACATCCAATAGAAGCTATATTTCCTCCATCCATTCATTCCCCTTCCCAGGAAAGCAACTATCTATAGAAGTTATATTTCTTCCTTCCTCAATAGCTCTAGATGTATTTTTTATTCTAGTATTATAATCCACATTGAAGCCAACCTTATACTTATTAAAAGTTTGTTAGGGATGTTAAGACTTATGAACTACCTAGACGCTAACTATGAGAGGGGGGGGGAAGTGAATTAGTGTTTTAAAAAATTCTCAAAAAAACTCAAAGACAACCAAACAATCACCATAAAAAAAAGTGTGGAAATTAAATATAAATATGCAATAAGAAAGAACACACTAAATTTTATAGTGGTTCGGTCAAGTTGACCTATGTCCACTCCCTAGAGCCTCTCCTCTGGGTATTGTACTAAACTTAATGTCTCTTCTTTTGCTGCCATAGCAAGGCGGAGAAGCCCATACAAAAACTCCTTTCTATCAACCCTGTTGAGGCTGAGAACCTAACTCCTTTCGCTTTTTCCTGAAGTAGGTAGAGAACCCAACTCCATTTGTTTCCACATGAAGTAGGCAAAGAACCTTATGAAATCACTGAAGTAGACCTCTCTAGAACCTTCAAGGGACCAGAGATGATGACCGGAGAAGATAACTTAGATCCTTGTTGGTGGAATTTTGGAAAACAGGTTTTGAAAAATATTAGTTTTCTTTAGGGATTTTAAGATTAAGGTTGAGCTCTAATTCTAAGGTCGAATCAACTCGTTAGAAAGAGTATATCACCCCGGGGGACAAAGATAAACTTTATCCTTTCTTGGAGAAACCTTTTTGAAACCTTAACAGACTCCCTCTCATAAGATCCTCTCTCTCTCTCTCTCTCTCTCTCCCAAGTTCTCCCTCTCCTTTTTGGCTCTCTCAGGTTAAGACAATAAAAAAAGATACTTTCTTGAGTAAACAAGAGGTCTTATAAAGAAGGGCTTCAAATATTTCCTAAATTATAATTAATTAACAAAGATCGTCCATGAAGATCGACGAATCATCCTGTACAATCAGTATAAATTTAGCTCAATCAGCTAAGACGATCTGGGAGAGTCTGAATGATTAGAAGGTTTGTTTGTTTTGATCGTCCAAGATGATATTATATCGTCCTCTAAGATTAGTTCAAGACGCTGAATATCATCTAGACAATCGCTCTATTCGGCCAAACTTTACATGGATTGGATGATAAATAATTAACTGATTATCCAAGATGATTTTACGATCATCCTAGATGATGAGTTTTAGATGTTGACTATCATCTTGACCATCGCTCTATTCGGCCAGACTTTATATGTTTAGATGATGAAAAAATAACTTATTGTCTAGGATGATTTATGGATTATCATGTCTGATTTGTTCAAAACATCAAATATAGTCCAGAACATCTCATTGGTCATCTAGGAAGAAACTAAGGTTTGTATAATCGATCACCCCGGATGATCTTGCGATCGTCCAGGATGATCCTGCGATCGTCAAAGATGATCCTATAATC
The DNA here is from genome assembly GCF_001605985.2 of Dendrobium catenatum. Lineage (NCBI taxonomy): Eukaryota > Viridiplantae > Streptophyta > Magnoliopsida > Asparagales > Orchidaceae > Dendrobium > Dendrobium catenatum. The sequence continues at coordinate 184,246 of NW_021319307.1, read as the reverse complement.
ATCCATGATGATATAATCAAGAAATTAAACCTTAATTGCTTTCCCTAATTACAAACTAATTTAGGCATAATTGTAATGCACCATCCAGGATGATGTCCAGGATGATGTCCAAAAATAAAACATGCCTAAAAGAGTATGTGGTTGATTCTTTCTGATTTAAGCTTATCATCCAGGACAATGCTAATATCGTCTAGGACAATTTGCTTAATTTTAACTATCTTAACCAAGATGCCCTAATTTGGGTTTTTATTCTTAACTGATCATCCAAGATGATTTAGGATCATTCTGAATAATATGATCAAAAATAGAAAACTCTAAACAGACAAAATTTTTCCCCTGAGTGTGAGTGTTTAAGGTTACTTATCATCAGGACCTACTTTATTACATTTGACTCAAGAAAAGGAAAAGACACTTGATATACACTTACAAACTGATTTAGTCTTAATATACCCAATCTTGAGATGTCTTGATCTTCAATTTGATCTTGTGGACCTAAAATGTTATTAGGCAAGATAGACGTAGAAAAATAGAAGTATAAAAATGTTTACTATCATCAAAATTATAATTCTTGAATCCAGATTCACAATAATCTCCCCCTTTTTGATGATGACAAATATTTAGTAAAAAAAATCAATTTAAGCAGTTTAATTGAAACATCACAAGAAAAAAATAATGTGAATCAAGAAGTTCAAATCATACTAAAATCAAACATATGGTACAAACACTAAATAGAAAGTAGTACAATGAAATAATATAAAACACTACTGTTACTGCTCCTTTTGACATCACAAAAAGGAGGAAACTATAAAAGAAAAAATAGAATAGAAACAACAAAAAAGAAACAAACAACATCACAAAAAAAATGACATAAGGAAAACAAACTACAAGTATGATGGGCCCTGATAGTTAAAAGGAGGTGGTGGTGGCTTAAAGAAACTACAGATAGCAGTGAACTACTCCCCAAACTAGGCCGTATCTTTATTGTACTGCTGCTGCTGGTGAGTCATGTAGGCATTAAATCTAGCGACATCCTCCGTATGCTGCTGCTCATATGCAACAACATAAGAGTCAAACTGGACCTCCCACTGGTCAAACTGCTACACCAGTTGATCCAATTGTGAGTGCTGGCGGAGCAGAGCAGGTGCATTAATAGGTGCATGAGCTGTGTCCTCATCAGTTCCATAAGCCTCCTTATGCTCTGAGTGGAGATGAGTACTATGAAGAATGTGAAAGGAGTTGTTGGTGTAAAAGGCAGGCTAAAAATTAGGAGAGGTAGGATATTAAAGATTGTACTTGGATTTAAGGATATAGGATATGATGTATCCTAAGGCAAGGTTCAACTTCCTTTTGTGCCCTGGATCCCTAATGGTAGTGAGATACTCATTGTAATGGAAAAGAAGAGCAATAGCGTTGAATTCCTTATGGGTCGTGATGTAGAAGGTGGTGATCAAAAGGAGAGAAGTGATGTGGACACAATCACCATCCTTGGGAATAACCAAGGTACAAATTACACATTAGATTGTCCTAGCATCCTTGACTAAGGTGCTGGATGCCCCATCATGATAGGAGATAAAAGTGTTTCACAAAAGGTGATTGGTCGGAGACAGTCATAATCAGGGTCTTGAGATAAGATGTGAAGCTTGTCTCCAGTAGTGGACAATTGAAGGAGCTCGTGACAGTCCTGATAAGTGATTTCAACTGGGCATTTTTTGAGGTAGGATTGAAGTGTAGTGTAAGAAGAGTTGATTCTAAGGCTTATAAAAAACTCAAAGAGCAGTTTGGAATTCAAGGGGAAGGCGAGGGTAAGGATAAAGATGAGGGAGGTGTATGCAAAAAGATTAAGAACAGAGTAAATAATCATATGTGGATTGATAGTCCTGGACAAAATAATCCCGATTATCATGTAGCCCAGGTAGGTGACTTGATCAGCTACCTTAGTGAATCGAGGGTCAATAGTGGACCTTGAAGAACTTCCAGCCGGCATTTTGAATTGCTTTCCACCCATAATTAATAAAAAAATTAGAGAAAGAGTGAGAGCAAAGAGAGATAGAGGGATTTAGGGTGAGAAAATTGTTTTGAGAACTACTATTTATAAAGAAATGGACTTATTGTCTAGGACGATCGCATAATCGTCCAGGATGATCAGGTAAAATTATTGCATCTAGGATAATTGGTCAAAAAGGTGGTTATATTGTCCAGTACGATCATACAACATCCAAGATGATTAGACACATGCGATCATCTTGAGGAGTCATGCCAGACGACCATTGAAAAAATAGATCATCCCGGATGATTAGGTGGATCATCCTTGATAATAAAAAATAATGGATCATACCGGCCAAATTTAAAACAGATAATTACTTTGCCACCTAGATTATCTAAGATGAATAGGTGGATTATCCAGGATGATTATCAATAATTGAACAAAATTCTAGAATTTCATCCAAGATGAGGAGGATCGTCCAGGTTGAGCAAAAATAATTGAAGCAGAATACGATCAAATCGTTTAGGATAATAATGTTTCATCCATGACGATCTTAATAAAAAAAATCATATCAACCATCAAATACAAGATGAAGGGTGGTGTAAAGATATTATCCAGGATGATAGGAATATCATCCGGGATAATTTGATAAAAAATTAGTGATTTTGTGGATGTATAGAGATGATTAGAGAAGGCCAAAAGATAAGAAAAAAAGTAAAAAATAAAAATAAGACAACAAAAAAGATGAGAGAAAATGAAAAAAAGAATAGAAACACAGTTTTTTTATCAAAGTACGAATATGATAAATTTTTCATATGATTGAATTAAAAATTCGTAAGAATCAATGAGTTAACATTGTTGAAATCCAAAAAAATGGTAGAATAGTTGATCATTTTAGCTATAGCTAGGACTTCTTACATGGTAACCCATCTTCTGAAAATAAACATTTAACTCAGAAAAATCAATTGAATAAAAAAAAGTGATATGTTCAAAACTTGGTTCAAGAAAAATATCTTATAGAATAATCTACCAATGTAATTAGTCACAATCATAAATTTCGAAATCAAGTCTTTGAAAATATCAAGTGACCCATGAATTCTTCTAAGATTTAAAGGTTTGAAAGAAAATGAAGCATGATTTCTTGTGGGCTCATTTTATGCATCTTATCAATTGGTTGGCACTCTTATGCATCTTTTGATTTTTTGATACATTTTGTATATCTTTTAAATTTATTTTTGGTGGTCATTAGGCATCTTTTTAGTTCTTTTTTTTTTAGGCTCATTTTATGCCCTTGTCAATTTTGCAAGCTAGATCTCTTTCAGAACTCTTAAATACTCTTAGTTGTGAGAATATCATCAAGATATTAGAGAAGAAAAACTCACTCTGTAATATAAGGAAGAGTAAACCACAAAGAAGAATTAATTTCATATGATAAATGCAACAAAAAGGTTACAAAAGCATGAAAGTGATTTAAAGACCTTGAATATTGTTTGTATAAGAAAAATTACTATAGTAAGATAGAAAAGATCTCAATCGCAAAGTACAGTTGTTAATTTGAGATAGATTATTATTTAGAAAAGAAAATTACATCGCTAAAAGAAGATAGAGGTAGGGAAAAAATTAACGGTGTTTCTCCCTTTAATTGATTTAGGGATGCTAAACATTAACTACAAATTAAAAAAAAGGCATAAAATATCATTTAAATAGTGACCAAAAGAAAAAAGAGAAAAAAAGAGAAAGAAAGAACACTAAAATAATAGAAATTAAAATATGAAAAAAAAAAAATTAAAGTTAAGGACAAAAGAAAAGTAAGAAACTAAAGAAAGAAAAGAAAATAACAAGCAACAGATCAGAAAAACATAAAATTCAGAATTTAGTAATCATCAAGCTCATTCATTTATATCAATTACACCCAATCTACTCCTTAAGATGCTGAATGTGTCGAAGGCTAGTGGTTTAGTAAAGATGTCAGCTAGTTGATTCTCAGTTGCCACATGGTGTAACTCAATGTCTCCATTGGTCACATGGTCCCTAATAAAGTAATTCCTTATGTCAATGTATTTAATCCTTAAATGTTGGATAGGATTCTTAGAGATGCAGATGGCACTAGTGTTGTCACAAATGATTGAAATTATGCCTACATATAATCCTAAATCTAGAATTTGTTGCTTCAACCAAAGGATTTGAGTCATATAACTTCCTAAGACAATGTACTCAACTTCAGTAGTGGAAAGTGCAACAAAATTTTGTTTTTTACTGAACACAGAGACTAAAGATTATTCTTTGAATTGGCAAGTCCAAGAAGTTTTCTTTCTATCCACCATATATCTTGTAAAGTTAGAATCATAATATCTAATAATATCAAAAGAAGTGTTGTGCCTAGGATACTAGATTCCTAAGTTTTGGGTCCCTAAGAGATATCTAAGGATTCTCTTAACTATAGTCAGGTGGGATTCTTTAAGGTAAGCTTAAAATCTAACACAGAGGCAAATAATAAAAACTATATCAGATCAGCTAGCAGTCAAGTAAAGCAGTGATCCAATCATTCCTTTATACTTCTTTTGATCAACAGATTTTTCATTTGAGTCTTTTTCCAACTGAACACTAGAGGTCATGTGAGTACTTATTAGCTTGGCTTTATCCATTTCATATTTTTTCAAGATGTCCTTAATGGTACTTTGATTGATTTAGAAAGGTTCCATCATCCAATTGTCATATGCTACACCCCAAAAAATAGGATAACTCTCCCATAATACTCATCTCAAATTTCTTAATCATTATTTTAGAAAAATCATAACATAATTTTTTATAAGAAGATCCAAAAAGTATATCATCAATATAGATCTGAATAATGAGTAACACATCGCTTACTTTCCAAAAAAAAAGGGTGGTGTCTACACTCCCCTTAAAAAACTCCCTCCCTAGTAGGAATGTGCTAAGCCTCTCATACCAAGCTCTATGAGCTTATTTTAATACATATAAGACCTTTTTTAATTTATAAAAATGATTTAGAAATTAGGAACTTTCAAAACATGGGAGTTTCTCTACAAACACATCCTCTTTTATTACCCCATTTAAAAAAGGAACTCTTGACATCGATTTGGAAAAGCTTAAATCCCTTATAACAGGCAAAGGCTAGTAGTACTGTAATGGCTTCCAATCTAGCTACAGGGGCAAAGGTCTCCTCAAAATTAATCCCTTTTATTTGGTTGTATCCCTTATCCACCAATCTTGCCTTATTCCTTACCACCACACAAGAATCATTCATTTTATTCTTAAAGACCCATTTGGTTCCATTTACACTTTGTCCCTTTTATCTTTCTATAAGCTCCCAAACATCATTCCTAATAAATTTATTTAATTTCTCTTGCATGGATAAGATCCAAAACTCATCAGATAGGGCTTCATTGATGTTGGTGGGTTTAGTCACTGAGATAAAGGAAGAGTGGTTCACTTTCTTCCAAAGTCCATGCCTAGTTCTAATACCTTTAAAAGGGTTTTTTAAGATTAGTTCTTTAGGATGACTCGAAGAATATCTCATATCTCTAGGCAAAGTGTGTTTAGGTTCTGCCCTTTCTTCCAGACTTATATTTTCTACTCCTTAGATAATCTCACCTACTCCTTTAGTGTTTTGAGACTCTACCCTCTTCTCAAAATTTTTAACTCCTTGGGCAATCTCTCCAACTTCATCCTCATCCTCAACTATAGACTACTTAGGATTAGATTCATCAAACACTACATGAGTAGTCTCCTCCACCACTAATGTCCTCTTATTAAACACCATAAAAGATTTCCCCACACTTGAATATCCTAAGAACACTCCTTTATCAAATGTTGGGTCAAATTTTCTTAAGGGCGACTTCCTATTATTAAGAATAAAAACCTTATAGCCAAACACGTAGAGGTGGGAAAGGTTGGATGTCCTACCCTTAATGATCTCATAAGTTCTCTTATCTATTTTGGCTCTAACATTCACCCTATTCAACACATAATAAGCTATATTTATTGCTTCAACCCAAAAGTATTTTGGAAGTGAATACTCATCAAACATGGCTCTAACGGCCTCAACTAAGGTCATATTTTTCCTTTTAGCTACCCCGTTCTACTGAGGGGTCCTAGGAGCTGGAAGTTGTGACTAATCCCTTTATCCTCACAAAAGTATCCAAATATCTCATTTTCAAACTCTCCGCCATGGTCTATATGAATTTTCGGGATCTCACAACTTAGCTTTTTTTGAATCCAAGTGGTAAATAATCTAAACTCATTAAAAGACACACTCTTATGAGATAGAAATTTAATCCAAGTTAACCTCGAGTAGTCATTTACGATCAAATATCCATAGACTTTCCCCCTAAGCTGGCAGTGCTAATGGGTCCAAACAAATTCATATGAAGGATTTCTAAAGGTCTAGAGGTGCTAATGTCCTTAATGGAATGAAAAGAGTATTGAACTTGCTTCCCTAGTTGACAGACATTACATAGGTGGTCTTTAGTGAACTTAAGCTTGGGGATACCTCTAACTAGATCTTTTTGGGTCACTCTACTAGCAGTTTTCATACTGCTATGATATAACCTCTTGTGCCACCACCATGACTCATCAGCAATAGTTTTTTAAGAAAAATGAAGTAGTGCATTCAATGTTATTTAAATCAATCAAGTAAATGTTATTAATCCATTTTCCATGCAAAATAATATTATTATTCAATCTAATAATACATGTATTTTCTAAAAATTTTATGATGAAGCCCTTATCACAATGCTGATTGATGCTGAGCAAATTGTGTTTGAAGCTATCTACAAGCAAAACATTTTCAATCAAAAGGTTCTTGAAGTTTTTGATTATACATGCACCACCATTTTCAATGTGATGTTGTCTCTAAGAGTGACCTTACCTACAGCCCTGACCTCCAATGAAACAAATTGATTGGTGTCTCCAATCATGTGTCATGAGCATCTACTATCCAAGTACCACATGCTCTCATAAGGTCTTTTATGAGAGCAAACTTACAAAATCATCAAATGTTAGATTTAGGAACCTAAACAAGTTTGGGTCCCTTCTTATGGAAAGAAAAATGTAATGTATGTATGTTATGCTTGAACCATAAAATTTGAGTTTCCACACCTAATGTATACTACGGTGAACAGTACAAGTGTGTGAAATGTGTCATAGCATGCCACATGAAAAATATTTAACACTAGAAAAATGGTTTATGAATCTACGTGAGTGGTGATGCTTCTTCTTAAACTTATGTGATGCATGTAATGATGGTTTATTATTTTCAAATTCTTTGAGTTTTTCTTTTGACGCTTTATTTTTATATTCATAAGCTGCCACTTTCACTTTTAACCGATGATTATTATTGTCTATTTCTCATACAAGTTCCTCTAATTTTTTAAATTATTTTTTTAGCTCAATATGAGATGACTTCATTGAATCATGTGCATCAGGTAATTTAATATTCTTTTTGTTTAATATATCAAATTCATCAAGTAATGACATATGATTGCTATAAAGTATAGAGTGCTCTTTAAATAACACTTCATGCTCCCTTTGCAAATTTAAAAGTTCCAATTTTAAGATAGCATGTAATTTCTTAAATTTAATATATAATACATGAATTTGTTTAGAAACTTCAAGTAATTGATTATAGGTTAGTACACATACATTTTCTTTGTCAGACTGACAAAGATGATCATCCATCATCAAGCACAAGTTTGTAGTCTCCTCCTCAGCTTCAAACTCAGAGGAGTCAGATGCAGAATTCGCCCAGAATGCCATTTGAAACTGCTTCTTATCCTTATTGACCTTGGGTTTCTCCTTACCCTTCTCCTAGCTTGAGTGAGTCTTAAGTGTAGGATAATTAACTTTAATATGTCTCGACTTCCTACATTCAAAACAAATCACATCAATAGAGCTTTTAAATTTTTTGCTACCCTTACCTTTATTCCACTTCTGATGTTATTTTTGCTTCTTCCTTGGAAAGATTTTGAATTATCTAGTGATTAAGGAAAAATCATCACTTTTAAACCCAGAAGAAATAGTATTCTTATCATTAGCCTTTAACACCATGGTTATCTCCTTCTTCTTCTCACTTGTATCAAGTTATCTTTTGTTCAATCCTTTCTTGTAAGAAATGAGTGATCCAAGTAAGTTATCAATAGAATAAGTATTCAAATCGTTAGATTCAGTTATACTAGTAATCTTAGCATCAAAGGAAGAATATAATCATCTCAAAATTTTATTAACTTTTTTATAATTAGTGAGCTCTCTTCTTAAGGCATGCAGTGAGGTGACAATTTGAATAAACATAGTATACATTTCAGAAATCGATTAACTAGATTTCATGCAAAAAGTTTGTAGTCATGAAGTAAGATATTCAACCTAGACTTCTTAACAATCTATCCCATATTTCTTTACCAGAAGCATAAGTTGAGACACATATGTAATCTTCTGATTTTAAAGCACAAAAAAAATGTTTAAGCATTATGCATTAAGTTGTGCTAAATCCCTATCATCAAAAGTCCATTTAGTAAATAAAAGTTTAGTTTTTATGCAATTGATTTCATGAGTTGGTGGTGAATATCCATCCTTAATAAGCATCCACATGTAATTGTCAATTGATTGTAAAAATGTAGATATATGAGTTTTCTAAAAATGAAAAGGTATGTTACTAAACAAAGGTGGTTGGGTAATAGAATACCCTCCCATAGTATTATAATTATCGAAGTAAGTCATGGATAAAAATTCAAAAGTTTTTAAAAACTAGATTTTATGAATCTCGATCTAATACCACTTAAAAGTTCATTAGGGATGTTAAGCCCTTATGAACTACCCTGAGGCTAACCAAGAGGGTGACTACCCTGAGGCGGGGGGGGGGGGGGGGGGGAGGTGAATTCGTGTTTTAAAAATTTCTGAAAAAAACTCACAATTACAACCAAATAATCACCAAAAAAATAAAGTACGAAAATTCAATAAGGAAAATGCAATAAGAAAGAACACACCAAATTTTATAGTGGTTCGGTTAACTTGATCTACATCCACTCCCCGGAGCATCTCCTCTGGGTATTGCACTAAACTTAGAGTCTCTCCTTTTGCTCCCATAATAAGAAGAAAAGATGGTATAAAAACTCCTTTCGATAAACCCCAGTGAGACAGAGAACCCAACTTCATTTGCTTCCTCCTGAAGTAGGTAGAGAAACCAACTCTATTTGCTTCCTTCTGAAGCAAAAAAAAAGAACCTTGATCAATCATTAAAGAAGACCACTCTAGAACCTTCAAGGGACCAGGAATGATGACCGAAGAAGATGACTCGGATCCTTGCTTGGAGCAACCATTGTGAAACCCTCACAAACTCCCCCTCACAAGATCTTCCCTCTCTCTCCCATGTTCTCCCTATCCTTTTTGGCTCTCATAGGTTAAGGTAACAACAAAATATGCTCTCTTATATAAATAAGTGGTCTTATAATGAAGGGCTTTAAATTTGCCCTAAATTGCAATTAATCAATAAAATTTTTCTAGGATGATTGACGGATCATCCTATACGATCAGAACAAATTCAACTTAATCAGCCAAGATAATCTGGAAGAGTTTGGATGATTAGAAGGTTTGTTTGTTATAATCATCCAGGATGATATAACATCATCTTATATGATTAGTTCAAGACACCAAATATCTTCTAGACAATCACTCTATTTGGCTAGACTTTATATGGCTTGGACGATTAAAAAATAATTGATCATCTAGGATGATTTCATGACATCCTGGATGATGAGTTCAAGATGTTGAATATCATCCAGACCATTGCTTTGTTTGGAAAATCTTTATATGTTTGGATGATGAAAAAATAACTTATCGTCCAGGATGATTTATGTATCCTCCTATACGATTAGTTCCAAATATCAAATATAGTCCAGAATATCGCCCTAGTCATCCAGGAAGAAACTAAGGTTTATATAACTGATCATTCTGGATGATCCTGTGATCATCTAAGATGATATGATCGAGCAATCAAACCATAATTACTTTCCATAATTACTAAACTAACTTAGGCATAATTATAATGCATCATCTAGGATGATGTCTTAGACGATGTCCAAAAATAAAACATGCCTAAAAGAGTTGGCGATTGATTCTTTCTGATTTGAGCTTATCATCCATGATGATACTAATATCGTCCATGACGATTTGGTTAATTTTGGCTGCCTTAAACAAGATGCCTGAATTAGGATTTCTATTTTTTACTAATAGTCCAGGATGGTTTGGGATCATTCTGGATGATATGATGAAAAATAGAAAACTCTAAATAGATGGAGTTTATCCCCTTGAGTGAGTGTGTGCAAGGTGATTTAGCAACAGGATCCACTTTGTTACATTTGAATCAAGAAAAGGAAAAGAAACTTGATGTACACTTACAGACTGACTCAATCCTAATCTACCTAATCTTGAGCTGGTTTGATTTGCAATTTGATCTTGTGGACCTGAAATGTTACTAGGCAATGCAGTCGTAGAAAAATAGAAGTGTCAGAAATATTTGCTATCATCAAAATTATAATTCTTGAATCTAGATTTGCAACACTTGTGATGACTTATATATGACTTAGCATTGTTTCTGAATCTATCCCTTTTATTATAAATAAGAATCCACTCTCTGAATGGCCTTCATCATGATTCCCCTTATGATTCACTTCATATTTATTAGTATTAGGACATTCCCCAAAATATTTTTGGTAGTTTGTAATAACTATTTGAGAAAGATCTTGATGCTTTAAACCTTCGCCCTTTCCATTGATGAGTTGAATATTTTTGTAATTGGGACATAATATTTCCCTTGGATGTATCTTTACATGAAATTGAAGTAGTACCAAGATTTTGCTTGTGCCCTAATCTACCACATTTGAAATACAGGTTTGAAACCCTTTTATATTTAGCTGGATGAAAGAAGCTTCTATTATGACCTTCTACCCACACTCGAATAGGTAAACTACATGCCAAATTAGGCCTAGCTCAAATTCTAACTAATTCTATACACCCCCAATTGAAAGTCTAAGAATCCATTAGAATCAGTTGACTTTTCCTTGATGCTATTTTAACTAAATTCCTCTCATCCCAATAGTGAAGATGATGATGAGGGAATCTAACCCAAATTGGAGAGAACAACCATTTTGATGAAACAGGAGAAAGTCTTTGAGTCTAATTATCCATTCCAATTATATGACCCCCTAATAATCCAAGGTCCCCCACTTAAGAATTCCTCCCTAACTTTTTGGATTAGTACATACACAACATGCAATCTAACCCAATAATAGCCAAAAATCCCCAAAGTTAGTATGTTGTATCCTAAGATCATTATTTAAAATTGAATAAGCAAGCTTCTTCCCCAATATCTTGAAAAATAAATAATTCTCATGCTTTTAAAATTTACCTGTCTAAAATTTGGACGTAAATTTACAATGGTTCCATCATCGGAGTAGACATAGAAATCTTTAGTTCTTACAAACTTGAAATGTAACATCTTCCAAACATTATTCTGTAACATTTGTGGAGAGGGTAACTCTAACCATAGCCTCTTAACTTCCATCCCTTCTTTAATGAAGCTTTTAATTTCTTAATTGGCATTAAGAAAAGTAAATTGAGTATGCTTCAAAGGCTGATTCAAATCATACTCCGCATCATTCAATTTTTTTCTAAGTTTACCAGCCTCCTTATTATCACTAGAGGATTTTTTTAACTAGACCCTTATAATACAATTTCATAAGATCAAACATAATGATTTCCATTTTTAAACAATCCATCATTTGAAAAAAAAAAAAAACTATGTAGTCTTCCCTTTTGATCATAGTTGAAGTTGATGACTCACCCTTCTTGACAGATAACACCATATTATCTTTTCGATGGAAGTTAGAATTATATCATCCATAAGGTACCTTATCATTAAACTCTTCATCCACGATGTGCTTCCCCTTCCTAGAATAAGAACTCTCCTTAGCAAAGGAGGAGACTAGCCTCCATAACCTTGCCAGCCCGACCCAAAGAAATACCCATCATAACATCTCTCCCTCCTCCCAAACCCCATGACCACCAATGAGGATAGATGCAACCTTAACTTAACTCCCAAACCTCTTACCTCCATTATAGATACTAGGAATGACACCCTAACCAGATAAGATTGAACAACGATCATCCCCCATCATAACTTCCCCCTGCTAAAAATATGCTCAAACAAAATTAAATTTTAAATAGCTAACATTCTCTATTCTCAAAACTTATATCTCAAAACTTATATCTCTTAATTACTTTTTACTCTACTTATGGGGAGATCAAATGCATTACAAATATGAGCCTAAGACTTACTGATTAATGACTCCTAGAACTTAGGGGTTATTGAGTGCTATATTCTTTAAAAACTAAGATAAAAAATATTAATATCAAAATATTTCTTTATAATAAATCATAAATTATAAAGTATTAAAATTTAAATTGAAATAAAATTACAATTAACCTAAATAAATATAAAATAAAATGGTAGATAACATTAAATAATAATAATAAACCTAAGATCTATCCATATCACACTGCTTATAACAAACACTTTAGATGATTTGTTAGGACAAAAAAAACTCAATATTAGGTTAGGTTATTGGTTTATTTTCATTAGAGTACCTTTCCTAGAAGGTATTCTTGATTGGTGTCTTTACATTATGTTCTTTGGAATCAAAAATGATTTTGAAAAATAATTTTGAAAGAAACAATTATCCTAACACATGCAGAAGAGAATCAAGGTTTAAATTTTTTTTCATTTTAAAGCACAAATATATCAATTACGAAATGATTTTTTTTCTTTTTTTTTTTTCAAAAAAAAAAAAAACTTAATTACAGTTGATGGAAATAATATTTGTATAGTAAGCAAAAATTGAAGAAATAAAATATGTAGAAAATTAAAAATAAGAAACAATATATAAGATTTTATAGTGTTTTGGTAAACCTTGTCCTACGTCCACTCTCTAGAGTTCTCCTCTATAAGAATTACACTAATCACTAAAGTACCTTTACTTTTTACCCCATAGTAAGGTAGAAAAACCCTTAAAAGAATCCCTTCCACCAACCTAGGTACGGTGGAGAACTAGAAGCTATGTCACCCTCTAGGTGATGGAAGGAGTCCTTCAATCCTTTTTTTCCCTCTTAGGGAAGGAAAAGAACCTAAAATCCTTTCTCACCCTCCTGGTGAGGGTAGAGAACCACAACCATCTTTGTGTTGAAGAACTTTTTCCTATAGACTCCCAAGAACCCTACACTGACACTTGGAGGAAACAAGGTAATACACTTACTTGGAGCAATCATGTGAACCCCTCACCATCCTTCTCCCACACATACTAGTTCTCGGTTTATTCGTCCAATACTCTTCAAGATCTCTTTTCCAAGTTCTCTTTCCAGAACACTTAGCAGCCAAGGACATGAAACAAGTCTAATTAGTGTGATTAAATACTAGGCGTAAAAGAACCTATAATTCAATTCTTACGATACTGATCATACAGTATGATCCAAGATCAAACCATATGATTAATTCAAATAATATTTTTAGTAATGTATGAAGAATAAGGTTATGTATGATCAGTTTAATAAATTATGTTGATCATCCAATACGATAAGTTCAAACAACATGGATTTTTGTCCAGTATAATTGGGGATGATAAAATATCATCCCATATAAGGATCTTGTCATACAATATGATCGGGCCCAATCATCGTATATGATCTAACTGTATCAATTAATCTAAAATCATTCCTTAATTATAGAATTAACATAGGCTAGATTTAATTTTATCATACAATATGATACTAATCATCTACTATATTTAATTTCAATTTTAAATTTCAAAATATTGCCTAAATTATGAATGACGACTAAGATCTTAATTTAGACTAATCATCTTATTCATTTTAGATCATTGATTATGATTAGTTTAAATAGCTTTAATTTCATAATTAGCCATTTTAATATTTTTTTATTAGCTAATCAAACATTATGATATGGATTATACAGTATGATTAGTTCAAAAAGTTAAACTTCTCATCTTATCACTATCTCACTCCCTTGAGCGTGTGTGTGTGCAGGGTCACCAATTATAGTATATGATAAATACAAAATTTGACTAAAGAAATATAGAAATAAGAAAAGGTAAAATTACACTCTTCTAGATAGTTAACCCTATTCTACCTAATCTTGAGTTAAATACTTTTGCATAGTGTATGATGTACCTGAAATATTAGTGCACAAGAAAAATAAATATGCAATAATAGTAATTAAAAATAGATAGCATAGTAAGAAATCAAATAATTTTTATTATCATCGAAATCATAGGACTTGGACCAGATTTGTAATAATCTCCCCCTTTTTTATGATGACAAATATTTTTAGTAAATAACTTAAAATGATCTTTGCTATCTCTTAAACACCCCCTTACTAGTTAAAATTTTGAAAATAAGGATATTATTTATTTATTTATTTAACTTTTCTTTGTTATATATATATATATAGTGTAAGATATAAAAAGCATAAGAAACATGAGCAAATAAAAATGAATGCAAAATAGAAGACATGTCATAACTTAAACAAGGAGTACAAACAACCAACTACATGTTACTCCCCCTTTTAACATCACAAAAGGAAGAAATAACTAAAAAAAAGACACCAAAATAAAGAAAACCTCATATAGTAGATACATAAAATAATACTGATACAAGTACGAATAACATAACAAACTAAAAATATGAAGGTCCTAATCAAGTGGAGGTGGTGGTTGGAAGAATTATTGAATCAAAGAAAATTGCTCTCCAAGCCAAGCCATATCATTTTTGTGTGGTTGGTGCTACTTTTTTATGAAGATATCAAATCGAGTCTCCCACTGATCAAATCTGTGATGTAGTGTATTTTACTAGGAGGGTTGCTGAGCATGTGCTGGTGCTTGTCCTCCCTTAGCTTCCTTTTGCTCTGGGTCAACATAGTGAACATTTCTATAATGAGCACTGTAAAGAACATTTAAGGAGCTATTCGAGTAGAATATTGGAAGGTGATATAATGGAGCAGGGAATTAGAAATTGTGCTTAGATTCAAAAGTGAAGGTAATTGTGTGACCTTTTGCAAGATTTAGCTTTTTTATGTCTAGGATCTCAAATGAAGGTAAGATTCTCAAGATATTAAATAATTAAGTCAGTTGCATTGAAATAAATCTCAGCCATTATAAAATAAGTGGCGAGGGATAGAAGAGTTGTGATTTTTATTTGATCCCCAGCTTTTGGAATGATTGAATTTTGAAGGATATGTAGTATGATTCGAGCATCTTAAACTAGGATATTGATATGTGGAATGTGGTAGTTGTTAGTCAGCTCTCTAAAGGTAGTGTTAGCAAGGGTTCAAGTATTGTTTAGGTTAGAGGCTACAAGGTGAATTTTCTCACTAGTGGTAGAAATATGGAGAAATTAATGAAAGTCTTAGAAGGTAATTTCAATAGACCTCCTTTTGACATAAGATTGGAGGGTTGTACACTCACTTTTAATTTGTACACTAGTAAAGAAGTCAAAAAGAAGTTCAGAATTGAAAGGGTAGGCAAGAGTGATAATGAAAGGAAGGGTGGTGAGAGTTAAAAAAGTGAGTACCTAGAAGTTTAGAACTTCTTGATTTATGATCTTTAAGGGTGCAATCCAAGCTGTCTTATAGCGATTGTAGGACTCTTTGTTAGCTACTTCGACAAAGTGAGGATCCACGGGTCATCGGGAAGAGCATTTGATGAGAGCTCTTGATCACTTTCCATTGGCCATTTCAAGGACTAAGATCTTAGGGAGGAAGGAATATAATTTGAAAAGAGTTTAATGAAGAAAAAACTTGTTCCCCCTCCCTTTAAATAGAAATAGGCCATATAATACAGTATGATATGGTATCATAAACTATGATTCAGTGCATTTAATTCATCCAATCTGATCTATAAAAAAGGGTGGTCTTTCATACAGTATAATCAGAATCATACAAGAGAATCAAGGTAATGATGATCGTCCTGAGGAGTTAGTATGGACAACTTTTGATTAGTTGGATCATCCGGTACGAACAAGTGCTTATACTATATGATATAATATTAAATATCATATCGAAAGAATTCAATTCATCTAATGCCTAGTGTCACATTGATCATATATCATGAACTTGGGGTTTGTATACTATTATTACAAATAATTGATTGTTAGAGCCGCCGAATGTGTTATGAGCATTGATGTGATAGTTTGTGAATATTGTACAAAATGATGTGAATTTGTTTTTAAAATTTATGTGTGATGATCAAGAAAACTTCAAAAAAGAAAAAAATAAAAAAACACAAACACAAATAACAAAGCTCAAACAAAAACCCTAAACATATAAAAGAAAAATACACAACTATAACATTCATGTTTTCAATTTCCAAATTATCCTAATTCAAGCATGAATATCTATGAAACCTAGACTAGTAATCAAAGTGCTAAAAGTTTCAAAAGCTAGGCGTTTGGTAAAGATGTCTGCCAATTGGTCTCCATTAGATATATGGTGTAGTTCTATATCTCTCTTGGATACATGATATCTTATAAAATGATGCCTCATGTCTATATGCTTTGTGTGGTAGTGTTGAGTTAGATTTTTTATATACAAATGGCACTAGTATTATCATACATGATAGGAATCGTGCCTATAGGCAGTTAAAGATCTAAGATTTATTACTTCTGCCAAAAGACTAGAGTAATACAGCTTCCTATGATAATATATTATGCTTCGAGGATGAATAGGGCTACTAAATTTTGCTTTCTACTAGATAAGGAAATCAAAGGTTGACCTATAAACTGATAGGTTCCTAATGTGCATTTTCTATCTATCCTATATCCTATATCCTATATTATTAAATTCTGAATATCTTATTATCTCAAAGGATGAGCTATTTCTAGGGTACCAGATGCCTAGGTTTTGGGTGCCTAATAGGTATCTAAAGATTATCTTAAAGCAATTATATGAGATTCTTTTGGATCAACCTAATATCTAGCACATAGATAAACACTAAATATTATAATTCTATTCATGAAGATGCTATTGATCATGTAATTATGAAAGATAGTGCTATCCCTAAAGGTGAGATCATAGAAGCTACTTCTAGTATGCTTTCTAGATTTGATGCTTGGAAAATAAAGGACGATGTTCTTTCTATGGTGGCTAAAGTAACAGAGGCTAATCAAGTTATGCAAACTGATATTAAAATGGTTAATGCTAAGGATTTTGTTATTGAGCATAATGCTATTACTATTGGAAATATGGAAGGAAGTGTGTTAGACGAAGGTGTTTAGTATAAAAATTCAAATGATAAGAGATGTTATAATTTTTTTTAGTCTTTTGATGAAAAAATTGGTTCATTGAGCGTAAAACAAAAGCTCAATAAAAAACTAAAATATTTAGGTCCCATTGAAGAGATTCCAAGGAAGGGGAAAAGTGAAGTGGTGTTGAGTTTTTGGAATGTTCCCCATTCTCCTTTGTTTCCTTAAATGTTGTCTTTCATTTATTAGAATTTTAAAGGAGCTAAAAAGGAGTCTTCTCTGTATCATAGAGAAATTGTTCATGATAATAATTGTTTTTTTTGTTTTTTATTAATTGAAACAATGTTATCTAGTATTGATAGGAGGGAGGTCAATAAGATCATTAGGGAGGATTAGGATTTTTTTCATAATCCAGCTAGAGGTATGTCGAGAGGTATCCTTGTCTTATGGAAGAGAGAATATGTTCAATTCATTGCTGTGGAAGAGTCTCCTTAATTTGTTTTTGCTGTTATCCAAATTCCTAACATGGGTAATTTGAATGTGACTATGGTTTATGGTAATAAGAATTTATATATTAAGAGGGATTTATGGGATAGTCTTATGAGGCCTATTTATATATTCCTTCCATTATGGGTGCGGATTTTAATTGTACCCTATCTAAAGAGGATAATAAAGGAGGGAAAATATTCATATTTTCCCATGGAGCATAGGAGATGAGATCTTTTATAGATAAAAATGATTTTCTTGAAGCAGGTGTGATTGGACCTAAATTTACATGATGCAATAACAAGGAGAGAGCTTCTAGAATCTTTGAAAGGCTTGATAGATGTTTATTGAATTTAGATTCTTTACAAATGGTTTCTTTCGCTATGATCAAACATCTTGCAAGATTTCCATCTGAACATAGTCCTATTATGTTTAAGATTAATGATAGTAATCGGTCACAACATAAAATGATCAGATTTGAAGACATACAGAATTCTTACCCAGTTGCTTGGAACATTATGAGGAAAGCATGGAGGAAGTTAGATTTTTGTAATGAAATAGAAGTATTACAAAGAAAAATGAAAAGATCTTTAAAAGCTCTCTACTATTGGAATAAGAACAAGTTGAAGGATTTGACATCTCTCAAGGAAGAGCTAAAAGTTAAAATTAAGGAGCACAAATGAAAGAAATCTTTAATGGTGGACTTAATCTAGAAGATTTACTGATGCTCCAAAATTATGTAAAAGAATTGAACTATACAATGGCTCAGTTGGCAACTTGGTGGAGTCAAAGAGCTACCATAAGGTGAATGGAGGAGGAATATACTAATTCTAAGTTCTTTCATAATTATGCCTTAGCAAAAAGGAATGGGAAGTGAAAAATGAGTGTTATGTGCTCATGGAAGAGCAAGATCAAATTGATTCTATTTTTGGAAAGTTTTTTTAAACAAAACTAGCAAGATAGAAAGTGCAAATTGGTGAATTGCCCTAAGCATAATGAAGGACAGAAAATTAACATTATTGAAAGAGAGTTACTGGATGCTGATTTCAATAAAGATGAATTTAGTAGTTCTATACATCAGTTGGGTAACAACAAATTCCCTTGGTTAGATGGCATTATACTTTTTTTCCTCAAATTCATTTGGGTAATTATTAAAGAAGAAACATGGAAAGCCATAGAATGGTTTTTTTTAAATAGGTGTGATGTATGATGAATGGAAATTTATATTAGTTGTATTAATTCCAAAATGTAAAAATCTTGTTTATCCTTCAAACAAGACTTATAAGTCGTTGTAAATTTTTTTATAAAGTGGCAGCTAGAATGATTCTAAATAGATTGAAGTGGTGCCTTTCTAAGATTGTAACCAAAGAAAAAGTTACATTTTTTAGGGAAGATCGATGTCGGATCACTGCCTTCTTGCTTAGGAGATTTTCTATAAATTGATAATTTCAAGCACAAAGAATGGACTTATAATGGTCAAGCTAGATATAGACTAGTCTTATGACAATTTGTGTTGGCCAACGTTAGCTAAAGCTCAGAACTAGCATGAATTTCCTTCCAAATTCCTAAAATTGATTAAGTCTTATGTACAAGAGGTTCTATTTTCTCTTTTTATTAATGGAAGGAATTCTAGTTGGATTAATGCTAAAAGTGGATTTAGACATAGATGTCCCTTGTCTCGTTTTCTCTTCATTAGGTGTTCCCAATTACTGTCAAATGCGATTCAACAGAGAGGTGTTGAATTGGGTATAAAACTTTCTCCTTATGTTGATAAGATTTATCATATGTTATATGTTGATGACGTGCTTATGTTTTCAATTGCATCTCTTAAATTGGCTAAAGTTATGAAATAATTTGTTAAGGAGTTTTGTTGTTGGACATGCCATAAGTTGAATAAAAGTAAATCTCAAATTTTTTTATTGGGAAATCGGTTGATATAAGAAGGAAGAAAAAGATTTACAAAACTCTTGGGTTTAAATTTGTGAAAGAAATGAATTATTTGGGACTAAAGATGGTATTGAGGAGGTTAGTTTTATCGAATTTTCAAATACTTATAGACTATGCGTTGAAAAGGTTAAATGGTTGGGGCAATAGATACTTATCTTTGGCTGGAAGGACATTGCTTATAAAATCTTCTTTTTTATCACTTCCTATCTTTTTAACAACTTATTCATTTGTGCTTAAGGGTTTGTTATAGAATTTTGGTAAGCTATATAGGAATTTTATTTGGCATAAGGATAAGGGAAGACAAGGGCTACATTACATGTATTGGGAGGAGCTTTGTAAACCCAAGTGTTTTGGAGGATTGAGTCTTCATTTAGTGGTGAATAAGATTGGTCTATTAAGGGATAGATTGATATGGAGATTTATTCATATATTCTCTATGTCATTAAATCATAATATTATTTCTGAAATGTTGTTAGGGTTGTTAAGCCTTTATGAACTAGCCTGAGGCTAACCAAGAGGGGGGGGGGGGGTTAATTGATAGTTTTAAAAATTCTTAAACACAAAGTAAAATCTTTTTAATATTTTAAAACAAACACAATCCACCATATAAATTAACATGCAAAAAAATAAAGTGTAGGAATGACATAGAAAGAACACGCCAGATTTTATAGTGGTTCGATCAATTTGACCTACCTCCACTCCCAGGAGCATCTCCTCTAGGTATTGCACTAAAACACAGTGACTCTCATTTTGCTCCCACAGTAAGGCGGAGAAGCCTTTACAAACTCCTTTTCACCGACCTTGGTGAGGAAGAGAAGCAAAACTCCTTTTGCTTCCTTCTGAAGCAGGCTGAGAACCTTGATCAATTGCTGATGAAAACCTCCCTAGAGCCCCTAAGGAGCCAAGGACAATGTATGAAGAAGACAACTCAAATCCTTGCTTGGAGCAACTTTTGTGAACACCTCATAAGCCACAACTCACATGTTTCTCTCTCTCTCTCTCTCTCCTCTCTCCCCAAGCTCTACTTCTCCTTCTCAAAGTTCTCTTAAGTCAGGACAACATTATAAGATCCTCTCAATACTAATAAAGAGATATTATAAAGAAGGCCATAAAAATAGCTCTTATTTACAACTTTCCGTCAAAGATCATATATGATGATCAATCATCCTATACGATTAATGTATTTAAGCCATTCCAGCCAAGATGATCTAGGTGTGTTAGATGATTAGAACACATTTTTTGTTTTGATCATCCAGGATGATTAGGACATTATCCTATACGATTAGTTCAAGATCATACATATCATCCAACACATAGTTCTGGATGTTTAGGAGATCCATGTTAGATGATGAAGAGAAATATATGATCATCCAGGAAGATGCTTGGATCATCTTATATGATTAGTTTAAAATCAATGATTAATGTCCATCACATAGTTCTGGTCATCCAACAAAAACATCTAGATGTTAAAGAAGTTTTGCTACATGGTGTAGCTCAATGTCTCCTTTAGTAACATGGTCCCTTATAAAGTGATGCCTTAAGTCAAAGTGTTTGGTTCTAGAGTGTTGGATATGACTTTTAGAGTAGTTTAGTGTTATCACATAGAATTGACATTTTGCCTACAGGTAATCCTAAATCCAGAATCTATTGCTTTTACCAAAGGACTTGGGCCACATAGTTTCCTAAGGCTATGTATTCACCTTCAGCAGTGGAAAGTGCAACTGAGTTTTATTTTCTACTGGATGAGGAGACTAAGGATTGTCTTATGAATTGACATGTTCCATAGGTACTCATTCTATCGACCCTACACCCTACAAAGTCTGAATTAGAATATCCTATAATCTCAAAAGAAGTGTTGTGCCTTGGATACTAGATTCCTAAGTTTTAGGTTCCTAAGAGATATCTAAGGATTCTCTTAACTAGAGTTAGATGGGACTACTTTGGATGTGCTTGAAATCTAGCACAAAGATAAACACTAAACATTATATTAGGTATACTAGCGATCAAGTGATCCAATTATTCTACTGTATTTCTTTTGATCAACTTATTTTCCATTTAAGTCTTTATCTACTTGAACACTGGAGCTCATGGGAGTGTTTATTAGCTTGGTTTTGTCCATTTCATATTTTTTCAAGATGTCCTTAATATACTTTGATTGATTAAGAAAGATTTCATCATCTATTTATCTTATGAGAAACCCTAAAAAGTAGGGTAATTCTTCCATAATACTCATCTAAAATTCTTTACTCATTATTTTAAAAAAATTATCACGTAATGTTTTATCAGAATATCCAAAAAGTATATCATCAACATAGATCCAAACAATGAGTAATTCATCTCATACTCTTCTCAGAAAAAGGGGGGTGTTTACGCTACCCTTAACAAAGTCCCTTTCTAGTAAGAATATGCTAAGCCTCTCATACCATGCCCTGGGTGCCTATTTTAATCCATATAAAGTCTTTTTTAATTTAAAAACATGATTTAGAAATTAAGAATTCTAAAAACTTAGGGGTTGCACTACAAACACATCTTTTTTTACTACCCCATTTAAAAAGGTACTCTTGACATCCATTTGGAAAAGCTTAAATCATTTATAATAGGTAAAGGCTATTAGTACTCTAATTGCTTCTAATCTAGCTACAAGTGCAAAATTCTCCTCAAAATTGATCCCTTCTATTTGATTATACCCCTTAGCAACAAGTCTTGCCTTATTCCTAAACTCCATACCAAAATCTTTAATTTTATTCATAAAAACCCATTTGGTTCCTACTATATATTGACCCTTTGGTCTTTCTACGAGCTCCCAAACATCATTCATAACAAATGGGTTTAATTCCTGTTACAGGGCTAAGATCTAGAATTCATTAGAAAAGGTTTGATTGATGTTGGTGGGTTCCATCATTGAGATGAAGGTAGAGTAGTTAACTTATTTTCTATGTCCATGTCTAGTTCTAACACCTTCAGAAGGGTCTCTTAAGATTAGTTATTTAGGATGACTCAAAGAATATCTCCAATCTCTAGGCAAAGTGTTTCAAGGTTCTACCCTTTCTTCTAGATTTGTAGATTCTACTCCTTGGGTAATCTCACCTACTACATCAGTATTTTGAGGTTCTACCATTTCCTCCAGATTTATAGTTTTTACTCCTAGTGTAATCTCACATTCTTTATCTTCTTCCTAAACTCTAGACTTCTCAAAATGAGTTTTTTCAAACACTACGTGAGTAGTCTCCTCCAGCACCAATGTCTTCTTATTAAATACTCAAAAGGATTTCCCTACACTTGAATAGCCTAGGAATACTCCATTAGATTTTGGGTCATATTTTCCTAAGAGTGATTTCCCATTTTTTAGAATGAAAACCATAGGACCAAAGACATGAAGGTGAGAAAGGTTGGGTGTCATACCCTTAATGATCTCATAGTCTATCTTATTTAGTTTGGATCAAACTTTCATCCTATTCAACACATAACTATTTGTATTTATCGCTTTAACCCAAAAGTATTTTAGAAGTAAATACTCAGTAAGTATGGCTCGAGTGACTCTACTAAGTTCATGTTCTTCCTTTCAGCTACCCCATTATGCTATGGGGTCCTAGGAGCTGAGAAGTTGTTACTTATCCCTTATTCCTCATAGAAAGTTCAAAATCTCACATTCTCAAACTCTCCACCATGGTCACTATGGATGCTCAAGAACTGACAACCTGGTTTTTTTTAAATCTAAATGGAAAATAATTTAAATTTATTGAATGACTCATTTTTTTGTTACAAAAATCTAATCTAAGTAAACCTTGAGTAGTCATCGACTATTACAAATCCAAAGACCTTCCCCCCTAAGCTTATAGTGCTTGAAAGTTCATTAGGGATGTTAAGCCCTTATGAACTTGTCTCGAGGCTAACCAAGAGGGGAGGGGGGGGGGGGGGGGGGGGGGGGGGGGGGTGAATTGGATATTTAAAAAATTCTTTAAAAGAAAGAAAAATCTTTTTATATCTTACAACAGAAACAAATTAAATCAATAATAAAAAGATTAATCAGAGATTTCACCCAAGTAGTTAATCATAGTAAAAAATAAAGTGTAGAAGATAATTAGAAAGAACACACTAAATTTATAGTGGTTTGGTCCAACCTTACCTACGTCCACTCATCGAAGGCACCCTCCGAGTATTGCACTAAATATTTAGTGACTCTCCTTTAGCTCCCATAGCTAGGTGGAGAAGCCTTTACAAAATCACTTCCACCTTCCCAGTAAGGCGGAGTAGCCGGGTCCTTTGAAACCAAAGAGATCTTATTCTTCCCAAAACTTCCCTCAAGATGAAACTTGAATTCGATGGTACTAAGGTGCAAGCTTGCTAGAGAAACCATATGAAACCCCCTCCACACTCCCTTGAAACCCCCTCCAATGATCTTCTCCCTCTCTCAAACTCTACCCTTTCCTCTATCCCTTTAAAGTTTTATCTTCAAGTTTTCCCCAAAAGAATGAAGCTTCAATGGCTCCCAATGACACCTATCAATTGCCTTGATAAAACTTAAAATGAGGGATTTAAAAAGCCCTAAAACTTAATCTTGGCGGCAAATATCATCCATATGATGTGCTTAAAAGAGGGCTTCAGAAAACCTTAAAAACTTAATTTCGGTGCCAAATATCATCTAGATGATCTCAGGATTATTCGGTACGATGTACAGAATTTGACCTGATAGTCCCAGACGATATCAAGATAGTCCTGGACGATTAGTTCAAATTTGTATAGATCATCTAGGACAATATTATGGATCATACTAGATGATTAGAAGAAAAATTATGATATTTCATCTTAGATGATTTAGGAAAATTATGTATGTTGACAAACATTGTCCGGTATGATATACAGATCATCCAGGATGATCTGATTAAAAAATTTAACCATAATTAATCATTTAATCACATGATCAATTTGGGTATAATTTGTATTAATTGTCCAGGATGATCTAGATTATCTGGGATGATTAGAACAAATTTTTTAATCTTAAATCTTTGCCTAAATTATCATTGGAAACTATTTTTCAAGATTATAATGAATCATCCTAGATGATCCAAAATCATCCAATACAATTAGTTCAATGAGATTAACATCTTGGATAATTGAAATCATCTAGTATGATTAGTTCAAAACTTGAACTTCTAATTTTGACTAGATCTTACTCCCCTGAGTATGTATGACCATGGACACCAAGCTAGCAAACACCTTTACAGGACTTGACTCAAGAAATCAAAATTATATAAATGAATAATATAGACCATTTATAGCATACCCTTATTCAGCCTAATCTTGAGCTCTGATTCTTTGTTGGATATTGCATGGTGTTCCTGAAATGTTAGTTTACACACAAATAAATATAGAATGAAAAATACTATGAGATATAAAGATGTTTGTTATCATCAAAAATATAAAACTCATGAACTCGAGTTGCAACAGTGTTAATGGGTGTAAATAAATCCATGTGAAGGAATTCTAAGGGTTTATAGGTGCTAATGTTTTTGATGGAATGGATAGAGGATTTGACTTGTTTCCCTAGTTGACAGGCATCACACAGGTGATCCTTAGTAAACTTAAGCTTAGGAATTCCTCTCACTAAGTCTTTTTGGGTTACTTTTCTAAGTGTTTTAATGCTAGCATAACATAACCTCATATGCCACAACCATAACTCATCAGTAATAATTTTTAAACAAAAAGATGTAGCATATTCAATATTATTTAAATAAAGCATATAAATATTGTTGATCATTTTTTGCAACAAAATAATGTTGTTATTCAAGCTTATAATACATATGTTTCACAAAAAATTTATGATAAAGCTTTTATCACATAGTTAACTGATGCTGACCAATTTTATGTTTCAAGCCATCAACAAGTAAAATATTTTTAATCAAAAGGTTCTTGAAGTTTCCAATTATACCTGCACCAACCACTTTCCTAGTGGTGTTTTCTCCAAGAGTGACCTTGCCTCTAGCCCTAGCCTCCAACAATATGAATTGATTAGTATCTCTAATCATATGGAGTGAGCATCCACTGTTCAGGAACTACATGCTTTCATGAGGTCTTATGTGAGAACACACCTACAAAATCATCAAATATTAGATTTAGGAATACAAATAAGTTTTTGTCCCTTCTTATAGAAAGAATAATGCAATGAATGTGTGTTATGTTGTGAATCATACTATTTGGGTCTCCACACCAAATGTGTTCTATGAAGAACGGTGTATGTGTTGTAAATATGTCCTAGCATGCCACATGAGAAACATCTAACACCAAGTCAATAGTTTACTAATCTATTTGGGTTATAGTTCCTCTTCCTAGGTTTCAAAATGTTTGGCTTTGGATCATGAATGAAAAATTATTTAGGTGTGGGTGGAATCCTATTTTCCTTAAGTTCTTTGAATCGAGCTTTAAAAAATGAGTCATCACTTTCTAAAATAGCATTGTTAACTTTTAAATAGTGCAACCTACTATATGATTCATAAATATTTTAAAATCTTTTTCATGTTTAGCGTGGGATGATTTAAATAATTCATATTATTTGTTCAATTCATCAAACTCATCCAATAGTTTCATATGGTTATTATAAAGTGTAGAATATATTTAATCAAAATTTCATGCTCTTTTGGTAAATTCAAAAAATTCAAGTTTCAAGCTAGCATGCAATTTTTTAAGCTTTCTATAAGATGAATGAATTTTGTTAGAAACTTCAAGCGATTGATCGTGTCATAATTCACATACCTCTTCTTGGTCAAAATGACCAAGATGTTTGTCCGCCATCAAACACAAGTTTGTTATCTCCTCTTCAGCTTCAGTCTCAGAGGTGTTAGATGCAGAATACACCTAGAAAGTTTTATTGATTTGTTTCTTATCCTTCTTGAACTTGGGTTTCTCCTCACCCTTCTCCTTTCTTGGGTGAGCCTTAAGTATAGGGAAATCAGCCTTTAAATCTCCCAGTTTCCTGTATTCAAAATAAATTATATTAGAAGAAGCATTAAAATTTTTGCTACTCTTACCTTTGTTCTACTTTTGATGGTACTTTTTTTCTTTCTCAAAAAGCTTTTGAATTTCCTCATAATTAAGGAAATATCATCATTCTCAGAACATAAAGAATTGGGGTCAGTATCCTTAACCTTTAAGGCTACAATTTTGTCCTTCTACTTCTCCCCTGTATTAAGTTATCTTTAGTTCTCTCCTTGATTATATGAAATGAGTGATCCAAGTAAGTTGTCTATAGAGTAAACATTCAAATCCTTGGACTCAGTTATAGTAGTAATCTTAGCATCAAAGGAAGAAGGAAAGCATCTCAAAATTTTGTTAACTTTCTCATAGTTTGTTACCTCTCTTCTTAGGCATACAGGGAGGTGATAATTTATGTAAACCTAGTATACACTTCAGATATTTATTCACTAGGTTTCATGCGAATGAGTTTATAGTCATGAAGTAAAATATTCAACCTAGATTTCTTAACTTCACTTGTGCCTTCATAAGTAATATATAATACATCCCATATTTCTTTACCAGTAGTACAAGTTGAGACACACATGTAATTTTCAAATTTCAGTGCACAGAAAAAGCTGTTAAATTTTTTTGCATTGAGTTATGTTAGATCCCTATCATCAAAATTCCACTCAAAAAAGGGGAATTTAGTTTTGATGCCAATAATTTCATGTGTTGGTGCAAAATAACCTTCTTTAACAACCATCCACATGCGATAATCTATAGATTATAAAAACATGGACATACAAGTTTTCTAGAAATTAAAATGTATATTATCAAATAATGTTGGTCGAGTAATGGAATACCATTCCATAATATTTTTATTATTAAAGTTAGTCATTGATCAAAATTCAAAAGTTTTTAAAATAAGATTTTATGAATCTCACTCTGATACCACTTGAAAGTTCGTTAGGGTTGTTAAGCCGTTATGAATTAGCTCAATGCTAACCAAGAGGGGGGTGAATTGGTAGTTTTAAAAATTTTTAAATATAAAGTAAAATCTTTTTTTGATATTTTAAAATAAACACAATCAACCATAGAAATTAATATGTGGAAAAATAAAGTGCACGAATAATACAAAAAAATTACAATAAATTTTAGCGTGGTTCGATCAACTTAACCTACATCCACTCCCTAGAGCCTCTCCTCCAGGTATTACACTAAAACATAGTGACTCTTCTTTTGCACCCATATTAAGGCAGAGAAGCCTTTATAAATTCCTTTTCATTATTATGATTTAAACTCCTTTTAATTTCTCCTGAATTAGGTATAGAACCTTGATCAATTACTTACAAAAACCCTACTAGAGCCACCAAGGAGCCAAGGATGATGAACAGAGAAGACGACTTGAATCCTTACTTGGAGAAAAATTTGTGAACACCTCACAAACTCCCCCTTATAATATTCTCTCTCTCTCTGTCTCTCTCCCAAGCTCTCTCTCTCTCTCTCTCTTCTCTAAGCTCTCTCTGGTCAGGACAATAGAAAAAGATCCTCTCAATAATAATGCCTTTATGAAAATAGATAGATCATCCTGTACAATCAGTATATTTCTGCCCTTCTAGCCAGGATGATTTGGGCGTGCTAGATGATTAGAACACATTATTTGTTCTAATCATCCAAGAAAACTAAAACATCATCCTGTATGATTAGTTCAAGATCATATATATCATCCATCACATAGCTCTAGATGTCCAGAAGATCAATATTGGATGATGAAGAGAAATTACAAATTATCCAGGATGATGCTTGGATCTTCGTATACGATTAATTCAAAATAAATGATTATCATCCAACATATAGTTTTGGTCGTCCAATAGAAAGTTCTGGATTATGAAGAATTATAACTAATCATCCAGGAAATTCTTGCAATCATCCAGGACGATATAATTGAGTAATCTAACCTTAATTACTTTTCTTAGTCACCTGACTAATTTAGGCTTGATTGTAATGAATCATCCAGGATGATATGAGATCATCTTGTACTATTTCTAAAAAAATTTCTTGCCTAATAGGGTTTGGTGGTAGAGTCTTTTTGATTTTAGCATATTATCTAGGACGATGTAAATATTGTTTAGGTCAATTTACTTAATTTGGATGTCTTGACATAAAAGCCCTAATTAGGGTTTTTATTTTCAATTTGATCATCAAGAATGAGTTTTGCTTGTCCTATATGATATGATAAAAAATAGAAAAAACCTTTAAACTTATAGAATATCTCCCCCTGAGTGTGTGTGTACGGTTTCTTAGCATCAGGATCCACTATATTACATTTGACTAAAAAAATAAATAAAAACCACTGGAATTAAAGTTACTGACTGACTCATTCCTAATCTATCTAATCTTAAGCTAGCTTGAATTGCAATTGACCTTATGGACCTTAAAATTTAGGAGGCAAGTCAACCAAAATAGATGTGCAGTAGTAATAATAGTAGATTAACATGAATGCCAACAATGTTTGTTATCATAAAAATTATAATCCTTCAATCTAAATTTGCAACAATTTATAGATATGGAAGGGATGTTTGGAATGCATGAATTAAAAGAGGATCTTCTTCAATTTGGAGAATTATTTTGGATGGTAAGAGTTTGGAAAAGCTGTGCATCCCCCACCTCTAGTTTGGATCAAAATAAATGTTGCATCTTTTATGGAATCAAATAATGCAGGAGTTGGAAGAGCTGTTAGAGATCATATTGGAAGATTTATCTTGGCATATGGTAAAAATTTATATCATTAGGATATATCCCAATAAGAATTGGAAGCTATGAAGTTTATTAGAGAACACCTCCATGATTGGATGTTTCAATACAAGGGAGTTGTGATTGAAGGCGATAACATTAACATCATCAACATGCTTCAAGAACCGATGAGGAAATCAAAATGGCAGCAAGATAATCTTTAGAATAAAGAGTTATTCTTTCTTAATGATTTTAATAATGTTATTTGTCTTCATGTATCTAGATAGGCAAATAAAGCGATTGATTTATGTGCCAAGTTTGCTCGAAGAAGTTTTTTTTGTTTGGGACACTTTTATTTTTAGTTCCATTCCTTCTTCTTTGTTTAGGTTGTTAAAGAAGAAATGTGATAGTAGTGTTTCTTTTAGCAGGATGTGATAACTTGATCAATGTAAATTTGAATATTAAAAAAAAAAAAAAAAAAAAAAAAACTAATGAGTGAGGCATAAAGTAGAATGTCTACTTGTTATAATCTTGAATCCCTAGCTTGTGATTTTGATAATAATAAATGTTATTGATTGAGTTTTTTATTTCGCTTACCATGAATACTGGATATTATTTTTTTGTGTGTGCATACTAACATTTCAGCGAAAATATACAATTCTCAAGACTATTGAAGACTCAAGCTTAGGTAGAATAGTATGTCAAGTTAAAGAGTCTATAGTTTTAACTTTCTTATAATTTCCTATTCTTAAGTATGGACACATAAGAGTGTATACAATTGGTGATCGTGCACACTCAAAAAGGGGGAGTGAGGAAAATCTAACATAGTTTTTTTTGAAATAATCATAATGTATGATTAATAATCGTATGATATGATCACTTATTTAGAAAATGGTCCTTAACGACCAATTGAATCATTATTTTTTATGAACTGATCATACTACATGATGCCTATCGTATTATACAATTTGTTTTAATCTCTAAACCCTAGCCACTAGATAAATTAAGTAAGAAATTCAAAAAATGATTTTTAAACTAATCGTACTATACAATACTAATTGTACTGTAAATATTTTCAAATCCTACTTAAATTATACCTTATAGTTAGTCAATTAAATCATGGTTTAATTAATAATTGTATTTCATACTATATGATCTTGATCATAATGTATTGTTGATAGAGATAAAATTTGGTCGTCCCAAAGATCATACCAAATAAAACCATGATTATTGAACTAATCATACTGTGCCATATTTACATCATAATGAATGGCCTACTTGAAATCAATTAATCATACTATATGGTTAGAAGAGTATGGGATGATTGATAGAGATGATTTTCAACAATTCCATGGATTATCCTATATAAATACAAAGAAATTAAATAGATCATACTATACAATATATTTACAAATATGAACAATTTGTCTAAACAATTGTTTGCATTATACAATATGAGCCTAGTTTTTTAGCTATTTGTATTGTACGGACTCATATCATTTGTACAAATAGAGATGAGCCAACTTAGATTTTTACGGGTTTTTTGAAGAACAATACTTAAGCAATATTTTAAAAAAAAAACTTAAGCAATATTTTGAAACATTAGATAAGAGTTGTTGGCTGTTGAAGGTACTCTAAGAGAGAATAATTCTTGAGAGATCTTGATTGAGAGAGGAAGAAGAAGGCGGGGTTATGCACGAGGGAGAAGTAGTTTGAGGGGTTTACATAATTTCTCCAGGTTTGCTTACATCTTGGTTGCTTCTATGGCCTGGAGAGTCCTTTATGTTTCTCTTTGGAGAGAGGCTTCTAAGTCAAGTTCTCCAAGTTCTCTACCTTCTCAAGAAGGGATAAAATAGAGTTCTGGTCTTTTGCCTTCTCCAGCAGGGTGAAAAAGGAGCTGAAGTTCTTTGCTTTCTCTAGGAGGGAGAAAAAGATTGCAGGTTTGTTTTTATCACTAGAAGGGTGATATGACTTCTAACACTACGCAACACCAGGGTTGGTGGAAGGGATTTTTGCAAGAGCTTCTCTACCTTGCTATTTTGGGAAAAGGAGAGACACATAGTTTAGTGCAATACTTGGAGTGGATGACTCCAGGGAGTGAACATACGTCAAGGTTGACAGAACTGCTAAAAAATTTGTGTTCTTTTTTTCCTTTTCATATTTTCTATTTCTACTAATTTATTTTTATATTGTCTGTAAATTTACTTTACTATATGAATTTTAATATTTATAATCCATTACAATTAGAATAGGTTATTTCTTGCAAAAAGAATAACAAGCATGTTTTGAAACAATATTTTAAATTCTAAAATTCTTTCATGCATATTTTAAATATTCATTTTGGATTGGTTTTAAAATTTTTTTGGAATAATTATTATTACATTAGTGTTTTTGGTGTGTAAAATTTTAATTACCAATTCATACCCCTCTTAGTGTGCCTCAGGCTAGTTCATAAAGGTCTCACAACCTCCTTGGACTTTCAGTTGTATCGAAGATAGATTTTGAAATTTTGGTTTTAAAATCTTTAAGTATAAATCTATAGGAGCAATTTTGTAATATGAATACTGTTGAGGGTTATTCCATAACCCGTCCACCTTTGTTTGAATACATCCCATTTGACTTCTAAAAAATTTGCATGTCTACATTTTTGCAATCCATTGACTATAGAATTTGGCATATGTTTTAAATTAGTTATTCACTTTAATCTCATATAGTTAATAATGTCAAAATTGATATTCCCTTTGTTGAATCTTGAATAGGTTGTTAAACAAAAGCTTATGTCCCAAGGCTAACCAAGAGGGGGGGGGGGGGGAATTGATAATTTTAAAAATTCTCTTAGATTTTTAAATTTGAAACTAGCTAATGATTCATAGCAAGTTAATTGAAGTTATTTGAAAATAAAATTTTTAACCAACGAATTAAAATTACAGTAAGCAAGCAGCGAAAATTTAAACGACATAAGGATTTAAAGTGGTTCAGTCAAACACGACCTACATACACTCCTTGAAGAGTCCCTCTTCATGTATTGCATTATTATCAAAGTCACTCTCCGTTTCCCCCCACAACAAGTGGAGAAGCCTTTATAAAACTCTTTTCCACTAATCCCCAGCGCGGCAGAGAACCGTCATCCTTTCACACAATCCAAGTGTAGGCAGAGAACCTTCATCATTTCATACCATCCAAGTGTAGGCAGAGTACCTATGGCTATCTCCAAGTGCCATCAAAGAACCATTATCCTTTCATACTCTCTAAGTGTCGACAGAGAACCGTCAGTTATTTATACTCTCCAAGTGTCGGTAGAGAACCATCATCCTTTTACACCCTCCAAGTGTCGGCAGAGAACTGTCAGTTGTTCACACTCTCTAAGTTTCTGCAGAGAATAGGATCTTCTTCAAAGATCTTCCCACAAGAAATCTAGAAAGATATGAGGAAAAGTGAAAAAAAAAATCACACAAAGATCCTTACCTTTAAGTAACCTTGTGAACCCTTTAAACTCTACTAGCAAGAAATCTCTCTCAAACACTCTCTCACACTCTCTCCTTCAATTGCCCTTGAAAAATCACAAAGCAAAAATAGATTCTTTTACATCAGTCTTTAATGGACCTTTTATATAAAGACATAAAAAACTATCCAGAAAATTTAATTTTTTAATTTAGAGCATACACGATCATATAATATGATCGTATGTTCATACGTACGACTAGTTCAAATACTATTGTGTATGAACCTGTTATGAATCGGTATGAAATCATTTTGTACCCTATCATCGTCTGGTACAAACCAAGTTCATCCGAGATGAACAGTTAGAAAATTTCAAAATTCATCTATAAAAAATGTTGAGACGAAATGAGCGAGAATGAACCCGAGATGTTCATCCTTATACAAAACTGGAATTGTCTCGTATGATCCATACTTAATTTTTTTTTATGTGAGAACGGACCCTAGATGTTCGTCCTTGTACGAAACTGGGATCATCCCGTACGATCTTCATGCGAGAACAGACCTGAGGCATTCATCCATGTACGAATCCTGGAATCATCCCGTACGATCTTAGTACGAGAACAGACATGAGGCATTATCCTTGTACGAAACTGGGATCATCCCATATAATTCATACTTAGAAAAAATATTTTCATTTCTATTCGTTCAACTGCTCGTCGGGAAAAATAACTGATCAGATCATCCCGTATGAAGTGATATTATATAGTACAATCAGTTTTAAAAATATGAATTTTAAACTCTCCCCTGGTGTGTGTGCTCGGTTACTCAATTACAATCACACTCTCTCAGACTCAATAAAATAGAAAATACATACTTCAATTACAAAAAATTCTAAACTGATCTTGATTTGAAGTCTTCAACAATTCGGAGTATATTTCCCTGAAATGTTAGTACACACAAGAGCAAAATAATTCTTCCAAAATATGTTAGGAGAAATAATAATCAAATCAATAATATTTGGAATCATAAAAACATACAATTTGCAAAAATATCAAACATGCAAAACCAAGTAGCAGCTATCTCAACAATCTCTCTCTTTTTAACGATGACAAAATAATTATTGTTTGAATAAAATTGAAAATTCTAAATTTCTTCTTAACTCCCCATAAATGAATAAACATGTGAATACAAGGGAATTTCTATGAGAAAATCAACTTTTTTTTATTTTTATTTTTTCATAAAATCACAAAACACTTTAAATAAAACACTTCAAATAGAAAAATAAAACAACTCTAATGAACACTAAAAATGCAAAAATCAAATACAAATAAAAAAA
Source organism: Dendrobium catenatum (assembly GCF_001605985.2). Taxonomy (NCBI): domain Eukaryota; kingdom Viridiplantae; phylum Streptophyta; class Magnoliopsida; order Asparagales; family Orchidaceae; genus Dendrobium; species Dendrobium catenatum. Next base: position 150,047 of record NW_021319307.1, on the reverse strand, counting down.
TACAAATAATATTTCTCTCCCTTTTTGACAATAACAAAAAGAAGGAAGAAGAAAAATAAAAGAAATGTAAGAAGTCATATGAGAAACCTTTGATAATTGATCTTGAAAGAGATTGAATTATAATTTACAATAATAAGAATAATGTTCATTTGAGAAAAATAAAGATTCATAATGTTTAAATTAAAATATAACATAGATAAGATAAATATATCAAGGTCATGAAATAATCTAGACAATTAGATAAGGAGAATTATTACAAAAGTGATGAAATGAAGATTAACTAAAGTCAAATTCCAATACAAAATATTATTGAACATTAGATGGATTTGAAATTGAAGATTAAAAGAAAGAGGAAAGAACATTTTCAATACACTTGTTTGACAACATTGCACGTCTTTTCAAGTATTTGTGGCACACTTTGTGCATCTTTTTGTATTTGGGCTAATTTTATGCCTCTTTTCAATTTGCGAATCATTAGATATTCTTTAAATTTTTATACACTTGTACATTTATCCATATTTTTTAATTGATATTTCTAAAATCAATAATATCAAAACTCAAACTTCTCTAAGTACTAAGATAATTATATTAAAAAGAGAAATAAGAAATAATAAGACATTAAAATTGCAATAATAATATTAAAATTATGTATGCCTAAAAAGAATATGAGATTGATAGCCTTAACTTGATCGAGTTATAAATTACCTTATATTTTTGAAAAATTATATTTTCTAATAAAATTAATTTTGTATTGTTGTTCATATTATAACATTTTTTAGATCAATTCAGTCAAGATTATCATATAGACAAACTAACATTTCAAATAAAGAACATAAAACAACTAAACAAAACAAAATATTTTTTATTGATATCAAAATGAATATCTAATACAATAAAGCACATCTGATATACATATCAAAGCAAGCTAAGTATGGAAAACACTAAACAAACATAAGTACATAAGCTATAGAAATCATTACATCACATATCAAAAGACTGACAAAGATAATACATAAGAAATACATCTATAAATTTAAGGGGCCCTGGTATGGAGGAGGTGGCTAGTTGAAGATAGTAAAATAGCTATTCATCATAGTCAGGTTGATGTTCACTGAGTTGAACTGACCTCGAATCCAACCCATTTCCTGTTGGTATTGTACATCCTGCTGATTTAGATGAGTTTTAATTTAATCAAAGCGCTGATCAAAATGGCTCTCTAGTCGGTCATACTACTAGACCATCTCCTAAAAGTCAGGTCCTTGAGTAGGCGCAGGTGCAGATGCTCCCCCTTCTCCCTCATAATCCTCACTTATATTATCAGCTCTCCCAAAAAGTGCTTGAAATGAAGCATCAGTGAAGTAGATAAGCAATTCAAGTAGAAGATCATGATGAATAAGATTGTACTTCTTCTAGAGGATATAGGTCACTAGGTGTCCTAAAATAATATTCTTCTTCCTCTAGTGAGAGACATGTCCAATTTCAGAAAGGCCATGAATATAGTCAATAATAAGTTGGGCTTCATCTATAGGTTGATCAGTCATGATAAGGTAAGTAATAGTTTATTTCAATCCAGCCAAATCAGATGTAGAAGTTAAAGTGTGGTATCTAACTCCTTGAGTCCTTAAGTGTAAAAAGGTTAAATCTTCCTTATTTATTTCTATCCTTTTCTTTAGTACAAGAGATGTGATCCTACTCTCATCCTCAGTAAAAGACATGTTTGCTAGAAAGTAGTGGAAGATCTTTTTATTACAGGTATGAATTAAAGTCAGGATAAAAGCAAATTGAGTAGTGGAAAAAAGAGGCCTGACTTGAAAGTGAATATCCTCTTAAAGTAGGATTCTAGAGGGTGTAATCTTGGTAGAAACAAACCTACAAAAAATGATCGTTAGCCCTGGATAGAAAGTTATCGTCTCTACCCTAGAAGACAAACCCTTAATGAGTCTACCCCTCTTGGTAGAGCTGGCCATTGCTAATATGAGAAGGATTGGAAGAGGCTATTGAAGTGAATGAAAATGAATTCTAAAGCCCTCCTATTTAAAGAAAAATGATATTTTGTACGTACAAAAAATGGTTCATATAATATAATTGATGGTTCATACATGACAAAATAAATTTTGTATGTACGAACAAATACGTTAGAAATGAAATAATTTTTTATAATCACGCAAGTTATTAGGCATCCTTTCGTATAGGCTTTTTGACCATATGATCGTACAAATGAACAGGTGTTCATCCGGGATTATTGGTTATTTATGATCATTTTAATGACAGTTAGATTCATCCCCCATATTAATGGACATGTGGTTCATACATATGAACCAGGGGTTCGTACATATGATCAATTATAATAACTGATTCTTCCCGGATAACCATCTAGGTGCGTATATACAAATGAATAAGCATCATCCGGGATGATATAGAGATTGTATAATACAATATGAATTGGAAAATGAAAACATTATGCAATCAGTTCAAAATAATGATCAAAATACTATAGAATTCATATGAGATGAAAATAATTTTGTACATTACGAATATAACACTTAGAAAAATTTGCACGATCGATCAAAAATAGGATATCCAATGTGAAAGCATTTCAAAATCACATAAAACATAAAAGCAAAAATAGTAAATCACAAACACAAACATGCACATTAAATATAAAAACATAAAACACACAAAGATACATATCAAGTTTGTAGAAAATTTTAATTAAGCATTAAGATAATTCTCACCAAGCCTTATTCTTAATGTGCTAAAAGTATCAAAGGCTAGTAGTTTTGTAAAAATATATGCAAGTTGATTTTTAGTTGAAACATGGTTCAAATTCAATTTCTCCTTTGGATACATGATCCCTTATGAAATGATGCCTTCTGTCTATATGTTTGGTTATAGAATGTTGAATAAGATTTTTTGAAAAACAAATGGCACTAGTGTTATCATAATAAATTGGAATAGTGCCTATTATAAATCCAAGTCAATTAACTGTTATTTCAACTAAAAAACTTGTACCACACAACTTCGTAAGGCAATGTATTCAACTTTAGCAGTAGATAGAGCTATGGAATTCTAATTTCTACTGGACCAAAAAACTAAAGAATTTTCTATAAATTAATAAGTTCTAACAGTACTCTTTCCATCAACCCTACAACCTGTAAAGTTTGAATCTGAATATCCAATTATTTTAAATGAAGAGTTAAACTTAGGTCCCTAAGTTATGAGTTCCCAAGAGATATATCAAAGTTCTTTTTACTGTAATCAAATGTGATTCTTTTAGATCTGATTGAAATCTTGCATATAAAAAAATACTGAACATAATATCGGGTCTACTATCAGTCAAGTAAAGCAAAGATCTAATTATTCCCCTAAATTTCTTTTGATTAATAGATTTTCCCTTAAGGTCTTTATCCAATTGAACGGAGGAACTCATAGGTGTACTAATGGGTTTAACATTATCCATTTCATACTTTTATGGATGTCCTTAATAAACTTCAACTGACTAAGAAATGCTCCCTCCTCAATTTACTTAGTGCTAAAACCTATAAAGTAACTCAAATCTCCCATTAGACTCATCTCAAATTCACTACTCATTATTTTAGAAAAATCATCACAAAAAATTTTATTTGTAGATTCAAAGATGATATTATCAACATAAATTTGTACAATGAGTATATCGTCTCACAATTTCTTTAAAAAGAGAGTGGTGTCCACACTTCCATTTTTAAAAGATCTCTCAAGTAAAAAAGTGCTTAACCTCTCATACTAAGCCCTAGGTTCCTATTGCAATTCATACAATGCCTTTTTTAATTTAAAAATATGATTTATGTATTTTGAATTTCAAAACCCGGTGGTTGTTCTATATAAACATCCTCTTGAATCACCCCATTTAAAAATATATTTTTAATATCCATTTGAAATAATTTAAATCCTCAAAACAGGAAAAGACTAATAAAACCCTAATTACTTCAAGTCTAGCTACAGTGGCAAAAGTCTTCTTAATATCAGTCCCTTCAATCTGATTATACCCCTTAACCACCAATCTAGCCTTATTTCTAACAATAACTCTTGAGTCATTCATTTTATTTTTAAATACCCACTTAATTCCAACTACACTTTGATCCTTTGTCCATGCAATTAACTTCTAAACTTTATTTTTTACAAATTGATTTAATTCTTCTTGTATTACAAAAATCTAAAATTCATCCGAAAGTGCTTGATTTACATTTGTGGGTTTTATTATTAAAATAAAGGCAAACTAATTGACTTCTTTATTTAGTCCAAGCCTAGTCCTAACACCCTCACTAGGTTCACCTAAAATAAATTCCTTAGGGTGGTTTTTAGAAAATCTTAAATCTGTAGACAATGGGTTTTGTATCTCCAAATTTTTATTCAAATTAAATTTTCAATCTTTTGGGAATTATTTTTTATTTCATCCTCTTTCAAATTTGGCTCTTCGAAAATTCTAGATTCATCAAATATGACATGTGTGCTTTTCTCAATTACCAAAGTTCTTTTGTTAAATACTCTATAAGATTTTCTAATACTAGAGTTTCCAAGAAAAATTTCTTCATCTAATTTTAGATAAAATTTTCCTACGGTAGATTTTCTATTATTATGTATGAACACCTTACATCCAAAAACATACAAATGTGACAAATTAGGTGTTATCCTTTTAAGAAGCTCATAGGGTGTTTTATTCAATTTAGATTTGAGGTTCATCCTATTCAGAACATGACATGCAGTGATAATCGCTTCAGAATTTCTATTAATTTTTAATTCTTTCTTTTGACTACCCCATTCTGCTGAGGGGTTCTAAGGGTATAAAAATTATGATCAATTCCTTTTTATTTATAAAAATCATTAAACTTTTCATTTTCAAATTCACCACTGTGATCACTTTGGATTGTTAAAATCTCACATCCTAGTTTTCTCTGAATCCAAGTCGGAAAATCTCTAAACTTTATGATATAAGAATTTAACCCAAATGAATCTAGAAAAATCATCTATATTCACAAATTGGTATACCTTCCCTCCTAAACTTACAGTTTTAATTAGTTCAAAAAGACCCATATTTAAAATCTCCAAAAGTTTACTAGTTCTAAGATCCTTATTGGACTAAAAAGAGGACTTCACCTATTTTCCTAATTGGCATGCGTCAGAAAGGTGATCCTTAGTAAAGTCTAGTTTTGGTAAACCTCTAACCAATTCTTTTTGGATAATTTTCTTAAGGTTTTTCATGCTAGAGTGACAAAGTCTCCTATGTCATAACCATGATTCATCAAAAATGGTTTTCAAACAAAAAGCATTAGGAGTTTTAACACAATTTAAATCTAGCATATAAACATTATTTACCCTTAAATCATGAAAAACATCATTACCATTTAGGCTTAATATATAGCTAATAGGAAAAAATTTTATACTATATCCTTTATCACATAGCTGGCTAATAATCAATAGATTATGCTTTAAGCCTTCTACAAGTAGCACATTTTCAATAACAAAATTTTACAAGTTTCCAATCATACCTGATCCAACCACCTTCCTAGTGGTGTTATCTCCAACTATAACCCTGCCTCCAGTTCTGGCTTCCAAGATATAAAATGCTTAATTTCTCTAGTTATATACTTTGAGCAACCACTATCGAGGTAATAAATGCTCTCAATAGGCCTTGTATGATAGAGTGCCCACAAAACTATCAAATGTTAGACTTGGGGACCCAAAAAAGTTTGGGTTTTCCTTTTGACAATTTAAAACTAGATGCATGTATGATATGTCTAGGTTTATGCATATTTGGTTTCCACACTAAATGAGTTTTTATATCCAAAGTACAAGTATGTGCAGTGTGTCCAATTATGTTATAAGAATAACATTTAACTCCAGGAAATGGAGTTATCAATCTTTTATGACTACTCTATCTCTTCTTGGGTTTTAAATATTTTGAATACAAAATAGGATTAGTAAAATGTTTAAGTGTTGGTGGTTTCCTATTTTACTAGAGTGCTTGCACTTTCAATTTCAAAAATGTGTTCAAATCTTTTAGAATATTCTTATCAAAATTTTAGTAGTGCTCTCTATTCTCTAATTCATCCTTGAAAATTATAAAGTCTTTTTCCAATTGAGCATAAGATGATTTTAAAATTTCATTCTTCTTATCCAAGTCATCAAATTTATCAAGTAAGCTCATGTGGTTGTTATCTATTAATGCATGATCATTCCTAAGTATTTTGTGTTCTCTTTATAATTCTTGCCTTTCTAATTTTAGACTAGTATGCATTTTCCTTAACTTTCTATATGCATCATGAATTATCTCAGAAACTTCTAAAAGTTTAGTATAGGTTAAGTCACATACCTCTTCTTGATCTGACTGATCAAGATTATTAGCCATTAAACACAAGTTGGTGACTTCCTCCTCCTTTTCTATTTTTGACGAATCCAAAACTGAGTCAGCCCAAAAAGCTCTTTGAAATCTCTTCTTGCCCTTCTTCACATTTGGTTTATCCTCTATCTTCTCCTTGCTAGGAGTGACTTTTAGATTTAGGCAATCCAATTTTATATGTTCAGGTTTTTTGAATTCATAGCAAATCACATCATTAGAAACCTTAACATTTTTATTAAATATAACTCTATTTCACTGCTCGCGTCTCCTCTACTTCCTTTTAAGAAAGCTCCTAAATTGACTAGTTATCAAGGGAGTGTCATCCTCATCCTCAGGTTATGATAGATCACTCTATGACTCCCCCACTTTCAGTGCAATATTCTTCTCCATTTGTTGTTCTCCAACATCAATCTTTCTTTGACACACTCCTTGCTATTAAGCAATTAGTGATCCAAGAAGATTGTCAATAGAGTAAATATTTAGATCTTTTGACTCTATAATAGCAGTTATTTTAGCATCATATGTACTAGGCAAACAATGAAGAATTTTATTAACCATTTTAGCATTCGTTAGTTTCCTTCCTAATGCATTCAAAGAAGTGACTATCTGAGTGAATCTTGTGCACATGTTAGAAATAGATTCATTTGGTTTAATACAAAATAATTCATAGTCATGTAACAAGATATTTAATCTAGATTGCTTTACTTCATTAGTTCCTTCATAAGTAATACAAAGTCTATCCCATATGTCCTTTTTACTTTTGCAAGTGAAAATCCGTATGAAGTATTTTGACTTAAGTGCACAAAAGAAACTATTTACACATTTTACTTTTAATTGAGTTAAGTCACATTTTTCTATAGTCTATTTAGTAAAGGGTGTTTCAACTCTAATACATCAACTAATCTAGTTGGTTTTGTATATCATTCTTAAACTAAAATCCACATACGATAATCTAGTGACTGTAAAAATATAGACATGCGTGTTTTTCAAAAATTGAAAGCGATGTTATCAAATAAAGGATGTTGAGTGATCGAGTAATCTTTTGTTGTGTTCCAGTTTCCAAAGGTAGCCATGCTCATTTTTCAAAAAGTTGTCTAAAATTATAATTTTAAATAATGCTCTCATACCACTTGTTGAATTTTGAATAGGTTGTTAAACCTAAGGTTATGTCCCAAGGCTAACCAAGAGGGGGGGGGGTGAATTTATAATTTTAAAAATTCTCTTAGATTTTAAAATTTGAAACCAGTTAATGATTCATAGCAAGTTAATTGAAGTTATTTGAAAATAAAAGTTTCAACCACGGAATTAAAATTGCAGTAAGTAGCAAAAATTTAAACGACATAAAGATTTATAGTGGTTCGGTCAAACATGACCTACATCCACTCCCTAAAGACTCGCTCTTTATGTATTACACTATGACCAAAGTGACTCTCCTTTTGCCCCCACAACAAGGCAAAGAAGCCTTTATAAAACTCTCTTCCGCATTTCCCTAGTGCGGCAGAGAACCATCATCCTTTTAAACCCTCCAAGTTTAGGCAGCGAACCTTCATTCTTTAACACCCTCCAAGTATAGGTAGAGTACCTTCGGCTGCATACACTTTCCAAGTGTTGGCAAAAAACTATCGTCCTTTCACACCCTCCAAGTGTCGACAGAGAACTATCGGCTGTTCACACTCTCCAAGTGTCTGCAGATAATCGTCATCCTTTCACACCCTCCAAGTGTCGATAGAGAATCGTCAGCTATTCACACTCTCCAAGTGTCAGTAGAGAACCAGATCTTCTTCAAAGATCTTCTCAAGAGCAATCTAGAAAGATAAGAGGAAGACTAAAAACATAAATCATATAGAGATCCTTATCTTTGAATAACTTTGTGAACCCTTCACAGTCCACTAGAAAGAAATCTATCTCAAACACTCTCTCACACTCTCTCCTTCAATTTCCCTTGAATAATCATGAAGCAAAGATAGATTTTTTTATGTCAATCTTTAATGGAACTTTTATACAAAAGACATGAAAAACCATCTAGAAAACTGATTTTTTCAATTTAGAGCATACATGATCATACAGTAAGAATGTATGTTCATATGTACGAACAATTTGAATACTATTGTGTATGAACCTTTTGTGAACTAGTATGAAATCATTTCATACCCGATCATCATCCAGTGTGAACCAAGTTTGTTTGGGATGAACATGTAGAAAATTTCAAAATTCATTTGTATGAAACGTTGGGATGAAATGAGCGAGAATGGACCCGAGATGTTCATCCTTATATGAAACTAGAATCATCTTATATGATCCATAATTAGAAAAAAATTTGGGAGAATGGGCCAGAGACGTTCATCCTTGTACGAAACTGGGATCATCGCGTATAATCTTTGTGCGAGAACAGACCTGAGGTATTCATCCTTGTAAAAATCTTGGAATCATCCCGTATAATCTTCATGCAAGAACATACCCGAGGCATTAATCCTTGTATGAAACTAGGATCATCCCATAAAATCCATACTGAGAAAAAATATTTTCATTTCTATTCGTTCAACTGCTTGTCTGGAAAAATAATTGACCAGATCGTCTTGTACGAAGTGATATCGTACAGTACAATTAATTTTAAACTCTCCCCTGGTGTGTGTGCTCAGTTACTCAATTACAATCACACTTTATCAGACTCAGTAAAATAAAAAATATATACTTCAATTATAATAAACTCTAAATTTATCTTGATTTGAAGTCTTCAACAATCTGGAGTATAATTTTCCTAAAATGTTAGTACACACAAGAGCAAAATAATTCTTCCAAAATATGTTAGGAGAAATAATAATCAAATCAATAATATTTAGAATCATAAAAAACATACAAGTTGCAAGAATATCAAACATGCAAAACTAAGTAGCAATAATCTCAACACCCTTTACTTAATAGAGTTTTGAGGATAGAGAACTCACACAATTAAATGCAAAATATTTAAATTATTTTTTTATTATTTAAAATCTGAGAATTATAATCAAGTATTTTCTTGCACTCTGGGAAGGAGATATGGGATAAATTGTGCATTACATATTAGGGAACTAGTGAAGTTAAACAGTCTAGGCTAAATATTTTATTGGATGACTATAAACTTTTTTTCATAAGACCTAGTGAGATTGTATTTGAAATGTACACAAGGTTTACCCTGATAGTATTATCCATGCATGCACTTGGTAGATAACTTTCTATTCTAAAAAATTCAATAAGATTTTATGTTTCCTACCTAGTGATTATGATGCTAAAGTTACTTCTATTGTTGAGACAAAAGATTAAAATATGTACTTAATTGATAATTTTCTTGGGTCACTCATTGTTTATGAGAAAGGCATGAGTAAGAGAGTAAATGATGCATGTGAAGCATTAAATACTTTTTTTTTTTTTGAAAATAGGGGCATGCTTTCCCAATTTTATTCCATAATGAGAAAGGTTACAAAGAATTAATAAATGAAAAGAAAGTAAAAAGCTTACAAGAACGAAGAAATAAATTAGACCTAAAGCCTCCTTAAAGCAGGAGACAACAACAACATTCTAAAAAAGAACTAAAACAAAGAAAAATAACCATAAGAAGATTTAAGAACAACCCCAAAAAGGAGCAACCTAAAACCAGCAACAAAAGAAATCTAAAAAAAATCCAAAAAAGCCAGGCGAAGCAAATAGTAGATGATTATCCCAAAATAAGAGGATCTACCAAAAATGCAAGGAGGCCCTCCCAATGAACCTAACGATCTTTGAAGCCTAAAAAACAACAAAACTAGGTCTCCCAAAAAGCAAGCAGACCTTCCTACCAACCAAAGCAACTCTGAACCGAAGCCTGACCAATGAAGACCAACCAAAAACAGGTCAATCCACCTGTTCACAATATACAACCAATAATATCAGAGGAAAAAAAGAAATATAAAACACCTCAGCAAAATAAAACCAAACTTCCCAGAATAGACAATGCTAGAAGATCCTCTAGAATAGCTAGCAAATCGTCCAACCAATCAAAACAATCAAGAGAACACAAACACCATCCAAAACAGGTGAAAGGAACCAAAGTTCTATAACTTGAAACACCAAACCGAATAAGCAAGAACAAAAAAATAGTCTCAATCCTCCTGCATATAATGGCCACCCAACAGTATCAAGGGAAGAAGTGACCTCATAAAAAAAGGGCTAATAGACCCCGGACTCAGCCAAAGGGAAAATTTTCATATTTTTCAATAAACTACCAACCTCAATGGTTAATAGTCTAACCTTCTCGTAAAAGTTGTTTGCTAAACTAGCCATCCAAAAGAATAGATATGAAAATGCCCAAACATCATAGTAAAAAAAAAACTCAAACCACCATATCTAAATAACAAGGTGCTGAACTTTGGGCAAAGAAGCCGAATTAAAAACTATAGCTTGAACCGTAAACTTGATTCGATTATAAATAGCATCATGACTACTGAAATTCATTATCCATTTTTATATAATTTCTTTCTTTCAAAATAGAATAAAGAGTACATGAAGTATTCAAGTAATGACTTTTAGCATCAATATTCCATTTTGAATTCCTATTAAATTTAAAAGTTTGAATTGAACTCAGTTTAAGCATAAAGAAATTAATATCAGACATAAACTTAGAAATAATATGGAAGAAAAAATCACATCCAAAAAATAAATGTCTAATACATTCAGTCCCATTATTACAAAGGATACATTTATCTGGCACAATAACATTCCTTTAAATCAAAAGATCCGTCATTTTTAATCCATTCAACATAGCCATCCAAGCAAAATAAGAGAATCTTAATGCATATCTCTTATTCCAAACATAATTAAACCAATCAACCGTATTAACATTAATAAAGAAGAAAGAATAAAAATTCTTAAAAACAGGAAAATTAACCTTATCCCAAGTGATCGAAGAAGAAACTTGATTAAGAATCAGAATTTTTAAAATATCCTGAGAAATAGGATCTAAAATATGACTAGGAATAACCCACATACCATTATAAATCCAATCACCAACCTTCTTATTAAGTAAAAAAGATGCCTCAAAAGAAGAAAGAAAAACCTGTAGAGCCTTTCCCTTAAACAAAGGATCCTATAAAAAGAGACAACATACTAAATTTTTCCATATTAAAAGAGATATTTATTTAATATTTATAGAAATAACATAGATCTTTCTAAAATTTAGAATCTTTAGGAGAGCAAGGCTTCCAATAAGAGATATACTTAAATTGAACCCAAATCAAAAGCGGGCTCTGATTATTAACAATCCTCCAAATAAGAGAACAGCTAAAAGCAAATTATAAAGTAGTTAGATTAGAAATCTCAAGCCCTCCCACTTTCTTAGGCTTGCAAACTTCCTTCCAAGAAATCATATGAATCCTTATATTAACCTCACCATAAAAAATAAAATTAGAACAAACATTTTTAAAAAAATTGAAATAAGCTTTCTATAAAGAAAGCCCTCTAATCTAAGAAGAAATAATATTAGTAATAGTAAAATTAATATATTGAACTCTACTAGCAAAAGATAAGATTCTAGCTTTCCAACAGGCAAGCAGATCCATAATTTTATTCATCAACATTTAGAACTCAGAAATTAAAAGACTTTTACAAGAAATAAGAATAACTAAATATTTCAAAGAAATTTGGGAATTAGGGATAACCAGAATTTGATTAATATATTGAGCCAAAACACAATTTTTAGAAAAAATAATGTAGCTTATACCTTGATTAACTTGAAACCCAAACACTTTATAAAAATAATCCAAAATCTCATTTAACTTACTAGCATTTCTATTTAACTTACTAGCATTTCTAATATAAGCTTTACCAAAAACTAAAACATCATCTAGATAAAGTAAATGAGATATGGAATTCTCACTAGCCATAATGCCCTAAAAATTAACCATTTGAGATTGATACTCAAGAAGATTAGATAAAGCATCCGTAACTATACAAAAAAGATACAGGGAAAGAGGACCACCTTGTCAAATGTCAGAGTAGGAACCAAAAAAACCATAGAGAGCACCATTAAGGACAATAGAGAAATATGTATCATCAATGCACCCTTTAATCCAAGAAATATATATTGGAGGAAAACCTTTAAGAGCCATCCTATTAAAAAGAAAATCCTTAGAAACTGTATCAAAAGAATTATGAATATCCAACTTGGAGCAGAAAAATTTCTCTTTAATCTGACAATTAAGCCCTCTCAATAATTTTGCAGCCAGAATAATATTATGAGTAGAGATCCTTTTCTTAATGAAACAAATTTTAGAATAATGAATAATCAAGGGCATAACATCCTTCATTCTAAAAATAAGAATTTCAACAATAATTTTATAAAAAATGTTACACAGAGAAATAGGCCAAAAATCAGAAATTTGAGAAGCGTTACTATTCTTTGGGATCAGAGTAATTGTCGTCGCTTTAGAAACTTAGGTAAGTAACCAGTCTTGAAAAAAAAAAATGCATTGAAAAAAATACGCCCCATAATATCTTAACTCTTATTAAAAAATTCAAAAGTAAAGCCATTCGGGTCAGGAGTAGAAGAAGAAGATCCAGAGAAAACCACTTTCTTAATTTCTTCTATAGTTATCGGTGTTATTATAGAGACCAGATAACCATTTGGAATTTTATTACCAATAGTTGTAGAAAAAGAAGAAGAGAAAATCGGCTTAGAAGTATTGAAAAGCTTCTTAAAATGATTGTCAAAGGCTTCAAGAATCTCATTAGGATAAAAAATAAGACCATTAGAAGAATAAATAGCCTTGATATTATTAATATTATGCATATGCCAAATTTTAGAGTAAAGAAAACCCAAATCATTGTTGAATCTTGAGTAAGTTGTTAAACCTAAGCTAATATCCCAAGGCTAACTAAGAGGGGGGAGGGGGGAATTGATAATTTTAAAAATTACTCTTGGATTTTAAAATTTAAAACCTTTAAAGATATGTAGCAAGTTAATTGATAATATTTGAAAATAAAATTTTCAATCACTGATAAAAAAGCTTGCAGTAAATAAAATACAAAAATTTAAATGACATAAAGATTTATAATTATTCGATCAAACACAACCTATATCCACTCCCTGATGACTCCCTCTTCAGGTATTATGGTATTACCAAAAGTGTCTCTTCTTTTTCCCCCACAGTAAGGTGGAGAAGCCTTTATAAAACTCTCTTCCACTAATCCCCAGTGCGACAGAGAACTATTATCCTTTCATACTCTCCAAGTATAGGCAGAGAACCATCGTCCTTTCACACTCTCCAAGTGTTGGCAGAGAACCATCGGCTGTTCACACTCTCCAAGTGTCGGTAGAGAACCATCATCCTTGCACACCATCCAAGTGTCAGCAAAGAACTAGAATCTTTTTCAAAGATCTTCTCATGAGGAATCTAAAAAGATAAGAGGAAGAGTGAAAAACACAAATCACACAGCGATTCTTACCTTTGAGTAACCTTGTGAACTCTTTACACTCCACTAGCAAGAAATCTTTCTCAAACACTCTCTCTTTCAATTTCCCTTGGAAAAATATGAAGGAAAGATTTTTTTCATGTCAGTTTTAGTGAACTTTTTATACTCAAGACACAAATAACTTTTTTGAAATATAAAAATTTCAATTTAGAGCATACATGATCATACAGTACGATCCAATTTCATATGTACGACAATTCAAAAATTGTTACGTATGAACCTATTCTGAATCGATATAAATCATTTCGTACTTGATCATCATCTCATATGAACCAAGTTCGTTCAGGACGAACAGTTAGAAAATTTTCAAATTTCATCTATACAAAAAGGAACCCGTATATTTTGTACTCTGGATGGCGCACATATGCTGACATCATCATCGAGTATGATCAGTTATAAAAATTTCAAGTTTGTAGGGATGAAAGGTTGGGACGAAAATGGACCTCACAATTTCATACTCTCGAATGCATGTACAAACTATGTTTGTAAAGTACGATCCATTCTTAAAAAAATTCTTTTTACACGTAAGGAACTTGTTCATTTATACTCTCGAAGGCACGTATGAACTGTGTTCGTATAGTAAGATCCATACATAAAATTCTTTTTACGCATTTAGGCATATATAAATTGTGTTTATACAGTATAATCCATACTTAGAAAATTATTTTTATGTGACCAGAAAGACGTTCATTTCGTACTCGTGAAGGCATGTATGAACTATGTTCATACAATATGATTTATACTTTAGAAAATTTTTCATTTATGTTCGTATGACTGCTCGTCTGGAAAAATAACTGAACAAATTATCTCGTACAAAGTTAATTCGTACAGTATGATAAGTTTCAAAAATTCAAGTTTTTATCTCACCCCCTTGTGTGTGTGTGTGCATAGTTACTCAATTAAAATCACACTCTCTCAGACTCAATAAAATAAAAAATACATACTTGATATATGATAAACTTTTAAACTGATCTGATTTGAAGTCTTCAATAATCCAGGGTATGATTTCCCTAAAACGTTAGTATACACAAACTACAAAGAAGTGCATCCAAAATATGTTAGGTGAAATATTAATTAAAATAATAATATTTGTAATCATAAAAAACAAATTTGTTGTAAGAACATCAACAATAAAGAACCAAGTTACAATAATCTCAACAATCTCCTCCTTTTTTATGATGGCAAAACAAGTATTATTTTAAATAAAATTGAATACCCTAAAATTTTCCTTAACTCCCCCCTGAATGAATAAACATGTGAATATATGGGAATTCTTTTAAGAATAAATCAATTTTTTATTTTTAAGTTTTAAAACACACAAAAATAAAACAAGAATAACAAAACACAAAACAATACTAACACAACAACCAAAACAATACTAACACTCCAAAAAAAAATCAAAATCAAACAAGCAAACAATATTTTTCCCCCTTTTGACAACAACAAAAATGAAAGGAGAATAGTTTGAAATGAAAGAAGTCATATGAGAAATCTTAGAAATTGATCTTGAAAGAGATTGAACTATAATTACAAAAACAAATTAATATTCATTAGTTGAATAAAAAACAAATTTGTTGTAAGAACATCAACAATAAAGAACCAAGTTACAATAATCTCAACAATCTCTTCCTTTTCATGACGGCAAAACAAGTATTATTTTAAATAAAATTGAATACCCTAAAATTTTCCTTAACTCCACCTGAATGAATAAACATGTGAATATATGGGAATTCTTTTAAGAATAAATCAATTTTTTATTTTTAATTTTTAAAACACACAAAAATAAAATAAGAATAACAAAACACAAAACAATACTAACACAACAACCAAAACAATACTAACACTCCAAAAAGAAAAATCAAAATAAAATAAGCAAACAATATTTTTCCCCCTTTTGACAACAACAAAAAGGAAAGGAGAATAGTTTGAAATGAAAGAAGTCATATGAGAAATCTTAGAAATTGATCTTGAAAGAGATTGAACTATAATTACAAAAACAAATTAATATTCATTAGTTGAAAAAAGAGAGATTCAAAAAGATTTAAATTAAGGTATAACATAGACAAGAAAAGTTAAGCAAAGTCATGAAGCATTCTAGACAATTAAGATAAAGAGAATTATTGCAAAAGTGAAGAAATAAAAAATTAGATAATTTCAATTATCAATATAAAACATAATTGAAAATTAGATTGATTTGAGTTTGAAGATTAAAAAATAGAGAAAAAAGCATTATCAATATGCAACATTATGCATTTTTTCAAATATGTTTTTGCACACTTTGTGCATCTTTTTGTATTTGGATTAATTTTATGCCTGTTTTGAATTTGCAAACTATTGTGTATTATTTTCATTTTTGTACACATTGTACATTTCCCTCCTTTTTTTTAATTGATCTTTCCAAAATCAATAATCTAAAAATGAAATTTATCTAATTACAAGAATAATTATATTAAAAAGAGAAATAAAAAGTAGTAAGAAATCAATATTGTAATAATACTATTGTGAATTATGTTTGCCTAAAAAGAACATAATATTGATTGCCTTAACTTGATTAAGTTATAAATTACCTTAAAAATTTTGAAAAAATAGATTTCATAATAAAATTAATTTTTATGTTGCTGTTTAATTTATAACACTTTTCAGATCAATTAAGATAGGATTAACATATAGGCAAACTAATATTTCGAACAAGGAATAAAATCAACTAAACAAAATAAGACAATTTTTATTGATATCAATATAAAGATTTAGTATAATAAAGCACAACTGATATCAATATCATATATCTGAAAACAAGATAACATAACAAAAACATCATCAAAGATCTAAAAATAAGACAAGTGCTCAAAGCATCGAAAAACACCACAAAGATAAACACATGTCAAATGACTAATAAAGATAATACACAAGAAGTACATCTAAAAATCTAAGGGGCCCTAGTTTGGAGGAGGAGGCTGGTTAAAGACAGAAAAATAGTTATTCATCATAACTACATTAATGTTCACAAATTCAAACTATCCTTAAATCCACCCCATGTCTTGCTGGTACTGACTATCCTGCCAATATAGATGAGCTTGAATCTGATTAAAGCACTGATCAAAATGACTCTCAAGTCAGTCAAAGCGCTGCACCATCTCCTGAAAATCAGATCCATGAGCAGGCACAGGTGTAGGTGCTGGAGCTCCCCCTTCTTCCTCAGAATCCTCACTTGTATTGCCATCTTTCCCAAAAAGTGTTGGAAATAAAGCACCAGTAAAGTAGATTGGAAATTTAAGTTGTGGGTTAGGATGAACAAGATTGTGCTTCTTCTCTAAAATATAGGTCACAAGATGTCCTAAGGTAACATTTTTCTTCCTCTTATAAGATATATGACCAATTTCAAAAAGTCTATGAATATAATCAATAATAAGTTGGGCTTCATCTATTGGTTGTCCAGTCATGATAAGATAAGTAATAGTGGATAGAAGAGGAGTAATGTTAATAAGGTCACTAGCTTTAGGAATTATGGAAGTTCTAAGAACATGCTCCTTATATTTTGGTTTAAAGTATAGACCCTAGGCAAATGACTTACTTGCTCAAACCCTCTAGAACTTTGTTTTTTTAGGACCAATCAAAATAAAATTTTGAAGTCGTTGTGTAGGCTCTAACTCCTTGAATTCTTAAATGAAAAATGGTTCCCAAATCGTTCTCATTGATTTCTACCATTTTCTTCAAGACATAAGATCTTATCCTATTCTCATCAGAACTAAAAGACATGTTTGTCAAAAAATAGTGAAAGGTTTCTTTGTTGTAGGCATGAATTAAAGTAGGGATAAAAGCAAATTGAGTGGTGGCAAAAAGAGGCATCACTTGAAAGTGGATATCCTCTTGAAGTAGGATTCTAGGAGTAATTTTTGCAGAGATAAACCTAAGGAAGGAATCCTCACTTGCCCTAGATAGAAAGTTGTCGTCTCCACTCCTGGAAGTTGATCCCTTTGTGAGTCTACCCCGCTTGCTAGAACTGGCCATTACTAAGTTGAGTAGGATTGGAAGAGGCTATTAAAGTGGATGAAAATGAATTCTAAAGCCCTCTTATTTAAAAAAAAATGATCTTTCATACGTATGAAAAAGGGTTCATACTTTACGATTGAAGGTTCATACATGATGAAAAGAATTTCGCATGTACTAATAAATATGTTCAAAATGAAACAACTTTTTGTAATCACGCAAGTTATAATCCAACCTTTCGTACGAGCTTTTTGACCAGATGATCGTACAGAAGAACAGGTATTCATCCAGGATGATTGGTTATTTAAGATCATTTTAAAGATGATTTGGCTCATCCCCCACAGCGAATGACATGTGGTTCATATATACGAAATAAAGTTCATACGTACGATCGGTAATAATAATTAATTCTGCCCGTATAACTGCCTAAATATATACATACAAAGTAATACAAATCATCTGGGATGATATATATATCATACAATATGATATGTATTAAAAAATTAAAACTTTACATAATCCGTTCAAAATAATAATCGATATGTTATAGAATTCGTATAGGATGAAAATAATTTCATATAGTATGAATAGAACACTTAGAAAATCATCACGATCATTCAGAAACAAGAATTTTGATGTGTCAATAATATATCCAAAACACAAAAATATTAAATGCAAAACATAATAAAAAAAAACAATCACATTGAAAAAACAAAATAGAAAAAACACACAAAAATACATATCAAGTTTACAGATTTTTTTTTTTAAATTAAGAATTAAGATCGATCACACCTAGCCTTATTCTTAATATGCTAAAAGTATCAAAGGCTAGTTGTTTTGTAAAAATATATGCAAGTTGATTTTCAGTAGAAATATGGTTCAATTCAATCTCTTCTTTGGATACATAATCCCTTATGAAATGATGCCTTATATTTATATGTTTAGTTCTAGAATGTTGATTAGGATATTTTAAAATATAAATGACACTAGTGTTATCACAATAAATTAGAATTATGTCATTTGTAAATTCAAAATCAATCAACAAATATTTCAACCAAAGATTTTGTCACATAACTTCCTAAAGCAATGTATTCAACTTCAGTAGTAGATAGGGCTACGAAATTCTATTTTCTATTGGACCAAGAAACTAAAGAATTTCTAATAAAATAATGAGTTCCAGATATGCTCTTTTGATCAACCCTACAACCTGCAAAGTCTGAATCTGAATATCCAATAATTTCAAATGATGAGCTGTACTTATGATATCAAATTCCTAAGTTCTGAGTTACCAAGAGACATCTTAAATCCTTTTAATTGCTGTCAAATGTGATTCTTTTAAATCTGATTGAAATCTAGCATACAAATAAATACTAAACATAATATCAAGTCTGCTAGCAATCAAATAAAACAAAGATCCAATAATTCCACTAAATTTCTTTTGATCAATAGATTTTCCATTTGGGTCCTTATCCAACTAAACTGAGGAACTCATAGGTATACTATCTGGTTTAGTATTATCCATTTCATACTTTTTGAGAATGTCCTTAACATACTTTAATTGACTAAGAAATGTTCTATCATCAATTTGCTTAATATAAAAACCTAAAAAGTAACTCAAATCTCTCATTAGGCTCATCTTAAATTCACTACTCATTATTTTAGAAAACTCATCACAATGATTTTTATTTATAGATCCAAAAATGATATCGACAACATAAATTTGTACAATGCGTATGTTATCTCCCAATTTCCTCCCTCAAATAGGGAGTGATTTCCACACTTCCTTTTTCAAAAGATATATCAAGTATGAAAGTGCTCAACCTCTCATACCATGCCCTAGGTGCCTGTTTCAATCCATATAATGACTTTTTCAATTTAAAAATATGATTTAGAAAATTTGAAATTTCAAAATCTAGAGGTTGTTCAATATAAACATCATCTTGAATCACCCCATTTAAAAAGACACTTTTTACATCCATTTGCAATAATTTAAATCCTTTAAAATAGGCAAAGGCTAATAAAATCCTAATTGCTTCAAGTCTCACTATAAGGGTAAAAGTCACCTCAAAATCAATTCCTTCAATTTGATTATTTCCCTTAGCCACCAATTTAGCATTATTTATAACAACAACTCCTGAGACATTCATTTTGTTCTTAAATACCCACTTAGTTCAACCTACATCTAATCCTTTGGCCTTGCAATTAATTCTCAAACTTCATTTCTTACAAATTGATTTAATTTTTCTTGCATTGCCAAAATCCAAAATTCTATCGAATGTGCTTGATTTAGGTTTATGGGTTCTATTATTGAAATAAAGGTAAAATAATTAACTTCTTTGCTTAATCCATGCCTAGTCCTAACACCCTTAGTTCTTCTAAAATCAAATACTTAGGGTGCTTTTTATAAAATTTCAAATCTCTAAAGAGTTTTCTATCTCCAAATTATCATCCAAAACAATCTTCTTAATCTTTTGGGACTTATTTTCTATTTCATGATCTTCCAAATTTGGCTCTTCCAAAATTGTAGATTCATCAAATATAACATGTGTGGTCTCCTTAACTACCAAAGTTCTTTTATTAAATACTCTATAAGATTTTCTAACACTAGAGTATCCAAGAAAAATTCCTTCATCTAATTTTGGATCAAATTTTTCTAAGATAGATTTTTTATTATTATGAATGAACACCTTAAAACCAAAAACATGCAAATGTGATAAATTTGTTGTTCTCCCCTGTAGAAGATCATAGGGTATTTTGTTTAATTTTGATCTAATGTTCACCTTATTCAAAACATAACATAGAATGTTAACTGCTTTAGCCTGAAAATATTTAGGAAGTGAATTTTCTGTCAACATGGTTTGAGCAGCTTCAATTAATGTTATGTTCTTCCTTTTGACTATCCCATTCTGCTGAGGGGTTCTAGGTGTAGAATAATTTTGATCAATTCCTTTTTCTTTACAAAAATCCTCAAATCACTCATTTTTAAATTCTCATTTATGATCAATTTAGATTGTCAAAATCTCACACCCTAATTTCCTCTGAATCCAAGTCAAAAAATCTCTAAACTCCTTAAATGATTCACTCTTATGATATAAGAATTTAACCCAATTGAATCGAGAAAAATCATCTACAATTACAAATCCACATACCTTCCTTCTTAGACTCACAATTCAAACCGATCCAAAAAGATCCATATGTACAATCTCCAAAGGTTTATTATTTCTAAGATCCTTATTAGAATGGAAAGAGGGCTTCACCTATTTTCCTAATTAACATGCATTATAAAGGTGATCCTTAGTAAAGTCTAGTTTTGATATATCTCTCACCAAATTCTTTTGGGTAATTTTCTTATATTTTTTCATACTAGAGTGATAAAGTCTCCTATACCATAATTATGATTCATCTGAAATAGTTTTCAAACAGAAAGCATTAGGAGTTTTAATACAATTTATATCTTACATATAAATATTATTTACCCTTAATCTATGCAAAATATCATCTCCATTTAGGCTTAATATTCAGCTACTAGGAAAAAATTTTATACTATATCCTTTATCATATAGTTGGTTAATACTCAACAGATTATGCTTTAAGCCTTCTACACGTAACAAAATTTCAATGAAAAAATTTTGAAAGTTTTTGATCATACCTTTACCAACCACTTTCCTGGTGGTGCTATCTCCCAATATAACCCTACCTCTACTTATGGATTCCAGCAACATAAATTGTGTAGTGTCTCCAATCATATGCTTTGAGCAACCACTGTCCAAGTACTAAATGCTCTCATGAGACCTTGTACTAGAGCGTGCCTACAAAACTATCAAATGTTAGACTTTGGAACCCAAATAATTTTGGGTTCTCCTTTTAGCAAAATAAAACTAGATGCATGTATAATATGTCTAAGTTTATGCATCTTAGGTTTCCACACAAAATGAGTTTTCCTATCCAAGGTATAAGTGTGTGTTATATGTCCAAACATGTCACAAGAAAAACATTTTACTCCAGGAAATGGGTTTCTCATATTTTTATAAAAAATTTGTTTCTTCATGGGTTTTAAAAATTTTGGCAACAAAATAGGATTAGTAAAATTTTCAAGTGTTGGTGGTATCTTATTTTCCTCAAGAGCTTTTACTTTTAATTTAAGAAATGTGTTTAAATCTTTTAACATATTCTTAATATAATTCAAATAATGTTCTCTACTCTCTTATCATCCTTAAAATTCTTAAATTCTTTTTCCAATTGAGTATATGATGATTTTAAAAGATCATTCTTTTTTATTAATGTCATCAAATTCATCAAGTAAACTCATGTGATTGTTATCTATCAATGCGTGATCTTTCTTAAGGATTTCATGCTCTCTTTGCAATTCTAACATTTCAAGATTTGAACTAGCTTTCATTTTCTTAAGCTTTCTATATGCTTCTTGAATTCTTTCAGAAACTTCAAACAATTCATTATATGTTAAATCACATATCTCTTCTTGATCTGACTGATATTGATTGTCAGCCATTAAGCATAAATTGGTGACTTCTTTCTTCTTTTTTTATTTTTGATGAATCTGAAGCTGAGTCTGCCCAAAAAGCTTTCTAAAATCTCTTCTCACCCTTCTTCACATTTTCTCTCTCCTCTACCTTCTCCTTGCTAGGAGTGGCTTTGAGATTATATCTAGGTTACTTGTATTCATAGCAAATCACATCATTATAAACCTTAAATTTTTTATTGAACTTGCCTCTATTCCACTACTGGCATCTCCTTTGCTTCCTTTTAAGAAAACTCCTAAATTGTCTAGTCATCAAAGCAATGTCATCCTCATCTTCAGGTTGTGACTGATCAGTCTTCAATTTCTCCACTTTCAGTGCTATATTCTTCTCCTTTTGTTGTTCTCTTGCATCATCTTTCTTTGACTCACTCCTTGCTCGTAAGCAATTAGTGAACCAAGAAGATTGTTAATAAAGTAAATATTTAAATCTTTAAACTCTATAATCATAATTATTATAGCATCATAAGCAGTAAACAAACAAAGAAGTATTTTATTCACTAATTCAGTATTCATTAATTACCTACCTAATGCATATATAGAAGTGACTATCTGAGTGATTCTTGTATATATTTCAGAAATGGATTCATTTGACTTCATGCTAAATAATTCATAATCATGTAACAAGATGCATAGTTTAGATTGCTTAACTTCATTTATCCCTTCATAAGTAATATAAAGTCTTTCCCATATGTCCTTTCCACTTTTTTAAGTGAAAACCCACATGTAATCTTCTACCTTAAGTGCATAAAAGAAATTATTTAAGTATTTAGCATTTAACTGTTCTAAGTCATGTTATTCTACGGTCCAGTCAATAAAGGGTGTTTCAACTCTAATGCCATTAACCAATCTAGTTGGTTTTATATACCCTTCTTAAACTCAAATCCACATATGAAAATCTAGTTACTATAAAAATATTGACATGCGTGTTTTCAAAAAATTGAAAGGGATATTGTCAAATAATGGAGGTCTAGTGATTGAGTACCCTTCGGGTGTGTTTCGGTTTCCAAAAGTAGTCATGCTCATTTTTCAAAAAGTAGTTTAAACTTATGATTTTGAAACAAAGCTTTGATTCCACTTATTGAATCTTGATTAGGTTCTTAAACATAAGCTAATGTCGCAAGGCTAACTAAGAGGGAGGGGGGGGTGAATTGGTAATTTTAAAAATTACTCTTAGATTTTAAAAATTACCCCAGATCGTAAGGATTTGAAAGGATATTGAGGTTAATGAGATTTGAGTTCTGAAGCCCTTCTATTTTAAGAAAAATGAACTTTCATACGTACAATCCAAAATAAAAACTACTTCTGCCTATATAACCGTCTATATGCGTACATACGAATGAATACACATCGTCCACCTGATTTGGGGTTTGTTTAAATAGAAGGGCTTTAGAACTCAAATCTCATTCACCTCAATAGCCTTTCAAATCCTTCTCATATTTCCAAATTCTTCAATGGTAAGCTCTAGCAAAGGGGTAGATTAGCTAAGGGTCTATCCTCTAGGATTGATGAAGTCAAGTTTTGTCAAAAATCAATGAGGACTCATTTCATAGTCTTGTTTCTGTAAAAATGACACCTTCTAGAGTTCTTCTGCAAGAGAATGTTATCTTTCAAGTATTGTCATTTTTTGCCTCTAACCAATTTGTTTTTATCCTCACTCGGATTCACTCCTACAACAAGGAAATTTTTCATTACCAATATGACCTTTAACACTGATTAATCTAGAATTAGATCTTTTATTTTTAAGAAGAAGGTAGAAATTACCAATGAGGATTTGGGGATATTTTTGACACACTTCATTAGTGCAAGCTCCAGAGCCCATCGTCCCAATACGATAAAAAATTATCGTCAGTATGAATAGTGTTCAAGGTTGAACCAGAGGAGATCATCCCAGTATGAACAAAAAATATTATACGTATGAATAGTTTTCGAGGTCAAATTAGAGGAGATCGTCCCAGTATGAATGAAAAATAGCATCCGTATGAATAGTGTTCGAGGTCAAAATAGAGGAGATAGTCCCCGTACAAACAAAAAATACCATCCGTACGATCTAAACTTAGAAAGTTTTTTGACATTTTTTCGTTCGCTCCATTACTTGTTGGGGAAAATAACTGACCAGATCATCCCGTATAAATTAATTTCGTATTGTACGAATAGTTTAAAAATGTGAATTTTAGAACTCTCCTCCGGTGTGTGTGTGTGTGTGTGCTCAGTAACTAAATTACAATCACACTCTCTCAGACTCAATAAAATAAAAAATACAGTCGTCAAAATTATAATAACTGTAAACTAATTTTGATTTGAAGTCTTCAACAATCCAGAGTATGATTTCCCTAAAATGCTTGTACACACAAAAGCAAAATAATTCTTCTAAAATATATTAGGAGAAAATAATAATCAAAATAATAATATTTGGAATCATAAAAAATATATAATTTGTAAGAATGTCAAACATGCAAAGCTAAGTAGCAACTCTCTCAATAATCTCCCCATTTTTTATGATGGCAAAATAATTATTGTTTGAGTATCATTTAAAATCCTAAATTTCTCCTAAACTCCCCCTGAATGAATAAGCATGTGAATATAATGAATTTTTATTATGAACAAATCAATTTTTTGAATTTTAAAGTTTTTCACACACAAAAAAGACACTAAAATGAGGAACAAAAACATAAAACATGAATAAAATACTCAAGACTCATAAAACATGAAAATGTAAAATAATATTTCTTCCCCTTTTTGATAACATAAAAAAAAAAGAAAGGAACTATAGAAATTTAAGAAGTCATATGAGAATCCTTTGATAATTGATCTTGAAAGAGATTGAGTTATACTTGCAATAATAAGATTAATATTTATTAGATAAAAATAAAGATTCATATCATTGAAATTAAGATATAACACAAACAAAGAAAAATATATCAAGGTCATAAATAATTCTAGACAATCACATAAGAAAAATTATTACAAAGATGACGAAATGAAAATTAATTTAAGTCAAATTTCAATACAAAATATAATGGAATATTAGATAGATTTGAAATTGAAGATTAAAATATAGATGAAAAAACATATACTTGTGGTGCTTTGTGCATCTTTTGAAAATTTATGGCACACTTTATGCAACTTTTTATATTTGGACTCATTTTGTACCTCTTTTTAATTTCCGAATCATTGTGCATTCTTTTAATTTTCACACTTGTATAACTCCATTTTTTTAAATTGATCTTTCCAAAATTAATAATCTAAAAGATCAAATTTTTCTAAGTACAAAGATAATTATATTGAAAAGAGAAATAAAAGAATAACGAGATATTAAAATTGCAATAATTTGTGCATTCTTTTAATTTTCACACTTGTATAACTCCATTTTTTTAAATTGATCTTTCCAAAATTAATAATCTAAAAGCTCAAATTTTTCTAAGTACAAAGATAATTATATTGAAAAGAGAAATAAAAGAATAATAAAATATTAAAATTACAATAATAATATTAAAGTTTTTGTATGCCTAAAAATAATATGAGATTGATACCCTTAAACTTGATCTAGTTATAAGCTAACTTAAATTTTTTAAAAAATTAAAATTTTTTAATGAATTCAATTTTTGTATTGTTGGTCATATTATATCACTTTTGGATCGATTAAGTCAGAATAATCATATAGTCTAACGAAGATTTTTAGAATAAAGAATAAAAACAACTAAATAAAAAATATGACATGTTATATTGATATCAAAATAAGATAATACAGGGAAGCTCGCATGATATCAATCCAACTACATGGATCATAAACCATAAAAACAAAAACTAAAAAAAAGATAGCCACAAAAACTACAAAGATCATCACATCATATCAGAAATACTAGCAAAGGCAAATATAGAGAAGTACATCTATCACTCAGAGGGGCTCTATTCTAGAGGTGGTGGCTGGTTGAAGAAAGTAAAATAGCTACTTATCATAGCCACATTTGCGTTCATCAGGTCAAACTGACATCAAACCCAGCCCATATTCTGCTGGTACTGAGCATCCTGCTACTGTAGGTAAGTCTCAAATTGATCAAAATGTTGATTAAAATGACTCTCAAGATGGTCAAAGCGCTGGATCATATCCTGAAAGGCTGGTCCATGAGTAGGCGCAGGTGCAGGTGCAAGTGTAGGTGCAGGT
The DNA here is from genome assembly GCF_001605985.2 of Dendrobium catenatum. Classification (NCBI taxonomy): domain Eukaryota; kingdom Viridiplantae; phylum Streptophyta; class Magnoliopsida; order Asparagales; family Orchidaceae; genus Dendrobium; species Dendrobium catenatum. The sequence goes on along the minus strand of NW_021319307.1, from coordinate 123,500 downwards.
ACAGGTGCTCCCCCTTCTCCCTTAGAATCCTCACTTCCATCACATTTTCCAAAAATTGCTCAGAATGAAGCATCGGTATAGTAGATAGGAGTTTCTAGGTGAGGATCAGGATGAACTAGATCATACTTTTTCTCAAGAATGTATGTCACAGGATATCCTAAGACTATGTTCTTCTTTCTCTTATGGGAGGCTTGATCAATTTTAGAAAGCCCATAAATATAATCAATAATGAGTTGTGCTACATATTTAGGTTAGCCAGTCATGATCAGGTAAGTTACAGTAGAAAGAAGAGCAGTAATTTTGATACGATCATCAGCTTTAGGAATTATGGAGTTTCTAAGAATATGCTAGATGATCCTGACATCTTGGTATAAAGTGGATACCTTAGGCAAATGACACACTTCTGTAATCCCTTTAATCACTTGGTTTATCTCAGTCCAGTCATAACTAGAAGTATTGGTCAAAGTGTGGGCTCTTATTCCTTCGATCCTTAAATTCAAAAATATCCCCAAATCCTCCTTGGTAATTTCTACCTTCTTCTTAAAAATAAAAGATCTAATCCTAGAATGATTTGTGCTAAAGGTCATATTGGCAAGAAAATAGTGAAAGATTTCCTTATTATAGGTGTGAATCAGAGTGAGGATAAAAACAAATTGGGTAGAGGAAAAAAGTGGCATTACTTGAAAGATAACATTCTCTTGTAGAAGAACTCTAGAAGGTGTGATTTTTGCAGAAATAAACCTAGGAAATAAGTCATTGTTGATTTTGGATAAAAAGTTGACTTCATCAATCCTAGAGGATGGACCCTTAGCCAATCTACCCCTTTTTCTAGAGCTTGACATTGAAGAATTTGGAAAGATGAGATGGATTTGAAATATTAAAGTGCATGAGATTTGAGTTCTAAAGCCCTTCTATTTAAAGAAAAATGAACTTTCGTACGTACGATTTGAAATAAAAACTGCTTATGCATGTATAACCATCTATATGCGCATATGAATGAATACACATTGTCCAGACGATCTGGAGATCGTATGATGAACTGTAGTGGAAACAAAAATGATGTGCATTCTGTTCTACCCAATAATCGATATGCTACAGAATTCATCCCGTACAAAATAAATTTCATATAATATGAATACAACACTTAAAAAATTTTGCACAATCTATAAAAAAACATGAAATTTGATGTGAAAACAATTTGAAGTCACACAAAAACACAAAAACACTGAAATAAACACAAAAACACACATAAAACTCAAAAATAGAAAATACACAAAACACACATATTAAGTTTGTAGAAAATTTTCATTAAACATTCAAGCCAATCACACCAAGCCTTGTTCTTAATGTACTGAAAGTATTAAGGGCTAGTGGTTTTGTAAAAATGTCTGCAAGTTGATTTTAAGTTATAACATGATTTAGTTCAATTTCTCCTTTGGATACATGATCCCTTATAAAATGATACCTTATGTCAATATATTTGGTTATAGAATATTGAATAAGATTTTTTGAAATGTAAATGACATTAGTGCTATCACAATAAATTAGAATAGTGCCAATAATAAATCCTAAGTCAATCAACTTTGTTTCAACCAAAGAACTTGTGCTACACAACTTTCTAAGAAAATATATTCAGCTTCAACAGTAGATAGAGCTATTCTACTGGACCAAGAAACTAATAAATTTCCAATAAATTGATATGTTTTAGATATACTCTTTCTTTCAACCGTACAACCTACAAAGTCTGAATCTAAATATCCAATTATTTTAAATAAAGAGTTAAACATAGGATACCAAATTCTTAAATTTTGAGTTTCTAAGAGATATCTTAAAATCCTTTTCACTACTGTCAAATATGATTCTTTTGAATCTGATTGAAATCTAGTACATAAATAAACACTGAATATAATATCGAGTCTGCTAACAGTCAAGTAAAGCAAAGATCTAATAATCTCTCTAAATTTCTTTTGATCAATAGATTTTTCCTTTAGGTCCTAATCTAACTGAACTGAGGAACTGATAGGTGTACTAACAGGTTTAGCATTGTTCATTTCATACTTTTGAGGATGTCCTTAACATATTTTGACCGACTAAGAAAAATTTCTTTCTCAATTTGCTTAATGCAAAAGTCTATAAAGTAACTTAAATCTCCCATTAGGCTCATATCAAATTCACTACTCATTATTTTAAAAAAATTATCACAAAAATTTTTATCGGTATATCCAAAGATGATATCATCAACAGAAAATTGTATAATGAGTATGTCATCTCTCAAATTTTTTAAAAAGAGAGTTGTGTCTACACTTACTTTTTCAAAAGATCTCTCAAGTAGGAAAGTGCTCAACCTCTCATATTAAGTCCTAAGTGCCTATTTCAAATCATATAATGCCTTTTGCAATTTAAAAATATGATTTTGGTATTTTAAATTTTCAAATCCTAGAGGTTGTTCAACAAAAATATCATCTTGAATTATCCCTTTTAAAAATGTACATTTAACATCCATTTGATATAACTTAAATCCTCTAAAACATGCAAATGCTAATAAAACCCTAATTGCTTCAAGCCTTGCAATAGGGGCAAAAGTCTCCTCAAAATTAATGCCTTCAATCTGATTATATCCCTTAGAACCAATCTAGCCTTATTTCTAACAACAACTCCTGAGTTATTCATTTTATTCTTAAATATCCACTTAGTTCCAACTATGCTTTGATCATTTGGCCTTGCAATTAATTCTCAAATTTCATTTCTTACAAATTGATTCAATTCTTTTTGTATTGACAAAATCTAAAATTTATCCGAAAGTGCTTGTTCAATATTTGTGGGTTCAATCATAGAAATAATGGCAGAATGATTAACTTCTTTGCTCAGTCCTACCTAATCCCAACACCCTCACTAGATTCACTTAAAATTAATTCCTTAGTGTGGTTTTTAGAAAATCTCAATTCTCTAGGTAAAGGGCTTTCTATCTCCAAATTTTTTTCCAAATTTACATTCTTAATCTTTTGGGAGTTTATTTCTTTCTCTTCCTCTTTAACATTTGTCTCTTCAAAAAACCAGATTCATCAAATACAACATAAGTAATCTCCTCAATTGCCAAAGTTTTTTTACTCAATACTCTATAAGATTTTCCAACACTAGAATATCCTAGAAAAATTTCTTCATCTGATTTTTGATCAAATTTTCCTATGATATATTTTTCATCATTATGTATGAACACCTTATAGGAAAATTTCTTCCTAGGAAAATTTCTTCATAAAAATTTCTTCATAAGATTTTCCTATCATATCTGATCCAACTACCTTCATTGTGGTATTATCTCTAAGTGTAACCTTGCATCCATTCCTAGCTTCTAGCGATATGAATTGCTTAGTATCTCTAGTCACATGCTTGAAGCAACCACTATCCAGGTACCATATGCTCCCACGAGACATTGTGTGAGAGCGTGCATGCAAAATCATCAAATATTAGACTTGGAAACCCAAACTAATTTGGGTTCTCCTTTTGGAAATTTTAAAACAGATGCATGTATAATATGTCTAAGTTTATGCATCTTTGGTCACCACACTAAATTAGTTTTTCTATCTAAAGTATATGTATATGAGATATGTCCAATCATGTCACAACTAAAACATTTGATTCTAGGAAATGAATTTCTCGATCTTCTATAACTATTATGTCAATTCCTCGGTTTTAAAAATTTTGGCTTCAAAATAGGATTTATAAAATCTTCAAGTCTTGGGGGTTTCCTATTTTTCTCGAGAGCTTCCACTTTCAATTTTAAAATTATGTTCAAATTTTTCAACACATTATTACTATATTTCAATTAATATTTTTCACTCTCTGATTCATCCTTATAATTTTTAATTTTTTTTAATTCTGTATAGGATGATTTTAAATTCTTATTCAAATCATTGAACTCATCAAGTAAGCTCATGTGATTGCTGTCAATTAATACATAATCTTTTCTAAGGATTTCATACTATTTATGAAGTTCTTGCAATTCTAAGTTAAGACTAGCATGCATTTTCTTCAACTTCCTATATGCATAATGTATTCTTTTAGAAACTTCTAAAAGTTCAACATAGGTTAAGTCACCTATCTCTTCTTGATCTAACTGATCAAGATCTTCAGCCATCAAGCACAAGTTGGTGACTTCCTCTTCCTTTTCAATTTCTGACGAGTCTGAAGTTGAGTCCGCCTAAAAAACTTTTTGGAATTTTTTCTTGCCCTTCTTAAAATTTGGATTCTCCTCTACCTTCTTCCTACTATGAGTAGCTTTAAATTTTAAGCAATCTGACTTAATTTGTTTAGGTTTCCTTCACTCTTAACAAATCACATCATTAGAAATCTTGATATTCCTATTAAACCTACCTCGATTCCATTATTGACGTCTCTTTTGCTTCTTCTTCAGAAAACTTTTGAATTATCTAGTCATCAAAGTGATGTCGTCCTCATCCTCAAGTTGTGATAGATTGCTCTCTAACTCCTCCACTTTCAGTGATATGTTTTTCTCCCTTCGTGGTTCTTCTGCATCAATCTTTCTTTGATTCACTCATTGCTCGTAAGTAATTAGTGATCCAAGAAAATTATCAATAGAGTAAATATTTAAGTCTTTAGAATGATATAGCAATTATTTTTGCATCACAAACAGTAGGCAAAAAATGGAGTATCTTATTAACCATTTTAGTGTTAGTTAATTCCCTACCTAATGCATACAAAGAAGTGACTTTCTGAGTGAATCTTGTGTACATGTCAGAAATAGATTCATTGAGTTTCATGTAAAATAATTCATAGTCATGTAATAAGATGTTTAATATAGACTGCTTAACTTTATTAATTCCTTCATAAATTATATAGAGTCTATCTCATATATCATTTTCACTCTTACAAGTGGAAACCTGCATGTAGTCCTCAGCCTTAAGTGCACAAAAGAAAATAATTAAACATTTAGCATTAAGTTGTGCTAAGTCACATTCTTCTATAGTTCAATCTGCAAAGGGTGTTTCTACTCTAATGCCATCAACTAGTCTAGTTGGTTTTGTATACCCTTCCTGTACTAAGATTCACATACGATAATCAAATGACTATAAAAATATAGACATGCGTGGCTTCCAAAAATCAAAAGGGATATTATCAAACAAAGGAGGTCTAGTGATCGAATACCCTTTAGATGTATTTCAGTTTCCAAAAGTAGCCATACTCGTTAAATCAAAAAGTAGTTCAAATTTATGGTTTTGACACAAAGCTCTGATACCACTTGTTGAATCTTGTTGATTCTAGAATAGGTTGTTAGACCTAAACTAATGTCCCAACACTAACTAAGAGGAGGGTGAATTGGTTATTTAAAAAATTTCACCCTCTCTTGATTTTTTAAAAAGATAGAAACCGATTAATGAACTTGAGCAAGTTGTTTTTAAAGCTTTTCAAAAAAGTTTTTTCAACCACAGAAAAATTAACTTGCAGTAAAGTAAATAAGCTGCATAAATAAAAAATACAGGTTTATAATGGTTTGGTCAAACACGACCTACATCCACTCCCTGAAGTCTCCAACTTTAGGTATTGCACTTTACCAAAGTGACTCTCCTTTTGCCCCCACAGCAAGGCGGAGAAGCCTTTACAAAACTCTCTTCCATTAATCTTCGGTGCGGCAGAGAACCGTCGTCCTTTTACACTCTCCAAGTGTAGGTAGATAACCTTCATCCTTTCACACCCTCCAAGTGTAGGTAGAGAACTGTCATCCTTTTACACCCTCCAAGTGCAAGCAGAGAACCTTCGGCTGTTCACACTCTCCAAGTGTAGGCAGAGAACCTTCGGCTGTTCACACTCCTCGAGTGTAGGTAGAGAACCAAATTTTCTTGAAAGATCTTCACACAAGAAATCTAGAAGGATAAGAGAAAAGAATGAAGAAAAACATAAATAATACATATAGATCCTTATCTTGAGTAACCAAGTGAACTCTTCACACTCCAATAGCAAGAAATCTCCTTTAAACACTCTCTCTCACACTCTCTTTCAATTTCCCTTTACCATTCACGAAGAACAAGTGACAAAAAGATTAAAGGTCAGTTTTTAGTGGATATTTTATAGAAAAGACACGAAAAACCGTCCAGAAAAATAGAATTTCTTCAATTTTGACCATCCATGATCGTTTTGTATGATTATATTTCATAGGTACAAACAGTTCAAAAAATGTTGCATACAAACTCATTGTGAATCAGAATGAAACCATTTTGCACCCGATCATCGTCCGGTTCGAACTGTGTTCATCCGGTATAAATAGAAGAAATATCAAAATACGTATGTATAAATCAGCAGGACGAAATGAACGAAAGCACGCCAGAGCCCTTCGTCCTAGTACAATTGAAAAATATCGTCCGTACAAACTTTATTCGTGCATGCTCCAGAGCCCATCGTCTTGGTACGATCGAAAAATATCATTCGTACGAATTTCATTCGTGCACGCTCTAGAGCCCATCATCCCAGTATGATAAAAAATTATCGTTCGTACGAATAGTGTTCGAGGTCGAACCAAAGGAGATCGTTCCGATTCGAATGAAAAATATCATCCGTACGAATAGTGTTCGAGGTCGAACCAGAGGAGATCGTCCTAGTACAACTGAAAAATATCGTCCGTACGAATAGTGTTCGAGGTCGAACTAGAGAAGATCGTCCCAATACAAATGAAAAATATCATCCATATGATCTATACTAAGAAAAAAAATTTAACATTTTTTCGTTCACTCCATTATTCGTTGGGAAAAATAACTGACCAAATCGTCCCGTACGAATTAATTTCATATTGTACTATCAGTTTAAAAATGTGAATTTTAGAACTCTCCCCCGATGTGTGTGTGCTTAGTTACTCAATTATAATTACACTATCTCAGACTCAATAAAATGAAAATTACAAACTTCAAAATTACAATAACTCTAAACTGATTTTGATTTGAAGTCTTCAACAATCAGGAGTATGATTTTCCTAAAATGTTAGTACACACAAGAGCAAATCAATTCTTTCAAAATGTGTTAGGAGAAAATAATAATAAAAATAATGATATTTGGAATCATAAAAAACATACAAGTTGCAAGAATGCCAAACATACAAAGCTAAGTAGTAACTCTCTCAACATATCATTCTGTGGTCATGATGATTCCTCTATTTTTTTTTTCACTTTGCTAATTATAATTAAGAAGTTAAGCAAATAACACATGCGAAAGTAAGCTCAAATTTGAAATTTACTTCACCTAAAATTAAAAAAAATATTGTAATGTTTTTGTTGAGACATTAGCTAATAACATGAATAATATAAGTAATTCATACCTCTCAATTAAAGTTGATGTTTCATGTAATGTGTCTACGAAAGAATAACTAGCTGTTGCAATAAGATATGTGGAAAAATTGGATCATGTTATTGTCAAATTTATAAGTATTAAGCAAATCTCCTTAACTAATATAGTTGCATATATGACAACTTTTGAAATTATACATGCAAAACATTCATTATGCATAAACACGATACGTAGCCAAAAATATGACGAAGTATCTAATATGTGAGGGAAGTTTCACGATTTAAAGACATTAATATCAAATTATAATTCATAAGCATTCAATGCTCATAATTTTGTTCATCAACTACAAATAGTGTTTAGTAATTGTAACAAAATATTATTAGCAGCTGAAGTATTATTTTAAGATTATATAAAAAAATCATAATATTATTAGAGTTTCATGTAATAGGATTAATACTCTTGAACTTGTTGAGAATGAAAAAATAATTTTTTTATCAAACTAGTGGAGAACTAACTAATGGTTGAGATTTCAACCAAAAAACACACTTTCTAATGAAATGGTGACGCCCACTAGGTTTCACATTTTCAAATCTTAATTGGCCTTACAAAAATGTAAACTTTTGTCGTATAAGTACTCAAAATTTCATGAAGTACAGGGTTCATTATCAACAATCAGTTGAATTAAGTGTTTTGATACATGCAATAGAATATTTTGACTTTTTATTGATGATGTACTAATGATTGATATTTTGAATATAACAAATAAATTGTCAAAAGCCTTGCAACAAATATTAAAATAATGATTACAAATGATGAGAGATAATGTATAAGACCCTTTGCTAGACGAAGTATCATGTTTTTATAATATTTTTTAAATTAATTTTCTTGATATGAACTATACATTTAAAGCTCGTTGATAATCAGTGCGAATAAATAAATAAAAAATTACAAACTTATAACATTATCTAATTGTTTAATTTTATAATATTGATATATAATTTAAAGAGTTGAAAAATTATTTCTCCAAAATTATCACTGAGTTGCTATGTAGCTTGTCCAAACCCAAATCATTCATTCTCTACTTCTGATAAAAGAAATTAATTCATCATACGGAATTATATTAGGATGATTTTTCTATAGTTATGATTGATGGCTCTAGAATATTAGTTAACAACTTTCAATATTGATATGCTTACAATAAATTTCTCATCTTTGAGTAGCATTGCTAAACTTACAAAGTAAATCAATAAAATGCAAAAAAAAAAAGTTATGTATCCTTTAGTTTCTAGGCTTATCATTTTAATATTGAGTTTTTTTTATTACTACTGCAACAAATGATTGAGCATATTTTACCATGAAGATTATCAAGCATCAACTTAGAAGTTAAATGAAATATAATTGACTTAATGATTATTTGTACCATATATTGAGAAAGATATTTTTAATTTTTTATTATTATTATTTGACTTGAATCCCAATGAAGTCATAATACAATGTTATTGAAAAATATAAAATGAAATTAAAAACTTGCAAGTCATAAATCATAATGAAATGCAAAACTTTATTTAGAATTTTATCATATTATTTTTTTAAAATTAAATTATTTCTATAATGAATTTGCTCACACTAAAAAACAAAGCTGATCACGCCCCAACAAACTACTCATATGATAAATAGAAGCTTAATTTTTTAGCATGGGTAATGCCCACCATGGGCGTAACATTATTCTACACCTGGATAGAACATGAATTTGAACCTAACATTAATTATGAAGTTTATCCAAAATCTACTTACTAATCCCAAACCTTGTAAATTTATAAATCTAACTCAGTAAATCACACTAAATATGACATTCTTAAATACATTTAAATATTGTAAAAACTCTTAACATAATTACATATCAAACCAAGAAAGCAATGAACCAGAAGAGCCAAACTAAAAATTAAAAATAAAAACATTTGAACCACAACATATAGAAAATTTAAATGAATCAAGTAAACAGTGGTTGCATTACTAATTTAAATATGTGAATAATTTTATTTTTTTTTTCATTTCCTTTGAAAGGAAAAAACTAGAACTTACTTAAGAAAGACAATTAGATCTATTGCGTCCTAGAGTATTCGCGACGGTAAAGAAATATATAATTTAACGTCTTAGCATTGTACGAAGATCCAGCACAGAATCAGATAAGTGAGAGAGTGTAACGTTCATAAGAGACCAGAATTTTTACGTGGAAACCCCTTAAAAGGGGGAAAAATCACAGGGCCTAGCCCAGTTTGAATGAATCCACTAGTATTTGCAGTCGATTATAAATGAGGCCTTAGCTTGATGTCACAAATGTGCATCATATAGTATGCACTACATGGTGGGAGTTACAATAGATGCGTTTGTTTGGTCGGAACGACCATAGTCGATAGGATGGAGGTCGAAAAAATCATTGTCTGGTGATGGAGATCGGAATGACCATAGTAGGCGACGGAGGTTGGAAGGACCGTAGTCGGCAGGAGACTGGGGTCAGAAAGACCGTTGTCTGTTGATGGAGTTCGGAAGGACCATAGTAGACGACGGAGGTCGGAAGGACCGTAGTCGGCAGGTGAGCGGGGTCAAAAAAATCGTTGTTGAAGGGCGGTACTTGGAGAGAACTCTCGGCGTTAAGTGATGGCCCGACAGAAGTCCGAGTCTTAGGTTGTGGTTCGATAGAATTCCAAGCCTCAGGTGCCAGTCCGACAGAAGTTCGGGCCTCAGGTAGTAGTCTGGTAGAAGTCCGACATCAGGTGGTGTCCTGGTGAAGCTCAAGGCCTCAAATAGTGGCATGGCAGAAATTCGGTCGTTAGGTAGTGGCCTGGTGGAGCACAAGGCCTCAAGTAGCAGTCCGACAGAAGTTCGGGCCTCAGGTGGTGGCCTAGTAGAGCACATGGCCTCGAATGGTGGTTCGGCGGAGTAAAGACATCAAACGTTGGTCCAGCGTAAGTGAAGGCCTCAAGTGGCAGTCTGACAGAGCAAAGACGTCAAACGGTGGTCCGGTGGAGCTCAGGGCCTTAGGTGGTGTTTCGGCGGAGCAATGACATCAGGCGGTGATCCGACGAAGGTGAGGGCTTTAAGTGGTGGTCTGGCGGGGCAATGACGGCAGGCAGTGTTCCGGCGGAGGTGAGTGCCTCAAGTGGTGGTCCGGCGGAGCAACGACGTTAGGACGTGGTCCGGCGGAGGTGAGGGCCTCAAGTGGTGGTCCGGCGGAGCAACGATGTCATGTGGTGGTCTGTCGGAGGTGAGGGCCTCAAGTGGTGGTCCGATGGAGCAACGTTGTCAGGAGGTGGTCCGATGGAGCAACATTGTCAGGCGGTGGTCCGGTAGAGGTGAGGGCCTTGAGTGGTGGTCTGGCGGAGCAACGGTGTCAGGCGGTGGTCCGGTGGAGGTGAGGGCCTCAAGTGGTAGTCCGACGGAGCAACGACGTCAGGCGGTGGTCCGGCGGAGGAGAGGGCCTCAAGTAGTGGTCCGGCGGAAGCCCGGCGGTGGTCGAGGAGGTGCTTCTTCCTTCTCTTCATTCTCTTCTTCCATCTTCTCTTCTTGCTTCCGTCCCCTCTTCAAGAGAAATGAGGGGTCTATTTATAGATTTCTTGAGTGGCATGACCCGTAAATAGGTGAGAGATCAAGGGCAAATGTGGAGTGGTTGGATGGACGGCTGATATTGAATCCCTTGATCATGCACAGTTCGTCAGACTTTTGAAGGCCTTAGTGATGTCGGAATTCGGCAATCTCGGGCTCGTTGGATTCTTCTCGTCAAGCCGCTCGATTCGACTATAAACTTGTCAATTTTGGAGACCATTTGGTAATCAAAATTGTGGTTTAAACCAACCAATAGCGGTTCGGACCCTGATTTGGACCCATTTGGGCTCGGATTGAGTCGAATTTAGTGTCGTTGGGTTCGTATTTCCGAGACGCTCAGTTTGACTGTAAGTTTGCTGAAATCAGAGTTCGGGTGATCTCGGATTTAATTTTTGAAGTTTTCGGATTGATTTTTGCCTCGAGATTCGTACCTTATCATGATAATTTTTGTTGGTATATCAGTTGCCCCACTATTTTTGGACATCGAAGCTACAAAAGTTCGAAAATACTTATTATGACATTTTACATTGGCCGAATCGCAAAAAATTGGGTTCCAAAAATTATAATCTTGCTCAAATTTTGATCATAGAGACCCCGTTGAGCTCGAAAAGTGTAAAAATTGAATTTGAAATGTCGAAAAACGTGTCTTAGGAACAAAAAAATATCGAATTTGGACCGTTCGAGCCGAAAAACGGCCGGCAGCCGACAGCGGACCCCCGCCCCACACCAACAGGCGCATCCGCGTGGTCTAATTTGACTTTAAGTTTGCTGAAATTGAAGTTCAAGTGATATCGGATTTAATTTTTGAAGTTTCTAGCTTGATTTTTGCCTCGAGATTCGTGCCCGATCAAGATAATTTTTAATGGTATATCAAGATCAAAGAAGTCGCTGAACGCACGACATTTTTCCCTTCGACGCTTCGCCTTCAGATGGTAACGGCAGAACGCACAAAGAACGAAAGAAGACATGGGGAGACCTCGCGAATTACCAAGCACGCGTGTGAAAAGAAGGTTGGCTAGGGCAAGAAATGAGATTTCGGGGACATATTACTAAATAACTCATATTATATAAAAAAACTCATTATTTTAGGATGACCAATTACCCACCATGGGCATAACATGGTTCTGCCTCTGCTTAAAGGGAAATTATTAGGTATGGACACCGAACCTAAATATAGGTCCGGATATCCAATTAAAATTTGACATGTAGGATGCACTTTGATTGCGTTATGACTACGCTTTACCTACACTTTACATCTGCTTTACCTGCGCTTTTGGCACGCTCGACTTAAAATTCTGCATACACGTGTACATTTTGCATGTCAATATTTTATTTGAGTCTGGACATATCTTTACGTCCGGTGTCCGGATCTAATAATTTCCCTGCTTAACATACTACACATGTTAGAAAGAAAATGTTAAAAAAATTTGAGACAAGGGCAAATTGTGCCCTGTGCATAATACTAAAGACTTGGCAGATACACCAGCTAAATGAGTAAAACTGGAAGTTCCTCGCCTCTTAGATGATTCTCAAATAATTCATGCTTATGTATAACATTGAATCAGAGCAAAACATCGGTTTAGTCAATTGCCCAAAATTCTAGTTCGTCAGCAATAATTTTATTCATGTATTTAAATGGCAGAATAGAAGTACAATGTGAGGCCCTACCTCAACAAGATGTCCAGTTCTTATGCAAGCTGATAAAAGCCGATAGCATCCCCGCCGAAGCCATCATCAGCGGATCTGTTAGGAATCCTTTGCCATCTCTCACATCCCCAAGAACCATCAATCCGTCAGCTAGATCCTGGACAATCGATAGCTGCTTAAGGAACAATTTATCACTGAACTTCCGAATCTCAACATCATCGCTGTCCCCTGATCCAACGGTCCTTTTCCTCGCCTCAATGGTTGATCTAATCTTTCTCACCTCCTTCAACTTAAGCGTGATGCTTCCCACATATCCAATCAACTCCGCCCAAGCGCTGACCTTCTGGCACTTACGAGCTAGCTCTGGCGAGAGGATCCCGGCTTTGGAGAGCCAAACGACCTGTTCAAGGAAATAGTAGACGCCCTCTCCTCCGTAGGCGGCCGCGGAGAGGAGGAGATCGACAACGGAGTTGGGTCGGCCTGCTGCGGTGCGGAGTGCGTTGATGTCCTGGACGAACTTTCCGACGCGGAAGGCTTTGCGACTGAGGCCGACGCTAGACTCGAAGGCCTTTAGGCGGGGAGCTAGGGTTTCGGAAGGGAGGGAAGTAGCGATGGCGATTTTGGCGGCGTAGCGTGATATCTTGAGGAGCTTGTCAACACCATCACGACGAGCAAGGTAGGCCTCAAGATGGAGGAGGAAATCCCTCCGATCATTGCAGGAGTTTGATGGAAGTAGCGGCTTAAGGTTCTGCGAAGGTTTCGCCTCCACTTCCATGGTTGCCCCTGGCGGAGAAGAAAGCAGACTATTGGGGAATTAGCATTCGTACTTAATGTATATGAGTTTTGGGCATGTGTTCTTTGTTGAGTGGATAGTACTGTGTTTCGGTATTTTAAAAAAACTTGGGATTCAGTTGAGTTCTATTAGTTCCGGAGGAAGTCGCTGTTGAATGCTTCACATTTTTATTTTATTTATACTAACTAGTGTTTACTTTATTAACACTCAACATTTTGAGGGATTATTACGTGCGGAGTTCAAATATATAGGATCATTCTATTTTATGAATGTAAAGAATAAAATTACAGTTATTATTCATCATTGTATTTTTATTGTTTTTTTTATTACATTTTTATTGTTAATTCATCTAAATTTGTTTCAATTTCTATAGAGTTATTTTCTTTTGCACTATTTATGTAATCATTTATTTGATCATCAATAGATATAGATATGATATACACTGAATCTTTCATTATAATTTGCTTAGCCCCTGCGGGACAAAATTGGAAACATACAGAGTAAGAGATATAAGCGCTTTTGTTTTGCCATTGGAACAAACTGCAACTTTATTGTTTACAATACTACTTTTATTCTTAGGTTCCTCCTTATGAGCTATTGAAGACTAACCAACTGAGATCTTCTTAAGATTTTCAATTTGAACCATTTCTTCTTCTGTAGCTGCTAGATCATCCAAGAGGAGCCTCTAAACTCCTTGAGATACCTGAGTAGATGAATAATAGATTTTATTTAGAATTTCTTAGAAGATCGGGATAAAGTTATGTCCCAATCACCAACATATTTTAAATTTGAGAATTATACAAAAGGCTAACCAATCACATAATTAGCAGCTCCTTTAACATAAGCTTCTAAATACTTATTGGGTATCACAACTGATCAATATTTAATGCTTCTTTCAAGCCACTCTTTTAAGGTTACATAATCTTCAATTTCATGACTGATCAGGTGAGTCACCAAAAGTATTTCCTCACTTTACCCGCATCTTTCAGCTTCATTGATTCATTAAAAGTTAAATTCGGTGTACTTTAAGATGATTTTGTAGCTCCTTTTAACGGTTTACCTTTTGAATGAATAGCTCTTATTTTTTTACTACCTCAAACCTCAGTTTATTTTTTCTCCAGATTAATATAAGGCATATATCTAAACTGTTGATCATTCTGAGGTCAGCTCTTTTACCTAAATTTGCATATGTTGTTTCCCTATATCCACTGCAAACAATAACCCAATTTTCTTTTCTATTATTTTTGTGATTTTATCTTTTTGATTTCTATAAGTGATTGCTCTTTTAAAAAGATAATTGAGACATTTCCTCTTGGAATTAGAGGTCGTACTCAATTTTCCAAACAATTCTTCTGTAATTAACCAAAATTGTGTATCAATATCCAAAAATTCGCTAATTTTATGAAAAGATATAAGGTTGCAGAATATACTAAGTAGAGTATACTGAATCCCTAGAGCATGATTAAATTGAACTTAATAAGAATTTTTTGAATTTGGATTTTATCAATGATTTTGGATATGGACACAGCCCAAGGAGATATTGACTATGAGAAAGATTGAAATTGGAATTTGAATTTGATTTTTGTTACTCTACAATGAGTCTTACCCAAGTGATTTTAAATTGGAGGGGAAAGATTGAGACTTGATTTGAATTTGGATTTTTTGAAAACCAATGGACTAAAGGACTTGTCCATGGACCTTTAGATATAGAAGATAGAATATTATATACATTAGACTTGAAAGGGGCACTTACTAGAGGGGAGACAACTTTGGAATTTACAATCTAATGCTTGATATTGACATACCTATGCAAGATTATATATATGCAAAAAAAAAAAAAAAAAAAAAAAAAAAAAAAAGCATGACTACAAAGCATGCAAAAATGGAAGACTACAAATGGGCAAAACCGTTACATGACCTAGGATAAATTAATTTTGTCTGGTCTAGTTTACTTCATTTTTTTGGATAAAACAGAGTAACCATGGGATAAGCTTACTAGCATAAGCACAGACAATGCAAAAATTTAAATAAACTTATAAATGCACATGTAAATACAAGATTTTAAATGTGCAAAATTCCTACCTGATCTAGTATTAATTCGGCGTTCTAGTTGGCATTGTTTGCTAAGTTTTTAGGATGAAATCAGGTAACCATAAGATATTCTTACTCATATAAGAATATAATGAATGATTAAATTTAAATAAACATATAAATGCACATATAAATGCAAGATTATAAATAAGTAGAACCCGTACATCACCTAGGACCGATTCAATATTCCAGTTTGCTTATTCTGCTTTATTTTTAGTGTAACTATGTGATATACTTACTCGTGTAAGCATAAACTCAGTATTGAAATTTAAATAAACATACAAATGCACATACAAATGGGTATATCCCCTACAAGACCTAGGATTGATTAAGTATTCCAATTGGCCTAATCTACTTAATTTTTAGGACCAACCCAAGTAACCATGGGATTATTTTACTCTTTTTTTTTTAGATGCAACCAACTACATTAATCACTAAAAAAGAAAATACAAACAACAAGCTATTGACATTTAATTCCTCCTTCAACAAGCTAATAAAATAAGGAGGAACTTTATTCATACTAATGTCTTCCCAAAGAAAAGATGTAAAGGGAACATAGTTAGCACATAAATTCACTAACTTATTACAATTCCTATCATATTCAAACCTATATTTGAAAAAGAATATGAATTCAAACTTGTTGTTTGTGGAGCCTAGTAACCTTTACTTTACAGTGGATCTTGAGTTGTTCATTAAAATTATTAATGATTTAAATTTTTATATACATTATTATTCATACATTATTTTAGTGTGTGATCATGTACATGTTATAAATTCCTAATTATAAAGTTTTATTAATTATAACTCCTTGATTCCAAGGACAGAGCCTATCTAATCCTTAATTCAGATGACAGTTGATTGTGCTTAGGATTATTAGCTGACAACTTACTCTAGGTAAGTTTATGCCCAAATAATATAGAACCCCTTAGTTTATACACATTCCTTTGTTATTCTAACTTTTCAAAAAACATAATCTAAACTCTAAATTTAAAATTCAAATCCAAGTTAAGAATTTAAAATTTAAAGCCTATGCATTGGGATCTTAATAGCCCAAAACTTTTTTAAAATCTATATAAATTTACAATTGCCAGAAGACCAAATGCCAGAAGAAATCTACCTTTGTAGTCTCTAAAAACATAGCCAATTCCAGCTTTATAATGATTATAATAATAATGTATAAACATTAACTTTGATCCAATCAGGTGAAGCGTGCCAATGATTATCCAACAACCTAAAAGGCTTATTAACACCACAATGGCCCAAGTTGTAACTATTACTTGATGCAGAAACTGCTGCATAGCTCACGGTATTAGCAACAATCACCATTTAGCTTTCCTCTTAGCCTTAATGAATCAACATATTCATATCCATCCATGAAAAATAAACAGCATTGCAATATAATTTAGCTAATAAAATATTCTATAAAGCTAACCACTTACAACAGTCTTCAAAAGATTTGAAAGATAGAATACCAAAGCCCCATCAATTTAAATGTTTGAATACTTCCTTCAGCTTCTTACACTTGGTTGCAACATTTTCAATGTCTTCAATCTCATTATAGCTTCTTAGACAATAATTTTTCCATAGCAATCTTTTATATGATAAGAACTGATATGTCGGAATAGCATTTTTAAAAATCACCCACCAGAAAACCTCCATCCATGGAATAAGCCTTTTTAATCCATTCCCATATTTGACAACAAGAATTATCATGAACCTATGTTTCAAATGCCAAATCCGAAATAGATTTTCTAGATTTTTAAAATATAAGCTCCAACCTGTCTTCAAATAAAATCGGCAAAATCTATATTTGACAGAATGGGATTATCTTACTCACATAAGCATATACTAGAATTTAAATAAACATGCAATTGTTTAATACTAAACAAAATATGCATTAGGATATATATATTTACATAAAAAATTATCCTTCACTTAAGATGGAGTGAGAAGTTGATCCCTAGTGGAGTCGCTAGAGAAAACTAAGGACAAATTTTACTTTTACTTTAGTTTAAATGCCCACTTGATTTACTTTAAAGTAGTTTTATGTTTCTTTAGTCAAATCAGCATAATTTAACATTATATCATCCTAAAGGACATACCAATGTTTTACTATTGATTTGAGAATATAAATATTCTATTCATTTTCATGATCAACCATAGCATAAGAAATATTCTATTTTTCTCCAAGGATAAAAGGTATATTCACTTCTCATTTTAATCAAGAAATTAAATCAATAAAAAAATTTTCATAATCAAAACTGCATAAGGAATATTCATTTCATCCCTAAGGACAAAAGGAATATTAACTTATTATTTTTATCATGAAACTAAATTAATGAATTTATTTTTTGAATCAAACTGTATAAGGAATATTCAATTCACTCCTAAGAATAAAAGGAATATTATATTATCATTTAATCATAAAACTAAATTCAAATATTTATTTTCATAATCAAACACATAAGGAATATTCAATTTACCTCTAAGGATAAAAAGAATATTCACTTATCTTTTCATTATGAAATTAATAAAATGTTAAAAACATAGGTCTGCATCCATAATCTTTTACCCTATCTTATAAAGAAACTATGGTAGGGTTTATTTTAATTATATGTTTTAGACTTCATAGTAGGTTAAGCCCTACAGTTAATTAGTACTCCGTTGAGAAAACTATTGGTCAAAGTAATATACGTATATACTATAAGATATATATATAATATATATATATATATATATAAATTTATATAGATTTAAAAAAAGTTTTGGGCTATTAAGATCCCAATGCATTAGGCTTTAGATTTTAAATTTTAACTTGGATTTGAATTTTTAAATTTAGAGTTTAGATTATTGTTTTTTGAAAAGTTAGAATAACAAAGGAATGTGTATAAACTAAGTGGTTCTATATTATTTGGGCATAAACTTACCTAGAGTAAGTTGTCAGCTAATAATCCTAAGCACAATCAACTGTAATCTGAATTTAAGGATTAGATAGGCTCTGTCCTTGGAATCAAGGAGTTATAATTAATAAAACTTTATAATTAGGAATTTATAACATGTACATGATCACACACTTAAAATAATGTATGAATAATAATGTATATAAATTTAAATCATTAATAATTTCAATGAACAACTCAAGATCCACTGTAAAGTAAAGGTTACCAGGCTCCACCAACAACAAGCTTGAATTCATATTCTTTTTCAAATATAGATTTGAATATGTTTATTTATTATAGTCTTTAATCTTTTGGCTTCTCAATTTTCTATAGTATTCCGAAAGAGAATGATTTTCATAGGAAGAATAATCATTTTGTTTCAAAACCTTTAATTATATATAAATAATCATGTTCAAACTCTTTATAACTCTTACACGTATAACTCAATTTAGCTATACAAGAATCTAAAATATTTATATATAAATTTGGTTTTACATTTTCCTTTACATCATCTCAAAATACAGTCTACTTTGTAGAAATATAAAAGAGAAATTTCTATAACGAAATATATAAAAGCATTTAAATGTGAGTGTATACAGGAAAGTAAAATGGACTAATATTGTATTCCAAACATGCACCAACAGAAACATAAATATGACATCTAGATTATAGAAAGTAAACACACCAATACAAAATCAATTCACTGGCCCATCATATGCTAGAGTTGGTTGTCCTAGAAAATCATCTAGATTATAGAAAGTAAACACACCAATACAAAATCAATAGGATAGGTCCTAGGTTTTATTAGTTTTAAATTTCTACATTTCAATTGGTCTGTTTAAGGTCATTAAAGAATAGTTTTAATTCAAGTATTTAATGATGTAGTGCTTTAAATTTATTTAAGGGGTGTTTTAATTGTAAAATTTATTTGGTTTTAGGTTTTATAGAACATAGTGCTCAATAGTTTCCAAGTGTAGAAGCCATTGATTTGCAAGTTTTAGGGTTATATTTGTAATTTTACAATTCTTCAAAACTAGGGTAGTTAGGTTACATAGAATCTTTCAATTTAATTATTTATTTTGGTCCTTAAAACTTTCGAATCTAATACACATTTTCCCTCCTAAAAGGAATCAAGCATAAGGGCAAAAAAAGCTATAATGTTTAACTACTTTATTAAAGGTTTCTAAATTTATTTAACTTATTAATTACTGATTCATTAAGTTTAGAATTTAATATTTACATTTTGTTAATTCATTCATGGTGTTATCACAACACGTAGGAGGATCAAAACCTCGAAAGAACACATAACACTACTGCCCAAGGTATTCCAACATAAAAACTTCGTTAATAGGGTAAAAATCTAATTTATTAATGTTTTGCATCTTATTTAATTTATTAAATGGGATGTTTACTGAATTTTTAATCATTTATTAATTTTTATTATTTCTTCAATTATTTATGAATTTGGTTTAATTAATTGTTAACTTTAAAATTTAGGTTTATTTCAAGAATTTTATATTTTTCATAAATAATAGACCCAATGATGTGTCCAATTCCTTTGATCTTATTAAATTTAGATTTTTCTATAATTACTTATAACTTTTACAAGTTAAGCTTATTTAATGAATTATTTAATTTTGACAAATTGTCAACTTTTCAATTCCCAATATTTTCTTGTTTTGCTTATTTTTTTACTAAAGAATAGACTAAAAAATAGTTTTAATGCCTTTAATTTTATTCAATTTGATTTTTTTTGTTATAAGTCATACCTTTTACAATTTAAGATTATTTAATGAATTATTTTATTTTTTAATTAAAGAGTATTTATAATTTTTGAAACAAACCAACTTCAAACTTCTCAAAATCTATGTCAAATATCTGAGATGACTCATAAGGATGATTATAAGCATTTAAAATTTATTTGAAAATTTTTATATTTTTAAATTTTATATTTTTATTAATTCTAGATCTTTCTTGCATTTTAAATTATTATTATTTTGATTAAATTACAAGGGGCTTTTATTTTCCTTTATTAAGTTTTAATTCTAAGTGAAATAACATTTAAAATTTATTTATTTAATTCAATTTGAATTTATTATAAATTTTCAAAGTTCCCAAGCTAATTATTTATGTTGAATCTTAGACATCTAATTAATATGTCAAATGAGCTTGAAATGCTGTGAAATTTAAAACAAAAATTATTATGAATATATGCTTTAAGCTCACTGAATTTGGGCTCATCAAAGCCTTTATAGGTTTTGAAATGAATCCCCTCATTGGAGCTCACTTGTGTCAGCCTCATCTTTGTATGAGGTCATCAGGGTGCATCCTTCTTCCAATAAAACTACAAATCATGTCCAAATCCTAAATTCCAAACTAAATCTCAAGCTTAAGGACCTATGTCTTGAAACCCTTTCTGGGTAATTATTTAACCACTTTAAAATCTAGTCAAATGACCTTTGATTCATGATATATTAGAAGAATATTGATTGGGCATGTCCCTAGGGTAAACCCTTCAAATTTGAGCTCAATCTAACACTGATAAATTCGAAAACATAAATGATTTCAAAAGGCTATAAAACCTTAAAGTATTTATAATATATGCAATTGGATACTCCACCTTATGGAATTTGACCTTGGGACCCTCTAAAAGACCTTTGATAAAGTCAATTGCCTTTACTATGATATTTTGACTAGTGAACTACATTTTTCTTGACCTAGTTTGACCCAAAATTGATCATGGGTCAAAATGACCAAAATGCCCTTTAAGAGGATTTTTGGACTTTTCCACAAAACTAAATATGGCTCAACCACACCAAACCATGAAACCTCTTCTAATGCATCCCATACATCATTAGGAATGCATTAAACTCAAACCCACCCTTTGGTTTGATGTGGTTAACCAAATCAACCATGGTTGATGAAAATGCCCCTTAAGGGTTTAAAAATCTTTTTCAAGCTAAATCAACTCTCCTTGGCTTTAAACCGCCTCCATTGTTCTCCATTGATCAATTTAAACTTGTTGAGCCCAAACTCAACACTTGGTTTGACCTAGTTAACCATGTCAATAATGGTTGACTAAACTACCTTTTAGACCATTAAATTTGCATTTTAACCCAAATGACCTCTTTATCACTTGGGATCACTTTCATTATATTCAAATGATAAATCCAAAATCAATGGACCAAACCCTTAACCCTAGATCAACTTGCTTCACCAAGTCAACCAAGTTTGACCAAAACACACTTATATTTTAAACATTTCAAACCCTTTGACTAAGGCCTTGCCAAGCCAATCTAGATCCATGGGTCCCTAAGAGATCACTCTTGAATACCCAATTCTTAGGCCCACTTGGGTTAGCCACATGGCTTGACCCAAGTGTCCAAAGAGGGTTTCCCATGAGCCAAATTCTATCCTAAGCCAAATAGGATAAAAATAATGGTTGCATTAATCCCCCATGACCCAATAAACCTACCCTAGTTGACCAAACCCTTTGGTCAACTCATGGTAAGAATTGGGCTAACCTAAAGAGTTCAAAAATACTAAGGATTGATCCATTGTCCAACTTAGGCTTTATTAGGCCAAACCAACACTTTCATTAGGAGGCCATAGGTCTAACACATCTACCCTAGTCAGCCTAGTCCTTGGGTTGACTTGGGACAACATTCAAGATAGCTCAAAGTGGTCAAAACAACATTAACTAGAGCTATATTCTGCACATATCAATTCAAATTCAATTGACACCTACAATGGATTCCCTTGGACCCAATGCACCTTCTATAACAATCCCATGAAGTGGCTTGACCCAAGTTGAACCCAAAGTGACCCAAACAATATGGGTTTAGGTAAACCTAAATCATACAAGTGAATTGATCTTCAAAAAAGTGCAATTTAGCCGATGGATGAGTTCACCAGACCCCTAACGAGCTTTCTACCTAATTCTAACCCATCTAGTGGATGATGGTGGCCGGAGAAAATCAAAATGAGCTACAGTGGTTCCCCCTTCATGAGCCCTGGCTATTATCCTCCTCTTTTCTTGGACTTGCCTCTCTTGGGTTTAGATGACTCCCTCAGGTTGTTTCCTTGTAATTGGCAAGCATCCAATGGCTTCCCCAATCAATCCCAGCCATTCTTCATCATGGCTGAAGCTTGAATAGGGAAGTCCATTCCACTTGTCCTTATTCACATTTAATATTTTTAAAAGACTCCCCAGTTCTCTCAAAGCATTCCCACTCCTTCTCCCAGCTTCCATCTTGCTCCTAAGGTCAGTTCAAGTGAGCTCCATCAATCTTCATCCGCCTCTGCTTGAACTACTACTTTCAGAGATCTTTCGTTCGTGACATCTAAAGAAAAAGTCATTTCCATCTCCTCCTCAAGCTTCCTGATAAAGAAGCTCATTCATTGAGGAATCTAAAATTAAGATCAGGGGTGGAGCTCTTGTAGTGGAGAATGAATCACAAAGTGAATCCATCAAATGAGTTTTTGATGTATAGAAGGCTTATTAACTAAAATGGATGCCCGAGAGGTTGCTGTGCAATTGAGAATTCTAAACATATAGTAGTTCGTTGTCCTTTTCTTCATAAAGTGATAAAGATGATTAATAAATGTGGATTTAAACTCCCTATTTTCTCTAGTTTGGAGAATTGCTACATCGAGCTGGCTGTTATATCAAAATCCAATCCATTCATGGGTAACTTATATTGCTCGGCTATATTCCTCTCTTGGAAAAGTAGAAACAAGCTTGCACTTGGTAACATAAAGGATAGTTTTAATGTTATAGCATCAAATTGAGTTAGTTTTGCTATTGCATCAGTTAGTTTTAATCTAATTTTGGCCAACTGGGATTCCAATCAGCTAGGCAATTTTCTTTCTCTTGGAATCCCCCTCCAACCAATAAGATTAAACTTAATGTTGATGCTTCTCTTGACAATTTGTATAATGCAGGTATATATGGTGTGATCAGGGACATTAAAGGTTGATTTATGTTTGCCTTTGGATTTGCATTGGTATTGCTTGATTTTGGAACTGAACATGATACTATCCTTGAGGAAGCTTATTCAAGAATGAATGTATAAGGCAAAAGGAATCATAATTGAAGGTCATAATTATAATATTATGAAATTTGTTCAAAGTGTGATGAAGAATGAACTAATTAGAGAAGGTGGTTCCAAGCAAGATGATTTCTTCCTTCCTAGAATTTTTAATCAAGTAATTATTCAATTTGTGAATAGGGATTGCAATAAGTTAGCAGATTGTTGTGCTAACTATGTCCGTTCTTTTGATTTTTTTTTGGGATAGTTTGGATTCTAATAAGGTTCGTCCTAATTTTTTAAAGTTCTTAAAGGAGGAATGTGATAGGTGTTTCATCTCTTAGGTTATTGTACTTTGCTTTCTTATAATAAAATTTCTTCAAGCATTTCTTAAAAAAAAAAAACTATTTGCCTAAGAAACATATTATTTTATTCTAAAACTCTCAAACTAGTTGAAATAAAACTAGAAGAAATGAAAGAAAAGAAAGAAAAAAGAAGATAAAAAGAAGAAGAAAAAGAAAAAGAATAATATTTTTATCTCAAACACAATATTTTCTAGTCACCTGCCACTCCCTCATAAAGTGGTGGTACAATGGCACAACGATATAGAAGAAGAGGTCAATGATAGAAAAACCAAATAATACAAGAAAATGAAAATAAATAATTATAAATAAGGTCTACTGTAATACATGTTAATTTAGAATCCATCTTGGAGGGAAAAAAACATATTTGATTGAGTAAAACCTACAAGCTATAGAATATAAGAACTACACAAAAAAGGCAAAGTTTGAGATTTCTATAGAAGCTGATAGTGATGATGACATGGTTCAAGTCGCTAGGGATGTTGATTCAAATATGTCCACTTTTGAGAAAAAAAAAAGTATGTAGAAAGCATCACCTTATCCTCACTATCCCAAAGCAATGTAAAAAGGTTAAAGGTGAAAGCATCTCTTCCCTAAAACCCCAACACTAATATCTTCAACCAGTAAACCCCTTAAAATTGATGTAACCCATGATGATCCATTTATGGATTATATAATAGAACTACCTATTATTGGAACTTAGATTATGTAAATAAATTTGCTAAGAAAGGTTTAATATCCTCAAATTGGACTAGAGGAGAAATCTAGCTATTCGAACACCTATGGACTACAAAATACCATATATATGAAGCAAGATTAGGTGTTGGATTCACTTTTTTTGAAGAAAAATAGTAAAAGCTTTATATAAAAATAAAAACCAATTACAACCTAATATTAACGGATTCCTCCTTCATCACCTTAGTAAAAGTGTAAGGAACCTTATTTGCTACCAAATCCTCCCAAATAAAAGAACTAAAATAAGCATAGTTAGAACATAAGTCCACTAACTTATTACTATTTCTACCAACATAATTAAAAATGACAAGATTGAAATCTTTAAAAAAAGAGAGGTCTCCCACCTCATTGCTACCATTCTTCAAAATGCTATTAATAAAATTAATAACATTTTGATTATCACCTTCAATGATCATACCTTTGTAAGCATACATCCAATCTCTAGTGACCTCTTTCATGGAAAGAATAGAAAGAAGCTCCAAGTAAGAGATATCCCAATGTGTTAGCTTTTTCCCAAAAGCCATTAAAAATCTTCCTCTATGGTCCCGAAAAACTCCACCAATACCCGCCTTGTAGGAAGAAAAAAGAGAAGCATCCACATTGACTTTTATCCAATTAGGTGGAGGGGGACGCCAAAAAACATTAAACAACCTAACCGGTTGGTTGTCATCCCCGATACCCAAGCAACTATTAATCATAAATCTTGACAATGAGGCATAGCTAACTGCATCAGTGGCAATCAACCAAGAGCTTGAACGTTTTCCTTCATGCACCAATCCGTTCTTAGCTCTCCAAGACTGATAAACTAAATTGCAATAAAGACTTCTCATCCAACTACCTTTCTTGTGGAGCCACTTGAAACAGTTCTCAAGAGAACTGAATTCTGGGATATCAAAACCCCACTTCTTCAAAATATGGATTGCTTCATTCAACTTACCACATTTTGAAATAATGTGATAGATGTCTTCCACTTGAACACAACCCCAAGGGCATTTATCATCAACCAACATCCTTCTACTATGAAGGAAATTATTTGTTGGAATGGCATTGTGAATGATTCTCCACCAAAAGTTCTCTACTTTAGAACTAAGTTTAATTCCCTTGAGCCACTTCCATATAGACGGATCATCAGGGATACCTTTAGAATTTTCCAAAGCCATGGCTATAATTATTTTCCCTGTAGCAAACTGGATCAATTCCAGTTTATCCTCACCTGATTCATTCGAAATCTGGATTCCTTTTATCAGATTAACAAGATGCGGGCCACATAGTTCTTCTATCTTTGCAATGTCCCACCTTCCATCAGTTATCAGGTTGTCAACCGTGAACCCAACATCATTCTTAGATTTCACAAACGTTGGCCAACTATCCAGAGACTTATTCAAAATCCAATTGTCTCTGATCACATTCACGGAACTACCATTTACAATCCTCCACCTAGTGATAGGTTTAAGGAACTTCTCACCTGTTTTGAGCAATTTCCAAGCAACTGATCTAGAAATATTAGCCGAACTATTGGTCATTATATTACCATACTTAGGAACAAGGAGCTTATGCACTAAAGCCTCCTTATTCTGGAAATACTTCCAAGCTAATTTAGCTTTAAGAGGACCGGCTTTCTTTGCACAAGTCATCACTCCTCTGACTCCCTGAGATCTTGGCCTACATAAGTTTTCCCAATTAACATAGTGAATGCCCCTTCTCCCATCACTCTTACTCCAAATAAAATCCCTACATTGCTTATCAATTTCATACAATATGCTTTTGGGGACTAATAAAAGGGACGAATGAAAAGTAGGGAAAGAAAGCAAAACAGTCTTGACAAGAGTCATCCGACCGGCCAAGGAAATAAATTTCCCTCCCCAAATGTTTAACATGCTTTGAAATTTATCAACCAGGAACTGAAAATCAGGTTTACAAAGCCTCCTTAACGCCATTTTGATCCCTAAGTATGAGAATTCTTTAATCTCCTTGAGGTCCATTGCTCTTACAATTTTCCTCCTTCTTCTTCTCTTTAAAGATTTTCCAAATAGCAACCCAGATTTCCCTTTATTCATACATTGGCCAGTCCATCTACAAAACTTGTTGATAATATTTCTAACCTCTTTGATCATCTTCATGCTAGCAACAAAAAAAAATAAGATATCATTGGCATAAAGTAGATGTGAAATCAAAGCCATTTTAGAGAAAGTTGAATGCCAATTGAAACCTTCCTTTGATAAAGTGCATTAGACAATAGTTGAACACATAAAATGAACAAGAACGGGGATAACGAGCACCCTTGTCGAAAACCACTCATTGCTTCAATCCAATTGGATAATTTCCCATTTATAGATAATGAAAAATAGGGATTGAAAACACATTCCATGATAAGATTAGAAAAACCAGATGGAAAACCAAAATACTCCAAAGCCTTGCATAAGGTTGGCCAACCCATAGAATCATAGGCTTGCTCCAAATCAATCTTAAAAGTAACTAATCCTTTAGAAAATTTAGAATACCTGAATTTATGGAAGACTTCATGAGCAACCAATACATTGTCAGAAAGAGATCTATCCTTCAGGAAAGCTGCTTGTTCCACCGAGATGAGTTTGTGAATGACAATAAGAAGCCTTTTCAAGATCATTTTAGCTGCAATCTTATAAATTGATGTGCATAGGCTGATAGGTCTGAAGCTAGAGGGATAAATAGGATTTCTAACCTTTGGGATCAAAACTATGATAGTCTTCTTCCACTCTTCACACATTTTCCCTGTTGTAAAGAAATTATCCAAAGCCTTCCAGACGTCTGATTTGATAATTGGCCAATAAGCTTTGATAAATGCATACGAAATTCCATCTTTGCCCGGAGCTATGTTGTTCCCAAGTTCCTTGATAATATCCTCCATTTCATTAAACGTAAATTCTCTGTTTAAAGCCAAGGAGTCTTCAACTTCGAGAGTCCAAGGAATTTTCCAACCCGTCAAAGAGCATTCCCTTTCCTTCCAATTATTCGTAAAATAATTATTAAGAATGATCTCTACCTGATCTTGATCATCCACAATCATCCCATTCTCCTCCTTGATCTTGTGAATAAAATTCATATTCCTTCTTCCACTAGCATAAGCATGAAAGAACCTCGCATTGGAATCTCCTTCCTTCAGCCATTTAACTTTTGCACGTTGCTTCCACCACATACTAATACGATCTAAGGTAGAATTCAGGTTTTCAGTACATACCTTGAGATCCCAGGCTTCATTTTCTTCCAGGAACCTGACATCAGCTTCTTTGGTTTGAAGATTTAAAATCTAAATTTTTAGCTTCTCCTTAGACTGATTCAAATCCTTGTACTTGGCTTTGCTCCAATAGAACAAAACTTTAAGAGCTCTACCCATTTTAATGTTCAAAATGTGAGGAGGATCTCCCCTAACCCCTCTCCCCCAAGCCTTCTTCACAATACCCGAAGATGCCGGAATAGAAGCCCACATCTCCTCGAACTTGATTTGTTTGTCATTAGATTTATTGAATTTTAATAAATTTAGCACAACTGGACTATGGTCCGAACCAATCCTCATCAAATTCCTCATAATCAGCCTATGAGATGAGTTAAGAGCCGCTGAATTAGGTAGACACCTATCCAGTTTTTCAAAGATTCTCTCAGCACCCTTCTTGTTGTTACACCAAGTAAACTTGGGACCAATGCTATCAACTTCATGTAGATCATTACAAGCGATGAAAGCCTTCATCTCCTTTGGACCAATTGAATAAGTAAACTCCCTACCTCCCTTTTTCTCTTCTTTTGAAATCAAGCAATTGAAGTTGCCACTAATCACCATGGGGACCTCCTTTGAAATATGTTGTTCCAATTTTTCCCAGAGAATTCTCCTACTATAACAGTCACTGCTTCCATAAACTGTTGCAATTCTCCATTTCGCACTGTTTGGAACATCTAAATCTCCAATCACAAACTGATTGGAAGATTCAACTACTGTGAATGAAGCTATATCTCTCTTCCAGAGAACCATGATGCCACCAGATAATCCATCCGATGGGACATAAAAGAAATCCCAATCCATACCAATCATATTATTCACATCCATCCTTTGAATCAACGTCAACTTAGTTTCAAGCAAGCCAACAAAGAAAATCCCATTCTCCTTAGTAAATTCCTTCAAGTAGAAAGAAGCTTTGCTTTTTTTAGCTCCCCTACAATTCCAAAAACTTATGGAATAATTCATTGAAATTTAGGGAAATAACTCCCCAAATCTTCCTTGATATCTCCCTCCATTCTTCTATTTCTTGGTTTTAATTTTATAGGACCCAAACTTTTGAGTTGTTTCATACCTTTCTTCTTAGAAGTAATAAGGTTGTCCCCAGATATATCCATTTGAATCTTTTCCTCCATCGCCTCCCCCTTGTTCGTGACAGCCTCAACTGCAGGAGACACGGGATTTGAAATTTTAACAGCATCACATATTTTTAGAGTACTGCTATCTTCAGGAATTCGCTCCAGCAATTCAAATTGATTACTACTGTTAAAACCACTGTTAATACACCCATTTTCTTTCACATTACTGACTTCAGCATTTTTTTGACAGACACCATCAATCGGTACAGCCAACACTTCTTCCTCCAGAGCTTCAGAAGCAGCCTTATTTGCTATTGAATGCTTTTCTGCACCCCTGCTTTCTTTCTCCATCTCCCGGTTGAGTCCCTGCCTACCTTTGTCTTTAAGCTCTACTGTTTTCCTTAAGTCTTTACACCCTGGTCTGATCCAAGTGTTCTTGAACTTTAGATTTCTACCTCTTTTCCTTCCATAATCAACATGAATCCAATTGCAATAAGCTTCTTCCTCCAACTGTCTCACATCATCAGCTAAATTATGGATTTTGGAATCAGGATTAACTCTAGCTTTCGCTCCTACAGTAGCTTCTTTCAAGTGGCCTTTTACAGACTTCATCACCCCCTCTTTAACTGGACAGTAGTTTTCCATGTGGCCTATCTTCCCACAGCTAAAACAGAGTTCCCCTACTCTTTCATACTCAAATTTTTGATAAAATCTGTCTGAGATCCCCTCCACCCAAGCTCCTAGAGGAAGATTATTTTCAAGATTTATCTTCACACAAACCCTTGCAAATTCTCTTCTCCCCCATTGAAACATGTTTTCATCAACAAGATATGGTGTCCCCACCATTGAAGCAATTCTACAAACATTCTCTTCATTCCAACAATACAGAGGGAGATTGGGCATTCTAATCCACACCGAAGCCGTAAGCCCTTTCAAGGAATTCAGTTGAAAAGAAGGAGACCATTTGTCCAAGCCAATAATACATCCATTCACATACCATGGCCCGTTTGAGATAACTGAATCAAGAGCATTCGGGTTTTCAAAGGCACATAAGACCCACCCACCTCCAAGCAAAGTAATATGGAATTTTCCATATTGAGACCATTTCCTTCAAAGCTCCACGCCAATAATGTGGTAAGGCACAAAATCTCCAAATACTTTAACTACAAGTGATTTGGCCAATCTGCTTGAATTTTCTACTTCAGTTTGTTTGTTGAGTTTCACCACACCATCTTCCCATGAACCTTCTCCAAAATCAAAATCCAGTTTCATAAAATTATTCCTTTTCTTCCAAGCATTGAAAATTTCTTTAACAGGTTGAGCTGAGACTTCCTTCCCACTCAAGGCCTCATCGCTACAATTGCCTAATTCCGCTGATACACATTCTCAGACGTTTACCATGTCATCTAACAGATGATGACATTCTCCAGCATTACCATCAACAGAACCTTCCTCCCAATATCATTTCTTCGAACACGGTGATCGCACCTTCTTTGCCATTTCAAATTCAGAAAGAAGGTCGACTGAAACCGATTCCTCCTTAAAAGACTGATCAACCTTGTACAAATTGTTTTTCAAAACAGAGAAATTGTGCTCTTCATAAACAGTATCCTTCAATACCGCCTTACCTTTCCCAACAAAATCAACAGCTTTCTTTGGGTGGATCAGCCCTCCTTCATTGATTACTAATGCACCTGAGTTCCTGAGCTTCAGCTTAGACTCCCCTTCAAACAGGTAATCAGCATTTCTGAATGCAGGTGGTGATGCTCCTCTGACTGGACGAGGAAGAATCTTGATCGCATTGGATGATATCCAACGACCATCAATAGTGTCGGTCGGTGGTGGACGTCATCCCTCCACCGTCATTGACCGGTGGAGGAATTTGCGAGAAACAAAAAATTTGAAATGCGATCTTTCTCTCTCTACTTTTTCGAGTCTTTCTCTCTCTTCCGAAAAAAATGATAGTTGTGTCAACTCTATTTCAGGTGTTGGATTCACTACTCTATATTTATTTGATGATGACAAATATTGGTTAGCTATATTAAATAATGTAGAGTATGATAGTCTCTTTTTTGTGAATGTTAAATCTTTTAACAAACTATGTTTAGAAACTTCATATGATATGGTTGAATCTCAAGTTATGGATGCACCTACTGAACATGAAGAGGAAATAAAATTCATAGTAGATAATTTAAAAGAAAGAAAATAGGGTACAAAAGAAGATAGTTACCCAATTTTAATAAGTTCTTTATGAAATGAGGATGAGGTGAATAACATGATTAAGTTATTATTTAAATTCAAAGCTGTTTTTGGCCTAGAGTTTTGAAGAGATGCCCAGATTTATCGATGCTTGATTTATTAAAGTTCTTTACGAACCGACTCGACATTGAACAACAAGTTATCATTAAACTCAATAAGTTTATCGATGCTTGATTTATTAGGGAAGAGAAATGTACAACCTAGTTAAGTAGCATCATCAAAGTGAAGAGAAAGAATGGCTAAATATGCATCTATATAAATTTTTGAGATTTAAATAGGGCTTATCATAAAAGCGAGTTTCACTTCTAATATCAGAACTCTTGGTTGATATTACATCTTAACAAACAATAATTTTTTTATGGATGATTTATCCAAATATAATAAGATTAAGATGGATCCCAAAGATAAAAAAAATATATACAATATTCATAAGATTGATAAGGATTTACATCTACAATGGTATGTCATTCAGATTAAAGAATGCTAGAGAAACTTATCAATGAGCAATGATGAAGATTTTTTATGAACTCATCCATGATCAGGTGGAGTTTTATGTTGATGATCAGGTTGTTAAAAGTTTAAAAAGAGATGATCATTTATTTCAAAAGATTATTCCAATAAAATTTAAAAATAAATCCTTTGAAGTGTCATATTTGTGTCAATTCAAGGAAATTTTTAATTTTTGTTGTTCAACACCATGGAATCAAAACTGATCAAAATAAAATTAAAACAATAATAAAAATGTCACCACCTAAAAGCCATACCTAGTTGAGATCTTTCCAAAATCATTTAGCATACCTTAGAAGATTCATATTGAATATATTATATAGATGTCACTTGTTTGCAACATTGTGCAATAACGATGCTCTATTTTGGTGGGATGAGAATTTATAAAAATAATTTACAGTATAAAATATAATCACAGAAACTCCCCAATTTTAATTGCTTCCATGCCAAGGAAGCCACTAATCCAATATATAATAGCCTTAAGTGAATCTCTTGGCACTATTTTAGCTCAGAATAATAAGGAAAAAAGAACACACTATGTTATCTGAGTAGATATTTACTTCTGACTTAAGTAAATTATCCTTTTACTGAGAAGCATTATTTATCCTTGATATTTTATGCTCAAAAGTTAATGCACTACAAGCTTTCTTACAAAGTAAATTTGATACTAAAAATAAATCTGCTACAACATTTGATGACTCATCCAATAATATCAAGAAGACTAGATCGATGGTCAATGATTTTATCATAATTCAAGATTACATTCACTCGTCTACGAGTACTAAAAGGGTAAGATGTAGAAGGCTTCATAGCAGCTCATCTAGTGTGGGATGATTATCCTATAAATAATGAACTACTAGATGAACAAATCATGGAGTAAGTGAAAAATGAAAAGTCTATCTAAGAATTTTATTTTGATCATGCTACTCCAATCAATAAGGATCATTTGATGATATTCCCTAGGCCATCTTAGAATTGGTATAGTACTCATCTCTCCACATAAAGGTTTGATGTATTATTCTTATTCTTAACATATGTTAAAACCTTGCATGAATATTGAAGCTTAGTACAAATAATTGATAATTGGCTTAGAATTTACACTCTTAAATGGAATGTAAGAGATCAAAATCATTAGAGTTTTGCAGCTTGTGATAAATCAGGTAGCATATATTACATACTATAGAAATAAACTTTAATTACTTATCATCAATATATGAAGAATTTACTAGAACAAATTCCAAATATAACATTATATAGAATTCCATGTTGAAAGAATTCTACAACATATGCTCTTGCTAAGTTAGCCAAAGCACTATAATGCCCCAAAGAAGATTTAATTTTGATAAAAGGGCAAGGCTGAAAGTTTTATCTCGTATAAAATTTGAACATATTAATAAAA
Source organism: Dendrobium catenatum (assembly GCF_001605985.2). Taxonomy (NCBI): domain Eukaryota; kingdom Viridiplantae; phylum Streptophyta; class Magnoliopsida; order Asparagales; family Orchidaceae; genus Dendrobium; species Dendrobium catenatum. The sequence goes on along the minus strand of NW_021319307.1, from coordinate 90,519 downwards.
AATCATCAAATGACGTGAACATTGTTTATGTAGTAGATAATAAATTGGTGGAATAAAAAAAAACCTTTCATTTAATACTTATGAGAAAATAAGCTCCTTAGTGGTAAATTAGTAGCTGATCAAATAAAAAGAAGATTGTTGCCCTATGTTCTTATTAATGACATCTTGTACAAAAGAACATTCAATTAAATGTGGCTGTATTGTCTAAATAAATCAAAAACATAAATGAATGTAGAAGAAGTGCATGCTGGATTGTGTGGTATACACCAATCTAAGCAAAAAATGAATATGAAAATCAAACAAATAGGATATTATTGGTCCTCGATGATAGATGACAACATGAATGTTGTACGTCGTTATCATAAATGTCAAATGCATGGTGTATTTTTATATCAGCCACAAAATCTCCTACATAAATGTATTAATTTAATTTATGGCCTTTTGAAAGTTGGAGTACATATATCATTTGCTTAATGGATCCTTCATCCTCCATAGTTCATAGGTTCATATTAATAGCTATAGATTACTTCTCATAGTGGGTAGAAGAAGTTCCTTTGAGTGAGGTCAAAGCTCATCACATTCTAAAATTCTTTAAAGAAAATATTCTATACAAATTTGATGTTCCTCATTGAATTATCACAGATAAATGTCTTTCATTTAGAAGTACTAAAAATAAAAAGTTTTACTAGAAGTCATATCATCAACTAGAGATACTCTACAACATAATACCCATAGGAAAATGGTTTGGTAGAGCCCCTATACAGATTTGATGTTCCTCATTGAATTATCACAGATAAATGTCTTTCATTTAGAAGTACTAAAAATAAAAAGTTTTACTAGAAGTCATATCATCAACTAGAGATACTCTACAACATAATACCCATAGGAAAATTGCTTGGTAGAGCCCTTGAATATAATTTTTGTTCATAAATTAAAGATAACCTTAAATAAAAATAAGAGTCAATGGCACAAGAAGTTGGTTGAAGCTTCGTGGGCATACCAAACTACATTTAAGATTTTAACTCAATCTATATTTTATGCTTTAATATTTGGTGAAAAAGTAGTTGTTCCTTCGAAAGTACATTAACCTTCACTCAGGGTGGCAAAATATTACAAGATAACTTTGTATGAGAATGTTAAAATCTAATTATAATAGCTCAAAGGTTTGGAAGAAAAGCATCTACAAGCTCAACAGGACCATGAGCTACATAAATAAAAAAAGATACATGCTCATGAAAGTGGGTTGTTAGAGAACTTTTCAAGTAGATGACTTGGTACTAGTTCTATGATGACCAATTTTAATTCATAGAAATAGAAGCGATAAATTTGTGCCGATGTAGGAAGGATTATTTGTGGTTGAAAAGTTCTACTAAGGAGGTTTATAACATTTGAAAGATTTTAATGGGGATCATCCTATATTACCCATCAATGTGAGATATCTCAAGAAGTATCATGAAAGTTGAAGTACCAGGAAGAATTTTTAAATAAAAAAAAAAATTTGAAGTTTAATTTGTTGACATCGTAGTGTCATAAATCAAATTATGTCTAGGTGGTAGGATTGGTTTTAAAAACTTTTGTTGAATTTTATGGACTTTAAAATCATAAAGTTTTGTTTGTGATTCTTACCACAAAAATTCTCCACATTATTTTTTTTGATATAATCAACTGAATGTTTGATTAATTTTTATGTTCTCCTCTTTCGCTATTTTGATTTGTCAATCGATTGTAGGATTCTTTTCATCTCTCTACATATTCATCGTATTGGTTTAGTCAAGAGAATGTTAGATTAATCTTTAAATTATTCTCTTTCACTATTTCTATATTGTTAAGCGATTGTAGGATTCATTTCATCTCTCTTGACTCACTGTTTTGATACGATCAAGTGAGTATTGAGTCATCCTCCACATTCCTTATTTCAATTTGGTCAAAAAAATGTTGGATTCATACTTTAAATGTTCCGCATTCGCCATCTCGATATGTTCAAGCAAATGCTGGATCTTAAATATTTGTGTTCTTCCATTTTTATATGTTCAAGCAAACACTAAACCATTTGAGATCTCTTTGCTCATCATTTTGATATGGTCAAATGTACGCAAAACCTTACCTACTCACTATTTTGATATGGTCAAGTGAGTATCTAAATCTTTCACATTCATAGTTTTAATAAAGGCAAGTGAATGTTTGATCCTTAAATCTTTTTGTTCGATACTTTTGATATGGTCAACCAGACACTAAACCATTTAAGATTTCTTTGATCATTATTTTGATATGGTCAAATGAAAATAAAATTTCTCCTACTAACTATTTTGATATGGACAAGTGAGTTTCTAAATCCTCCATATTCAGCATTTTGAGATGGTCAAGTGAATGTTGGATTCATTTTTAAATTATCCTATTTCACTATTTCGATATGGTCAAGCAACTATAAGTTCTTTTTTATCCCTCCTATTCAACATTTAAATATGGTCAAGCGTGTGATTGACTTTATCAGTATATCATGCTTCTTAGGGTCCATTTGTTAACCTTACTTTTAGCTGAGGTCACTTGATCCATATCTACTTCATCACTAGAAGTAAAATATCTGAGCAACAAATCAACCCTACAATCAACCTTCAATTGACCTTAGCCTATATCTAGTTGACTTGTTGTCACCCAGAATATCAAATCACATTGATCAAATCATCACTTCTATATTCAATGTTCACTAAACTATAATTACATGGATTATTCTAGCCCTACACTATAACCTAGTAGCTTAGTGAATTAAGCCCTTGACCTCAGTCATGACCCAAATCACTTCAATAGGAGATTCATATAGTATATCACCTATAATTAAATACTTTAATCATCAATATATTAATCTGACCCTATTGAGCTAACCCATGCTAGCTCAGTCAACGGTTAACTTGGTTATTTGGGCTTTGGTTTGGTTATATTGGAGCCAACATGGGTGGTCAACCCACAAAGGGTTTTACTTGGTCAAGCACCAATACATAAAACCACCATGGGTTTTACTTGGTCAACCCACAAAGGGTGGTCAAACTCCACCATACATCCACTTGTTTGCTCAAGCTCCAATCCCACTACCTTAAAGCTTTTGTTATTAATCCTAATAGCAAGCCAATTTCCCCTAGATTCCACATTAGCTAGGCTTGGCGAGTTGACTAGTCAAACAATCAAATAAGAGCTCAAGTACAATCATATGGTAAACACCATATTCAAAGTTTCAAACCAATACTCTAAACCTATTCCATTCCACCTTACCAGCATTCAAACTTTCCCAAAGCTCGTCCTAATCATCCTTGATTAATTGGATGGTTAAATGGTATAATAAACTTTACATGGGCTAATTTGGTCAACACTCATCACATAGTTATTTCACTTAAATACCAAAGCCTCTTTGCTATTCAAATTAATTCCTGAAGTTTCCTAGACTCCATCCCTACCTAACTTAGCCTCTAGTTCGGCCTAAATTACCTTAGTGATCCCCCCATATGAGAATAGCCTAAGGTCTTTTTACTTCAACCTAGTTTGCTCCTTTGCTGAGTAATGGTATGGGATACTTGTTTAGCATCCAATAAAGAACCTTAATTTATCCTAGCTATCTAGGGCATCACCAATAATTGAATGGCTAAACCACCTAAAACCCTAACACTAAATTCATTCATTACCCAACCATCCTCTAAATTCATGCTTCCCTAGAATTCCTTAGCATTTACTTAGTCATTTCAAGTCTTTTGGAGCTTACCAACGATGAGGCTGATGAAGGATCAAAAGCTCGTCTATCTTATCCACTAAAACAACTCAGCAAGGTATTCTTAGAGCTCATAGTCTTCTCCAAAGATGTTGTAGAGCTCACAATGAGAAAATTTCTCCCTTAAGCAACTTTTAAAATTGTGTGTGTGGAGGTAACATTCAAACCCTAGGCATTTACCTAGGATTTCAAATATAGTTTCACACTTTGCATTAAGAACCCTATAAATGTCTCCCCACTATTTATTTCTTCCAACCTAATATTTATTTGAAATTTTAGATAATTTAAAACACTCTTCATCAAGCATAAGAGTGTTTTGGAGTTTAGGTATTTTTATTATCTTGTGAGAAAGAAAAATCTACGCAGTTTACTTCTTTATTTGATTTGGATGGCTAATATTTCAACATCTTTTAACTCTTTTGCTGAAAAAAATGGCAAGTTATACCGGAGCTTTTCCAACATGATGAACGTAAATCCTAAATTGTCTGAGATCAATGATCATGATCTACATGTGACATGTATAAATGAAATAATAGGATGAACAGACGATTGTCATGTGTAAAGACCTATTGTAATCAAAGTGAAATCTAGGGAGAATAAATAAGGTTTATGTTTAGTGAACTTAAAATTTTTTAAAAAATTTATACTCATCTAACAGGGATTAAACTTTAAACTGCTAAACATATACAAATTACACACATTAGGAATTAAATTTACCAAGATTTGACATTAACTAAAAATAATGAAATTAATCAAAATCTACCCTTAAATAAGGGATGAATTTTTAAAAAATTATAATAAATTTAGGGAAATTTACAAAAATATTAAATCACCTTAAATCAACTCTAAATCAATCTTACAAACATTGAAAAAATAAAATTCAAATCCATATTTGATTACATGTTTATTAAAAATTAATTGACCTTTAATATCAATAAAATAAGAAAAATTCAACCAAAAAAGTTTAATTTGATAATTTATTTGATTAAATTTTTTTTTAATAAAATAAATTTGAGAATTAATACTATTTAAATAATAAGATCTTTTATGCTTAATGCTTGCATCTTTTTGAAGGGCATTTTAGCATTAATTTTCAAGGGCTTCAATAATTGTTGAATCACCCAATAATCATTTATGTGGTGCATAATTCCTTTTAAGAGGGATCACATATATCTCATTAAGGGATTTTAATAAATTTTAATAACCAGCAAAGAGTTTTATGCACCATGCTAGCCTTAACTTATGGAAGGCATGGGTGTTTAAAATGTATAACCCTTAATCAAATATTAATAAATCATTGACCTTATACATCATGCTTTACATTTAGAGAGCATTTGTACAGATTGGAAAGGCCCCTTCTCTATCCCTTAATAAATTTTAATAAATATTAAAGGCTTTATGTGTTTATAAGGCTTAAGATCTGTAGGTTTGTAGCCATTGGACTAGGGGTTATTAATTTTTAAATTATTTAAAATTAAATAATAAACTCTAACATTTAAAACTTAAATAATAAAATTCAAATTCATATAGGATAAAATTTAATTAAAAATCCCTTTTATCCTTAATAAACAAACATTCAAAATATATGTAACTTAAACATTCAACTCCTATAGGACATACCAAAGCTACACATCATCCTTCACACACTTAGATGATTTGCTAGGATAACTAACACTAGCCCAAGTTAGGCCGATGGATTTAAATGCTTGCCGGGTTCTTTACTTGGAGAGCATTGTGTCTGTTTACTTATTTTTAGCAATAGGAATGTCATGTATTTTAATTTCTATTAATGAACTTTGTCTCCTTAAGGACTAAATCAAAAGTATTAGGTTATTACATAATTGTTCTACACATTCTATATTTTTAAATGTTTATTGCTTTTTATAATGTCCATTATATTTGTTGTAAGACCCAATGTAGAATGTACCTAGTAGATGTTATATACATGTATGAGTAATTATAAATATAGTTTGTAATTGGATTGAGTTGTAGAGCATCCTGAGTTTTAAAGGAGTAAAATAATTCTGCTTATACATGTAATTGGGGCTCCAAATGATCATAATCTATCTGTTGGAGTAAAATCACTTTTAAAATTATACTTAGGACTTGGAGTTCGAATATCTTTATTAGATGAATTTGATTATATACATATGGTAGGCTTAGAAACCAAAGTTTGTTCTGGTGGAGCCTAGCCACCTTACTTTCTTTTAGATTATAAGTCTATTTTAAATTTTCAAATCAATCAATCAATAAAATTTATTATAGTTTCTTTTATTTACATCACTTCATACATTGTAGTCATATGGGTTGTAACTTGTATTAGTGGGTATCAGTGTTTTTAGATTCTTCTAGGTGTGTATTTTCTGGTCTATGTAGGATTATGTATATAATTTCTAGGATGATGTAACACTGGGTACTATAGACATCAACCCCTTTTCCTTTTCAAGCAAATATGCATGTATTTTTTTATTTATGCTATGTACACTAGAGCTAAGGACTTTTATGCCCACCATGGGAAAGGTAATGAGATCCTCATGTACTTGGAGGATGTTATCATTTTTCCTTTATTTAATGCCATTATACAACCAAAATTTCTAAGAAATTATAGGAGTTCAAAAATTTATTTAGGTAAATTAAATAGCTTAAAATGTTGAGTTTTTAGCATGTCATCTCGTTAGTGTCATTTGAACGGAAAATTAAAATTAGTCATCTTGAGTCATTTATTCAGAGTTTGATATATTCCTTTGATCTCTTAGCATATAATTAGTTTTATTGTACACTACAACTAGGATAATTGCTTGTGTATTAGGTCATTAATTGGCAGTGCATTCCAAGTAAGAGTAAGTATTGAGGTATTTGCACACCTCAAACTCCTTTTTTTATAAGTATAAATAATTAAAGCTTATTTTATAAATTATAAAGATAATTTTGAATCAGTGGTTGATATTTTTAAAAACACATAAGGCAACTCACCTATATTTTAAATCCAAATTGACTCTAATCTTCATTTTTATCGTACGTTTTTCCTTTGGAGATGTAATTGACTGTAGGGGCTTGCCTACATAGGAACCCAAGATCCTAGTATAAAATAAAACTTATCTTTATATACTATGATAGGTGAAAAATTTTTGAGGCAGACTAAATCTACTCCTAGGTCAATTTGATATTTAAAATAATAGCTATATATGAATATTATCCTTCAAAATAATTTATATATCCCCTATGAGAAATTTGAATATGAAAACAAAGTGTTTCTTTTCAAGTCGATAATACTATAGTTAGTTTATCGTTCATGATAACTAACACTAATTATGTGGATTAGATTATAGAAGAACTAAATCCCAAATCAGTGGTCATCATTATTTAATTTTTTCCTTAATTATTTATACAAAGAAGCTCACATCACACCATCTCGCATTCTAGATGAAAGCATTCTCAATTTCAGGTTCTAGAACTCATTACATCCACAACACTTCAGTTTCTTCTAACTCTCTCCTTCCAATTTATTATGAACTTATATATGATTTTTTGGCATGCCTACAGTCAATGCTAAATATACTACTATGTAATCTTATGTATGTAGGCATTTTATAGAAATCACCCAATAAGATTTTATTGACTATTTACATCTCTCTATAGTAGGGATCAAACAACATAGCATATCATCTACGGGTGATTATGACTGAACTAACGAAAATATAACCTTAGGAATAACCACTTAAACTAATTCCATCCACTTTTTCACTAACTCAATCAAAATGCATGTGTCATCAACCATATGCTTAGAACTACCATTTTACATATGGTTGGAGATTGAGTCAACATCACCTGACTTTTATTCATCATCACCATATCACCAATTTTAATGAATCCAACATGATTATTCACTATTTTCACAATTTAAATTCCATTCGATGATGAGGAGTCCAACGTAGGCAGAATCTAGCTTTAAAACACATAATATCCTTAGCCTTAAATCCAAAATAAAATATCAGGTATCCTCAACAAGTGAGCATATTCTCTATCTTTTACATTGATAGTTCTTTCCACATTCTCTTTGTTTGAAAGCGATAAGATGAGCCTGAACAAAATTATGACTTTGATGAGGAAGGGCGAGACCTTCTAGGACCAGCTCTAGCACTAACACCGATAATAACACCTACTTAATAATCTCAGGCCTTTGACTCGATAGTGGAGAGATTGTTACAAATCTGATTTCTTGGAATATAATTTTGATGATAGTAAACATGCATGATTTTTTATGACTACCTTGCCTAATAACTTTTCAGGTCCACAAGATCGAGTGCAACTCAAGCTAGCTCAATATTAGGTAGATTAGGTCTGAGTCAGTTTGTACTTTTTCCTTTCTTGAGTCTATTATAAATGGTGTGGTTCCTGATGCTTAGTAACCTCGCACACACACATTGGGAAAATTTTTTGTCTATTTATTTGAGTTCTGTGTTTTGATCTCATCATCCAGTATGATCCTAAAATCTTCCTGAATGATCAGCTAAAAATATAAATCCTAATTAGGGCATCTTGGTTAAAGCAGCCGTCATTAATCCCATCATCCTGGATGATCTTTGTATTGACCAGGATGATAGGCTCAAATTAGAAAGAATCAGTCGCTAGATTTATTTAGGTATTCTTTATTTTTAGACATCAACCTGGACGATGCAGCACAATTATGCTTAAATTAATCTGGTAATTAAGGAAAGCAATTAAGGTTTGATTTCTCAATCACATCATTCGGAACAATGATAGGATTGTTCGGGATGATCTCTTAGACGATTGACATTGGCTAGCTTCTATTTAGGGTGATATTCAGGATGATTTTTCTCAAATTTAAACTAATTAGCCAGGACGATCGTGAGATCGGCCTGGACGATCAAGCTATTTTTTTAGCGTTCAAACATCCTTTCAGAGCAATTTTCTGGATGATAATCAAGGATTTATAGTGATCATCTAGGATGATATTATATCGTCCTGGACGATATGACCAAAAATCTTCTGATCGTCCCAAATCGACCTGGCTGATTGAGCCAAATTTATGCTGATCAGCCAGGATGATATACATATTGGCCTGGATGATAAAGTCAGTTTGTATAAAATAATAGCTATTCTGAAGCTCTTCTATTTAAGATCTCTTGTTCTACCCTTTAGAACATCTTTTGCTGCTACTTTGACTTGAGAGAGCCAAGAGGAGAGGGAGAGCAAGGGAGAGAAAGAGAGGATCTTGTGAGGGTGAGTTTGTGACGGAGTTCACAAAGGTTTCTCCAAGCAAGGATCCGATGTCATCTTCTACAGTCATTGTTCTTAGTTCCTTGGGGGTTTTAGAGAGATAAACTTCAATATCTGATCAAGGTTCTCTGCCTACTTTAGGAGGAAGCAAAAGGAGTTGGGTTCTCAGCCTGCTTTTGGAGGAAGCAAAAGAAGTTGGGTTCTCTGCCTACTTCAGGAGGAAGCAAAAAGAGTGTGGTTCTCTGCCTGCTTCTAGAAAAAACAAAAGGAGTTGGGTTCTTTGCCTCACCTGAATTGGTAGAAATAAGGTTTGTATAGGCTTCTCCACCTTTCTATGAGGGAAAAAGGAGAGACACTAAGTTTAGTACAATACTCGGAGGGTGCCTCTGGGGAGTGGACATAGGTCTTGTTGACCAAACCACAATAAATATGTGTTCTTTATTACTGCTTCCTGTTGCAACCCGTGACCTCTTGTTTAATCGTACCGTACGATATTATATCGTACAGTACGAATTGTTTTTGTACTGTTCGTACATCTTCGTACCAGGACGACGGCTGTTTATGAAGATCGTACTGTACGATACCAGATCGTACAGTAATTTCAATCGCATTTATTTTTTGCACTTTGATTTCTATGGTGAATCTTGGTTTTTCTTTTAAGATTGCATTTTGATCAAAAGATTTTTTAAAATACCAATTCACCCCCTATTGGTTAGTCTTGGAACTAGTTCATGAGGGCTTAAAAACCCTAACAAAATTTCTAGGGCCATCAGTACACTTTCAAGTGGTATTAAAGCGGGATTCATAAAATTAAGTTTGAAAACTTTTTGAATTTTGATTCATGGCTAACTTTGGTAATCATAACATAAAGGAAGGATATTATATTACACGTCCACATTTATTTAATAATATTCCTTTTGATTTTTAGAAAACTCGCATGTCTACATTTTTACAATCGCTTGATTATCGTATGTAGATGCTTCTTAAAGAAGGTTATACACTACCTTCTCATGAACTTAATAACATTAAAACTAAAATTCCTTTTACTGAATGGACTTTTGATAAAAGAGATTTACCAAAACTTAATGTAAAATGCTTGAACTATTTTTTCTGTGCTTTTAAATCTAAAGATATATGCGTATTTCAACTTATGCAATTGGAAAAGAAATTTGGGATAGATTGTGTGTAACTTATGAAGGTACTAACGAAGTTATATAATCTAGGTTAAATATTTTGTTACATGACTACAAACTTTTTTCGTATGAAACCTTCTGAATCAATTTCTGACATATATATAAAATTTACTCAAATTGTCATCTCATTGCATGCTTTAGGAAGAGAGCTAACTAGTTATAAAAGGGTCAATAAAATTTTGAGATGCTTTCCTTTTTCTTTTGATGCTAAGATCACTGCAATTACTGAATCTAAAGATTTGAATACTTATTTGATTGATAACTTACTTGGATCACTCATTGCTTATGAGCATGGGGTGAATCAAAGATATCTTGATGTAGGTGAGAAAAAGATGGAAAAAACTGTGGCACTAAAAGCAAACAACACGGACACCGATTCTTCTGGGTCAAAAAATGATGATGTTGCCTTTATTACTAGGAAATTCAAAAGCTTTCTAAGGAAGAAGCATAAACTATCAGAAGTGGAAAAGAGGTAAGGATAGCAAAAAATATAAAAGCTCATTTGATGTTATTTGCTTTGAATATAGGAAGCTCGGATATGTTAAAGCTAATTGTCCTACACTTAAGGAGCACCCAAGCAAGGAAAAGGGTGAGGAGAAACCCAAATACAGGAAGGACAAGAAGCAATTCCCAAAGGTATTCTGGGCAGAATCTGCATCTAACTCCTCTAAAACTGAAGCAGGGGAGGTAACCACAAACTTGTGTTTAATGGCTGATAATCAACTTGAACAATCTGATCAAGAAAAGGTATATGAACTAACCTATGACCAATTAGTTGAAATTTGTGAAATAATTCATGCATCATATAAGAAACATAAGAAAAGCATGCTAGCTTGAAATTGGAGTTTTAAATTTACAAAAAGATCATAAAATTCTTCTTAAAGATAATTCTACAATTGATAGTAATCACATGTCATTACTTGATAAGTTTGATGCATTAAACAAAGAGCATACTGAATTATTTGATGCACATGAGTCTTTCAAGTCATCCCATGCTGAGTTAGGAAAGGAGTTTAAGAAATTAGCAAATCTCAAAATTTCTGAAAATAACAAATCATCATTGCATGCAACACATAAATTTAAAAGGAAGCCTTACCACCTAAGTAGATTAGTACATCCTTTTCTTGGTGTTAGATATTTTTTATGTGGCATGTTAGAACACATTGCACACACTTGCACCATTCACCATAGTACACATTAGGCGTGGAGACCAAAATTACATGATTCACAACATAACACAAATGCATTGTATTCTTCTTTTCATAAGAAGGGATCCAAACCTTATTGGATTCCTAAATTTGACTGTTGATGATAATTATAGGTGTGCTCTCACCGAAGGCCTCGTGAGAGCGTAAGATACTTGGACAGTAGAGGCTCGTGGCTTATAATTGCTTAAACTTGCTGCTTAATAAATTTTGGATTGCTTGTTTACTACTCTGTTGATTATTGTTGTTTTCTTTTTATGCTTGTTGATCTTTTTGTTTCACCTCTAATGTTTTTTATTTTCCTTTGAAATGATATTTTGTCTTGGTTTTTAGTTTTTTTTGGATTTGTATACTCAATGTCTAAACATCCCTAAATCAGTTAAAGCGAGAAACAATATTGATTGTTTCCCTCCCTCTAACCTATTTTAGTGGTGTAATTTTCTTTTCTAAATAAAAGTCTATCTCAAATTAATAACTAGACTTTACAATTTAGATCTTTTCTATCTTGCTACAGTAATCTATCTTATATATATAATGTTTAAAAAGTCTTTATATTACTTTCAAGTTCTTTGAAATCTTATCATATGAATTTGATTCTGTTTTGTGGTTTATTCTTCCCTTTATTAGAGAGTGAGATTTTCTTCTCTAATAACTAGAAGATATACTCACAACTGAGAATATCTAAGTGTTTTGAAAAGGGATCTAGCTTGGTATAATAACAAAAAAAAATTGGCCAATGATGCCAAAATAAAAGTTGCATAATAAATGCCAAAAAAATTGAAAAATACACAAAGTGTATCCAAAATCAAAAGATGTGCAAAGTACATAAATCAAATTTACATGAGGCATAAAATGAGCCCACAAAAAGAAAAGCTTCCCACTTTTTCAAAACCTTTAAATCTTAGAAGAATTAATGTGTCACTTGATATTTTTAAAGGATTGATTTCAAATTTCATGATTGTGATAAATCACTTTGGCATATTATCCTATAAGATATTTTTTATGGAACCAAGTTTTGAATGGATCTTTTTTCTTGTTCTCAAAAGATGATTTTTCCCTAAGAGAAGTCTGAGCTAGGGTTAGCAGGATCGAATATTCTACCATTTTTTTGATTTCATCGATGTTAACACATTGGTATTACAAGTCCCTAAATTCAATAACTTGGAGATTTTATTATGTTCATACCTTATTTTAAAAACAAAAAAATGTACTTTTTTGTTTTTTGTTTTGTTTTTCTCTTTTTTTTTGTCTTTTTCATATTTTTAACTTTTTCGTGGTGTTATATTGTTGGGCTTTCTCTGATCATCTCCATCCATTCTCTAATTTAAACTATTTGTCACATCATCCCAGATGATATTCATATCATCCTGGATGATTGATTCAATTTACTTTTAAAAATTTCCTTCTTCTGGCTGTTCTGAACCTCTACTTCTTATTATCTTGGCTAATGCATTATCAGCCTAGATGATTCTCTTTCATCCTGGATGATGTTATTCACTCCTTGCTCAATTTATTTAAAATAGGCCTGAATGATTCACCTATTTGTCATGGATGATACACATGACAATACATTTTTAACACTTTAAATTCAGTCGATATGATCAATTATTGATGATCATCCCAAACGATCCACATGTTTATCCTGAATGATACACGTGGCAATGTTTTAAATGGTTTTAAATTTGGCTGGTACGATCCATTATTGGGCATCGTGTTGGATGATCCACATAATTGGCCAGGATGATATGCTTTTTCAACGGTCATCCGGCTTGTGTTCTTGGGACGAACACCTGTGTCTTATCATCCTAGATGATATCTGATCATCCTAGACAATACGACTGCTTTTTTGACCAATCGTCCTGGTCGTCATTAATATACTCGATCGGCCTGGATGATTTGGTGATCGGCCTGGACAATCGGGCTGATTCTTTAAATTTTGATGGTTTTAGCCATTTTTTCTCATTCGTCTTCTTCTACCAACCTTTTTCTTCGTATTATTTTTTTGTTCTTGATCATGACAGGAGGAAAGCGATCTTGTTATCTTTCTGGAAGTTTCTCAAGGGCAACTCTGGACCCTCGATTCATGGAGATGGACGATTAAGTTGCCTACCAATGATACAAGACGGTCGTAATCACTGTCTTCCGATCCGTTAACCCGAACCATCTGTCTTATCCGGTACTTGACTTATTTTCTCGCACTTCCTTGTGCTTCATTCTTACTCTTGCAATCCCTTTCAATTAAGAACTTCCCTTTGAGTTTTTTGTCAATCTCTGCATAAATTCTTCCTTTACTGCTCCTGGGTTATATGTGAATCAACATCCCATCGAGATCACATATCATTACTTCCAGGAGAATTTATAACTTTTCCCCACAGGGGATAAACTCCATATCCTGTGTTCTGATCTAGATTATGATTGGGCTCTGACCAACCATTTTCTTCAAAACACCAATGCTCATTTTCATATTGGAGATACTAGTAGCTTCCTCAAAGATACTATGAATGTTAAACATGTTCTTCGCACTTCCATTATTCCAAAAGCTAGTGATCGTGTTCATATTACCCCACTTCTTTTGATCACCACCTTTTACAATTTGTCCCATCGAGAATTTAATGCCATTGATTTAATTTTTTGCTACTTCGAGCATCTTACTACTATTCATGATCAAGGACATAGGAGGAAGCCAAATCTAGCCCTAGGACGTATCATTTCTTAAGTCTTAGAATCAAAATATAACCTCAAATATCTTGCTACACCAAACTTCCAACCTGCTTTCTACTCCAAAAATTTCTTTCATGCTCTTCATAGTACATATCTCTACCTAGTGGACGGGGAAGCTCAAGAGGAGGAGGAGAAGGCTCCTGTACCTGCTCCTGCACTTGTTCCTGTACCTACTTCGCCCCACCAGCACTCTCAGCTGGATCAGCAGGTGGAATGATTCGACCAGTGGGAGCTTCGCTTCAAACGATATATTGATGCACAGGAGCAGCAATATACTTAGGACATTATTCACCTACAGCTCCAGCATGACAAGAATATGGCCTGGTTTGGAGATCAGTTCGCCACCCTATCCAGTTACTTTCACCTGCCACCTCCACCACCACCTCCTTCAGATGACCAGGGGCCATCATTCTCTTAGTATTAGGTTATTTTTTATTGTAGTTTGTTTCTATCTCTGCTTTGTTTCTATTTTACTTTTATCCTCTTTTTTTTTGTTGTAAAAGGGGGAGTAATTTCTATACTATTTGTTATGTAGTTTGATTCTACTATTGGATAGTTAAAATTATGTTTTGTTTCTTCTAACTATTTCTTTTAAACTATTCTTGAACTACTTAGATTATTTTTTTTTGTTTTCCATCATCAAAAAGGGGGAGATTGTTGTAAATCTAATTTCATGGATTAGAATTTTGATGATAGCAAATATTTATGATTTTCTACGACTGCCTTGCCTACTAACATTTTTGGTCCACAAGATTGAGTGTAACTCAAGCCAGCTCAAGATTGGATAGATTAGGTCTGAGTCAGTTTGTAATTTTTCCTTTCTTGAGTTTATTGTAAATGGTGTGGTTCCTGATGGTAAGTAACCTTGCACACACACATGGGGAAAATATTTTTATCTGTTGATTAGAGTTCTCTATTTTGATCACATCATCTAAGATGATTCTAAAATTGTCCTCGATAATCAGGTAAAAATAGAAACTCTAATTAAAACATCCTAGTTAAGGCACCAATTATTAAGCACATCGACCTAGACGATCTTTGTATCGGCCAGGATGATAGGATCAAATAAAAAAAATCAGCTGCCAGATCTATTTAGGTATTCTTTAGTTTTGGATATCTTCCTAGACAATGTAGCACAATTATGCCTAAATTTATCTGGTAATTATGGAAAGTAATTAAAGTTTGATTGCTCGATCACATCTTCTGGGATGATCATAGGATCGACCGAGATGATCTCTTAGATGATTGCATTAGCCAGCTTCTATTTAAGGTGTTGTTTAGGTGATTTTCCTTGGATTTGAACTAATCATCTAGGATGATCGTGAGATCAGCCTGGACGATCAAGCTATTATTTCATCATCCAGACATCCTTTAAGAGCAATTATCTAGATGATAATCAAGGATTTTTACTGATCATCCAGGATGACATTATATCGGCTTAGATGATATGACCAAAAATCTTCTGATCGTCCCAAACCGACCAGGCTGATTGAGCAAAATTTATGCTGATGGGCTAGGATGATATACATATTGGACTGGATGATAAAGTTAGTTTGTATAAAATAAGAGATATTCCGAAGCTCTTCTATTTAAGAGCTCTTGTTCTTCCCTTTAGAATATCTTTTATTGCTATAAAAACCTGAGAGAGCCAAGAGGAGAGGGAGAGAAAGGGAGAGAGAGAGAGGATCTTGTGAGGGGGAGTTTGTGAGGGAGTTCACAAATGTTGCTCCAAGCAAGGATCCGTCGTCGTCTTCTCCAATCATCCCCCTTAGTTCCTTGGGGGTTCTAGAGAGGTAAACTTCAGTATCTAATTATGGTTCTCTTCCTACTTCAAGAGGAAGAAAATGGAGTAGGATTCTCTACTTTCTTTAGGAGGATGCAAAAGGAGTTGGGTTCTCTACTAGATTTAGGAGGAAGTAAAAGAAGTTGGGTTTTCTGCCAACTTCTAGAGGAAGCAAAAGGAGTTAGGTTCTCTACTTCACTTGGGTTGGTGGAAAGGAGGTTTGTATAGGCTTCTCTTCCTTGCTATGGGAGCAAAAGGAGAGGCACTGAGTTTAGTGCAATACTCAGAGGTCGCCTCCAAGAAGTGGACATAGGTCGTGTTGACCGAACCACTATAAATCCTGTATTCTTTATTACTGCTTCCGCATTTATTTTCTGCACTTTGATTTTTGTGGTGAATCTTGGTTTTTGTTTTAAGATTGTGTTTTGATCGAAAGATTTTTTAAAATACCAATTCACCCCCCCCACCCCCCACCTCTTGGTTAGCCTTGGGACTAGTTCATAAGGGCTTAATATCCCTAATGAACTTTCTAGTGCCATCAGTGCACTTTCATAGACTTGATCACCTAGAGAATTAAGTAGTAATAAAATATAAGAGACTACTCAGCATTGAGAGTGGCTCCACCAGTGCTTTATTTTTCCTTATTTTTTAAAAATTGACAAATTAAAAGTATATATTTTTTCTTTTTTTAAAATAAAACATATTGTAATGGGGAGATTTGGAGAAAGTAAAATAAACTTAAAAATTGAACCAATAATGTTTATCATCATTAAAAGGTGAAGATTGTTGTAATATGAGATCCTGGGCTCACAATCTTGATAATAACAAACATTATTAGTTTTTTTCTATTTTTTTATGCAAGTTCTTTATTGCATATGTCTTTATGGTTCACAAATTGTCAGGTACCACTTATAGACATGCAATATAAAATATCAACTTAAGACTGTGTAGAATGAGATTTTATATTTTGTAATCTAATATATATTATTATATATACTAATATACTATATCTATAGTAGTATTATACTATATTATGTTTCTAAGTGAAATCATCTTAAAAAGGTGCATGCCAAACGTAAACAACCCAGGATTAAACATATAGTGGGTGAAAAAATAATAATGTTTTTTGCAAGGGACCTAAAGTATATCTAGTGTATTGTATGAATTGAAAATAAAAAAAATAGTTAAAATAGACAAAATAAAGGAATTAATTTTTATTATAATTTTACCTATACAAAACCAGATTCATATGAAGCAATTTAATTCAAATCCCTAGCCGACCAACTAAGATTTAAGGCAAGTGTGTATGAAATTTTTTATAATCAAAATAATCATACACATGATATTTTAATCTCTCATAAACTAAATACTATAATTAACAATCAAATCATTGTTAATTAATGATAAAGTGAGTTGATATATGATGTCATGATTATTACCTGATGATCGAATAGATGATGTTTTGACCCAAGGACCATCCTTAAGGAACCTTGATTAATAAAATAACATTACAATATGATACAAATATACTAGATGAATCACTAATATATATTTTTATCTTCCTAAATATTGTCCTAGCATGAATGCTGTGTTTTTAAATAATCATATAGTACGATCCATAATTATGAATACTATATAACTATGCAAAATGTTGACACTGATCTTACTTAGGTATGTCTCTATAGAGATGACCATAACTTTTTGAACTATTGCCATATTGATTAATCAACGTCGATTTTAGAATGAGTAAGTCATTTTTAGCTTTGCATTTAATAAACATTCCTATTTGACTGTGTAGAATCTTTGCCACTTTTTTTTTTAAGGGAGGTTCCTAAGCCAAACGGTTTGAAGAGGGATATTACTTTGGCGAGAGAAAGAAGTAAGGTCTTGATGGAGAAATTCCTTGTGGAATAAGAAGTGTGTCTTGGGGTTTTCTATAAATGTTTGCCCTCTACGATCGAGGCACCTTCTTCCAACCAAGGTAAATTTTTTTGCTTTGAGCGGAAATTCCGAAGTTTTCTATTGTGGAAGAATTTCTGGGGGGGGGGGGGTGGGGAGGCATTATTGCCTTACGAAGAAGAAATGTTACCAATGCTTGGTTGGTCAAATAGATATTTCTTCTTGGAGGTGGTATGCTGCCATTGTCTTTGGAATCAAATACTACCATGTAAGAATAAGTTTATCCAAAACTAATAATAATAATGTTGGTATGCTGCCTTTGTCAAAGGAGCAAAATTAAGCCAATGGCCAAAAGGAATACAAAAACTCCTATAAAAAACTAGAAAATAAAAAATAATAAAAAATACAAAAAACTCCTACAAAGAGAGGACTTAGTAAGCTATTGCGTATACGCGAGTCAGACCAAAATTGCACCAAAGAGTTGCACAAGAGAAAATCCCTTGGTAGCCAAAAAGTTTATCCTAAGGATAGCTGGATAAACCAACAATCATCATCACCCTTCCTAAAGAATGAACACCCAGGAAACAAGAAGAGGAATGCTAGCGAATTAAGGTAATATCTCACAACTAAACCAATGGTTTATCTTAACAGTTAGAGATCTTGTGCAAGAGAGTTTTTTTTTATTTTTATAACCATAGAAGATTGATAGTCAGAAATTATTCCAAAGATTATATCATTTCTTTCTCTCCAAATAAGGTAAATGATGACTCATGAAGCAAGCTTATAAAAGCTTCTATGAGCTCCAGTAATGCCTTGATCCTGAATGCTTTCAAAAACCTGATGGATATTTGGTCTCATGAGAAAGTTATCCATCCATGGGAGGAATTTCTTGATGATGTTAAAAGAGAATTTGGATTCAAAATAAAGGTGGAAAATAGATTCTGGGTGAGAACAACAAAAATAAAAGGTGGGAGAGGTGTGAATCCCATGGGCATTAAAAAACGTCTACTATTTTTAATCCCCCTTTTAAAGATAGCCAAGCAAACACAAAAAATGTAGGGAATATCTTTTATGCCAAACCATTTTGAGCCACGGGACAACATCAAATGCAGAGAAGAATTGCACATTGAAAGTATTAAAATTGGGTTCCTGATTTTCCAGCCAACTATGATTAACCAGCATAGAGGCAATGGGGATTTACTGCACTTTAGATTTAACCAAGGGGTCAAAACAGTGAGGAAGAGACAATCTTTCACCATTTAGGACCATAACAACCTTACATGTAGAGAATTCAAAATAATGATTAATAGAAGAAGGATCTCCCAACAAATATGCTATGAATAAGCCATTGCACCAAGGGTCCCATATGAGAGACAAATTACAATAGGCTTGGTTTGTGAAATAAATGCAATATATGATGTTGCCAACAATTTTTCAAAGACGCTTCCAGTATTTTGAGTTGTTGGCTGTTTGAATAGTTGGAAAATTTTATTTCGGTTCAACTTTATTATTAAGAGGGTTTAAAATTTTTTAAAACTACCAATTCACCCCCTTCTTGGTAGCCGTGGGACATTTACTTAGGCTTAACAACCTAATTACTAGACTCAACATTGGCAATATTGGGCTTCCATAGAGAGTGATAATGATTACACCACCATTCAAAAAGGAGGGAATTAGTGTTAAGAAAACTCCATATGGTTTAATAAGAGTAACTATGGTAGAGAGAGTCAATAGAGGGAATGCTAAGGCCCCCATTAGTTTTAGGTAGACATGTGTCTTTCCATGAGATTGTGTGGAGCTTCTTATGATTAACATTCTTAAAAAATTGGAATCTAGAACACATGCAATTAATGATTTTAAAGTAGCCTTTAATGATAGAACTGGTTATCTAATATACAAAAGTGTTGTAAACAATATTTTAGAAGTTAAATTCCACCATCAAAGGAGAGTACTTTGGCTCTCCAACCAACAAGAATGGAGGCAATTCTGTGAAGCAATGGTCGGAATTCAATAATCTTCACTTTCCTGCAAAAAATTGGCAAACAAAGGTATTTGATAGGAGAGAAAGTTTGTGTGGGTTAGAGAATGTTACAATTTTGGGGGACTTATGGAGCATCTTTAGAAAAGAGAATGGAGCTTGTTTAGCGATTTACATGTAGCCCAGAAATATTAGCAAATTGATGTAAAATGGCTTTTAGGGTTTTTGCATTATTGGTAGTGGCTTTACCAAAAACTAAAAGATCATCTGCAAACATCAGGTGGGATATAGATGTGATCCAAGAATCCATCATAGAGAAAGTTCAGTTGGAGATGGCTAAATCAAAATAGGATGAAAGACCATCCATAACAATACTAAACAGATAAGGGGATAGTGGATAGCCTTGTTTAAGCCCAGAGGTAGAGCAGAAGAATCCTTCAAGGGCCCCATTGATGTTGAAAGAGAAATGTACATCCATAATACAAGCCTTTATCCAAGATATAAAAATATCAGGAAACCCCTTAGTAGAAAGTCTCCATAATAAAAAACTCCCTCAAGATAGTGTCAAATGCCTTGAGATTTCATATTAAGTACAAAAAATTTTCTCCTTAGGTTTCAAGTTGAAGTTTCCAATCATATTAACGGTATGAGAATATTATCTGTAATTACCTTTTTTTTAATAAACCCTCCTTAGATAGGGTGAATAATGTAAGGCATCACCTCCTTCATTTAATTTTCAATAATTTTAGCAATGACTTTGTAAATCACATTGCAAAGAGATATGGATATAAATTCTTTAACATTATTAGCATGGGGTTGTTTAGGGGTTAAGGTTATAATAGTAGCCTTCAGATGCTTAAAATATGTTAGGTTTGGAAGAAGGAAGTCATAGCATTACAAAGTTGGTGCTTAATAGTGTTATAGGTGGTTTTATATAATTCAAAAGAGAATCCATATGGACCAAGGTGGGAGCTAGCATGCCCAAAGAAGATGATGTTTTTAATTTCCTAAACAGTGACTACAGTAGTAATTGAAGCCAACAGGTGGTTTAGAATATGATTTCTAATGGGGATAGCTTGGAGTAGTTTACTAGGGGGTAATAGGGTGGAGGTATTGAAAAGCTTATAGAAGTGGTTGATGAAAACTTTGGAAATATCATGGTGAGAGGTGATATACCCATAATCAATGATGATCGCTTTAATCCGGATATGATTTTTAGTAATATTAATTTTAGAGTATAGAAACTTCAAGTCGTCTTCCCCATAGGTGAGCCATTTGACCTTTGATCTTTGGATCATCCAGTTATAGAGGGTAGAATTATAGTGGTTGAGTTTAGAATTAATGCTATTCAAGGACTGATTGAGGGTGGTATCTATAGGGTTATTTTAGATTTGGGAGTTAATTGAGTTTTGAAGGGCCATGAGAGAGTCAATCTCTATCTGAATGGTGTCGGAGTTAGAACACTTTTGCATTTAATGATGTTTTTGAGCTGCTTCAGTTTGTCATAAAAAAGCAAAGGGGCTACTTTTGTTAGGAAGGGAGAACACATACATTAGTCATTCCCAAAATTATGGATTTTTGGAGCAGTAATTCTTATACCTAAATTTGTGTTGTTTCACCTCTTCAAGGACATTAATTAGGGAAAGGGGAGACTGGTCAGAGTCGTTAGGGTCACCTACTCTATAGAAAGAGTTGGGAAAGGAGACAAGCCATGAATTATTGACCAGAACACATTCCAATTTGATGTGGATAGGGTTATCAGGTCTTTGGTTGTGCCATGTAAAGAAATGCCCAATAGAGGAGAGGTCATGTAACCCATCTTTAAAAAATCATAATGTTAAAGTCTCCAAGTTTACTATTGGTGAGCAAAGAGCCTCCAAATTTCTCAATAGGAGTACAACAATAGTTGAAGTCACCATGAATGGCCCAAGAGAGGTTAATATTGTCAGCAATATCATAAATGTTTTTCTATAAAAGTTATATGTCCATGTAGGAATTGGCAGCATACACTGCAGTGATAGAACAAATAGGGTTACTAGAATTGTAAACGATACCATGTATCAATTAGCTGGAAGAGAATTATGGTTTGAAATCCATAGTAGCAGATTTCTAGTTTACCCAAATAGCCTTCCAAGGGGAAGATTTTGTGGGTATTTTGGAACCAAGGGTTAATAACAGAGGTTTGGGAGATTTTGGCTTAAAGTATAAAGAGGATGCCAAGGTTATAAGAGCTAACCCACTATTTATAGTAAAGAACATTGTCCGTATTATTGAACCCATGGATGTTCCTAAAAGTGCTTTAATGGCACTTAAAATTTTGGCAGGGATGTTAATCCTATATGAACTGGTCCCAAGGCTAGTCAAGAGGGTGGGTAAATTGGTATTTAAAAAAAAATTTGATCAAAACACAAGCTTAAAACAAAAACCAAGATTCATCATAGAAATCGAAGTGCAGAAATTAAATATGAAAGCAGTAATAAAAACACATAAATTTATAGTGGTTTGGTCAACCTGGCCTACGTCCACTCCCCAGAGGCGCCCTTTGACTATTGTACTAAACTTAGTATCTCTGTTGTTGCAGATCTATGGTTTATGATTTTGATGATAGCAAACATTCCTTATTTCTCTACGATTGCCTTATGTGCTAACGTTTCAGGTCCACACGATCAGACTACAATTTGAAACTAGCTTAAGATTGGGTAGACTTGGTCTGTGTCAGTTTGTAATCTTTTTCCTTTCTTGAGTCTGTTGTATTTGGTGTGACATCTAATGGTTTGTAACTTGGAAGATTTTCTATTATGCACTAAAAGATTTCTATTTTTGATTACATCGTCCGGGACGATCTGACAAAAGTAGAAATCCTAATTAGGGCATCCTCATTAAAGCAGCCATCATTATACAAAACACATCGTCCTGGATGATTTTGTATCAGACAGGATGATAGGTTCAATTCAGCAAGAATCTGCCGCCAGATCTATTTAGAAATAACCTATTTTTGGACATCATCCAGAGGATCGTCCAGGACTATAAAATATCGTCCAGGACGATCCAGGTCAATTTTCCAAAATTTCTCTGGAATTTAAGGAAATCAATTACATGGTCAAATTGTCCTGGACGATCTCCAGATCGGTCGGGCCGATTAGACATCGTTCAGCTTCATTTCAGAGCGATATTCAGGATGATTTTCCTCATATTTGAACTAATCGGCCAGGACGATATGCCTATTGTCCTGGTCAATAATGTCGGCAACTTGCATTAATGAGCTCATTTTGAGAGCTTCTATTTAAGCTATGGCATGGAAACTTTTGTAAGTGTCTTTGGCAGCCATTGTAGCTTCGTTCTTGTGGAGGAAACTTGAAGAGAGAGCTTGAAAGGGAGAGAGGAAAGGGTGGATTTTGAGAGGGAGAAGATCCTATGAGGGGGGAACTCAAGGGAGTGTGGAGGGGATTCCGCACGGTTACTCTGGCGAACTCGCACCTTGGTACCATCGGATTCAAGGCTTGTCTCGAGGTAAGTTCACCAAAGAAGAAGATCTCCTTGGTGTCAAAGGACCCGGTGACTCCGCCGCACCGGGGAAGGTGGAAGTGATTTTGTAAGGGCTTCTCCGCCTAGCTGTGGGGGCTAAAGGAGAGTCACGATTTTAGTGCAATACTTAGAGGGTGCCTCCAAGGAGTGGACGTAGGTCAAGGTTTGACCGAACCACTATAAATCTGGTGTGTTAATTTCTTATTATTGCTTCTGCATTTAATTTTCGCATTAGATTTTCTTTGTGGTAATTTTGGTTTGAGTTTTATCTTTGGTTTTAAAGTTATCCAATTCACCTCTCTCTTTGTTAGCCTTGGGCCAGTTCATAAGTGCTTAACATCCCTAATGAACTTTCATCTCCTTTTGCCCCCATAGCAAGGCAGAGAAGCCTTTATAAACCTCCTTTCTACCAACCCATGTAAGGCAAAGAACCAAACTTCTTTTGCTTCCTCCAGAAGTAGGCAAAGAACCCAGCTCCTTTTGCTTCCTCCTAAAGCAGGCAGAGAACCTTGATCAGATGCTAAAGTAGAATTCTCTAAAACACCCAAGGAACTAAAAATAATGACTGGAGAAGATGATGATGGATCCTTGCTTGGAGCAACCTTTGTGAAACCCTCACAAGATCCTCTCTCTCTCTCCCTTGCTCTCCCTCTCCTCTTGGCTCTCTCGGGTCAGAATAATAACAAAAGATACTCTCTTGAAAGGAACAACAGGTCTTAAATAGAAGAGCTTTGGAATAGCT
>NW_021319307.1:35530-64725 GCF_001605985.2 Dendrobium catenatum | reverse complement strand
TTCTTAAAATTTGCCTTTCCGCATTTAAGTTTCGCAATTGATTTGTCTTTGGGTGATTTTTGGTTTGAGTAGCTTTGGTTTATAAATTATCCAATCACCTCCTTTTATTAGCCTTGCCAGTTCATAGGTTAACATCCCTAACTAACTTTCAAGTGGTATCAGAGCAAGTTTCCTAAATAAGTTTGAAAAATCTTTGAAATTTGATCCATGGTAATCGTACTGTGGAAGTATATCTGACTATTTTCTATCTAATTAGAAATAACCTATTTTTGGACATTATCCAGGACTATAAAATATCGTCTAGGATGATCCAGGTCAATTTTCCAAAATTTCTCTAGAATTTAAGGAAAGCAATTACATGGTCAAATCATCCTGGACGATCTCCTGATCGTCCGGGCCGATTAGACATCGTCCAGCTTCATTTCAGGTTGATATTCAGGACGATTTTCCTCATATTTGAACTAATCGGCCAAGACGATATGCCTATCATCCTCGATGATAATGTCGGCAACATGCATTAATGAGCTCATATTGAGAGCTTCTATTTAAGCTATGGCATGGCAACTTTTGTAAGTGTCTTTGGCAGACATTGTAGCTTCGTTCTTGTGGAGGAAACTTGAAGAGAGGCTTGAAAGGGAGAGAGGAAATGGTGGAGTTTGAGTGGGAGAAGATCCTGTGAGGGGGGGAACTCAAGGGAGTGTGGAGGGGATTCTACACGGTTGCTCCGGCGAACTCGCACCTTAGTACCATCGGATTCAAGGCTTGTCTCGAGGTAAGTTCACCAAAGAAGAAGATCTCCTTGGTGTCAAAGGACCCGGTGACTCCGCCGCACCGGGGAAGGTGGAAGTGATTTTGTAAGGGCTTCTCCGCCTAGCTGTGGGGGCTAAAGGAGAGTCACGATTTTAGTGCAATACTTAGAGGGTGCCTCCAAGGAGTGGACGTAGGTCAAGGTTTGACCGAACCACTATAAATCTGGTGTGTTAATTTCTTATTATTGCTTCTGCATTTAATTTTCGCATTAGATTTTCTTTGTGGTAATTTTGGTTTGAGTTTTATCTTTGGTTTTAAAGTTATCCAATTCACCTCTCTCTTTGTTAGCCTTGGGCCAGTTCATAAGTGCTTAACATCCCTAATGAACTTTCATCTCCTTTTGCCCCCATAGCAAGGCAGAGAAGCCTTTATAAACCTCCTTTCTACCAACCCATGTAAGGCAAAGAACCAAACTTCTTTTGCTTCCTCCAGAAGTAGGCAAAGAACCCAGCTCCTTTTGCTTCCTCCTAAAGCAGGCAGAGAACCTTGATCAGATGCTAAAGTAGAATTCTCTAAAACACCCAAGGAACTAAAAATAATGACTGGAGAAGATGATGATGGATCCTTGCTTGGAGCAACCTTTGTGAAACCCTCACAAGATCCTCTCTCTCTCTCCCTTGCTCTCCCTCTCCTCTTGGCTCTCTCGGGTCAGAATAATAACAAAAGATACTCTCTTGAAAGGAACAACAGGTCTTAAATAGAAGAGCTTTGGAATAGCTATTAATTGTAATAAACTGACTTTATCATCTAGGATAATATAAATATCATCCAATATGATCAGTGCAAATTAAGCTCAATCAGCCTAGATTATTTGGGACAATCAGAAGGTTCTTATTCATCCTGTATGATCAGTACAAATCATTGAATATCATCCAAAAAATTGTACTTAATGGAAGTATGGATGATGGAAAAATTGCTTGATCGTCCAGGTCGATCCCATGATCGTCCCGGACGATTAGTTCAAATCCGTTAAAATCATCTAGAGCATCGCCCTGAATAGTAGCTGGCCGATGTTTGGTCATCCAAGGACAACTATGGTTTATGAACTGATCGTCCTGACCGATCCTACGATCATCCAAGATGATATTATCGAGCAGTCAAACCTTAATTACCATATTAATTTAGGCATAATTATGTTGCATCATCCAAGATGATGTCCTGGATAATGTCCAAAAATAAATAATATCTAAATAAATCTAGTGGCTGATTCTTTCTAATTTGAGCATATCGTCCCAGCCAATATGAATATTGTCTAGGATGATAAGCTTAATGATGGCTGCCTTAACCAGGATGCCCTAACTAGGGTTTCTATTTTTAATTGATCGTCTAGGCTAATTTATGGATCGTCTTGGATGATGTGACAAAAAATAAATTACTCTAAAAATAGTCAAAAAATTTCTCCCAAGTGTGTGTGTGTGCAAGGTTACTTAGCATCAAGAAACATATCATTTACAATAGAGTCAAGAAAGGGAAAAGTTTATAAATTGACTCAGACCTACTTTACCCAATCTAGAGCTGGTTCACATTGCAGTTTGATCTTGTGGACCTGAAATATTAGTTGGCTAGGCAATCATAGATAAATAGAAGTATTTGCAATCATCAAAATTATATTTCCTAAAACACATATTTGCAACAGTTCCAAGATGCTAGGTTGGGAAGGGTAATTGACATTTTGGTTGGAGAATTGTAGCCTTTTTAGATTGCTTAGCTCTGGTTTATTTTTTTGCTTTGGGTGGGAGGCTTTTGAAATTAGGGATTGGAAGGTAGAAAAGGATTTAGCTCCTTGGAAGATGGAGGAATAATTGGTTGATAGAGGAGGGGGAAAGTATGGGGAGGATTATTCTGGTAAGATTTAAGGGGCTTGAAGAAGAGGATGGGAGGGGGGAATTTTGAAGAGAGGGCTAAAAAAATTGTTTATTATTGAGGGCATTAAATTTGTTGGTGGTAGAGATGGGGAGAGGGACCAAAGAGGATGGAGGGGGTCTGGTGGATCAGTGGCTTCACATGAAGAGGAGTTAAGATTTGGGATAATTGGGCCAGCATGAGGGGTTGGGAGCAGGGCTGGCTGATTTATAGTGGAGGTTATTAGTTTTTGAGGGAGGGTAGTTTTGGACATGGTAAGATAGGGGGGAGGAGTTATCTGAAAGTGTCTACAAAATTTATTTATGTATTTTTCAATTTCTTGAGTCAAGTCCTATAAGGGTGTATGCTAGCCTAGTGAGCGTGCACACACACACTCAAGGGAGTGAGGTAGTGAGAGAAATCAAAAGAAAAATTTCTAAACTAATCATACTATACGATATGTATCATATTGCATGATTAGTTAGAAAAATTATTGAATTGGCTAATTATGATAATTAATGCTATTTAAACTAATCATACTTAACGATCTTTATTGTAGAGAATGATCAGTTAAAATTATGGATTTCATCACCAATCTTAATTTAGGAAATATTTCAAAATACAAATTATCTGATAATCGTACTATGTGATAGGTAACATACTATACGATATTATAAAATATTCCCTAAATTAACCTTATAATTAGGGATACAATATATATAAATTTTTCTAGTAAGTTCGTACTATGGGATAGTTTAAATTGAACTACACGACCTGAGTCCTGTAGAGTATGATAGTTTACCATCGCCAATCATTCAGGATGATAATCTAGTTCTAATCATAATGGATAATGCATATATTGTACTGAGCGATCATATTAAATGATTGAATTGAATATAAAATTCATTACGCTCTATATAGTTCTAATAAGAATATATTAAACTAATTATATTGTACGATATGGGATCATACTGGATGATTATATATTACAAAATTAGATTTCTAGGGTTTCTTGAAGCCCTCTATTTAAACTTTATCATAAGACTTTTGAAGTGACTTTTTTTTATTTTATTGATTAGTTCCTTCTAAAAACTTGAAGAAGCAGCCTTAAGCTATGGAGAGAAAAGGTGGAGTTAGAGAGACGGAGAAGATTCTAAAAGTTTGTTAGGGATGTTAAGCCCTTATGAACTATCCTAAGGCTAACCAAGAGAGGGGGTGAATTGATATGTTAAAAAAATTTTCAAGATCTAAACACAAAATATAATCAAACCAAAATTTACCATGAATAAAATCAAAGTGCGGAAATTAAATATGAAAATAATAAAGTAAAGAACACAACAAATTTATAGTGGTTCGATCAAACCTTGACCTACGTCCACTCCTCGGAGGCACCCTCTGAGTATTGCACTAAACTAAGTGTTTTTCTTTTATCCCCCACAGCTAGGTAGAGAAGCCCTTACAAAGTCACTTTCACCTTCCCTGACACGGCGGAGTAGCCAGACCCTTTAACACCAAAGAGATCATCTTCTTCCCAAAACTTCTCTCAAGATGAGCCTTGAATTTGATGGTACTAAGGTGTATGCTCGCCGGAGCAACTGTGTGGAACCCCCCCACACTCCCTTAAAATCACCCTCCAAGGATCTTCTCCCTCTCTCAAACTCTACCCTTTCCTCTCTCCCTTTCAAGCTCTCTCATCAAGTTTCCTCTAAAAGAAATGAGGCCTCAATAGCTGCCAAAGACACTTCCAAAGACCTTTGTCAAAGCTTAAAAAGAAGAGCTCCAAACAAGCTCATTAATTACAACTTGGTTACATTATCATAAAGGATGATATGAATATCATCCTGGCCGATCAGAATAAATTTTACTCAATCAGCCCTGTTGATTTGGGACGATCATAAGATTTTTGGTCATATCTTCTAGGCCGATCATAATCACCCTAGCCGATTAGTTCAAATACGAGGAAAATCATCGTAAATATCGCTCTGAATAGAAGCTCGCTGATGTCAATCATCCAAGTGATCATCCCAGACGATCATGCGATCATCTCGGACAATCTAGCGATCATCCCTGATGATATGATCGAGCAATCAAACCTTAGTTACTTTCGTTAATTACCTGATTAATTTAGGCATAATTAAGTTGCATAATCCAGGCCGATGTCCTAGATGCTGTCCGAAAATAAAGAACACTTAAATATATGTGGTAGTTTATTCTTTCTATTTTGAGCCTATTGTCCCGGCCGATATGAATATCATCCAGGACGATGTGCTTAAAGATAATTACTTTAACCAAGATGCCCTAATTAGGTTTCTACTTTCAACTGATCGTCCAGGCCGATGATTGGATCATCCCGGACTATATGAGCAAAAAAAGAGAATTTTAAAACAAAAACAAGTGAGCAGGCTTACAAGCAAAAAAAATACCCTTACAAGCCAAGAAATACATAAATGAAAAATACAAATAGAAGTCTGGGAAAATTTGTAAAATTGAAAACATTTTCTCCTAATCTCTCCCTTACTAGAATAAAAAATTTAAAAATAGGGGAAAACAAAATTTTTATTATTTTTTATTTTTAATTTTGAAAAAAAGAAAATATATACAAATACAACAGTACATTCTCTCTCTTTGATATTATCAAAAAGAGGAGGTGCATAAACAATCAGAACAATAAAAACAAAAAAAAAACCAAAATGATCCCTGATCTAAAGAAAAGAAAAAAGTGAGAAAGTTACCTCTTATTTTATTCAAAAATATAATAAGGAATGGATTGACAACGCATAATCCATAAAAGGTTAGAAATTCAGAAATTGTTAACCCAAACTCAAGTTCTTTTAAAAGCTCGAAAAATTTTTAATCCAATATTAAATCAAGGAATAAATTAGAAAAAGAAACACTAATTCTTCAAAAACTCCTTTTATAAAATATATCTAATAGAAGATTAATGCAAAATTGGTGAATCTAGAATTATGATTTTCAAGCTCAAGTATCAAAAATATCAAGGATTTTCTTAAACTTTAAGAAGTATAAGAAAGGTAAGCATTATTTTTTGTGGGCTCATTTTATATCTCTTGTCAAGTTTTTTGGTGCACTTTACGCATCTTTTAATTTTTGATACACTTTATGTATCTTTCTTAATTTTGGCGTCATTGCGCATCTTTTTATTTGGCATCATTGGCCACTTTTTTTTCAATATGCTACCTTTCTGAAATTTTAAAAACAAAATTAAACCTATTCTATTGATAAAATAAACTACTTGATTAAGAAAATTATGAGGTAGATTCAACAACTTGTAAAAGATCCCTATGCAATAAATAAAATGTAGGAAGATGAAAAAGATCAGTTTGAAAATCCAATTTATAATATCATGAAGATTTTGAATCAAAAGTAAAATAACCTCTTTAAGAAAAGAGATAGAGAGACAAAATCATGAGTTTTTTTCCTTTGATTATTTTTAGAGAAGTCAACCACAACTTACATATGAATTCAAGAAAAATAGGAGGTAGGTTTTTCATTTTTAGAAAGGTAAACGTGTGTGTTGATTAGAGAGAACTTTACAAAAAGAAAAGTGAAGAAAAATTAAAAAGTTTAACGAAAAATAAAAGAAAGGAAAAAAGAATGAAAAAATAAATCCAAAGAAAAACACAGAAAATACACAAAAACGAATAAAACATACATACATAGAAAAAATAAACACACAAACAATGGTTTAAACATCATCTTGCACCTAGTCTGATGATTTAGAAGCTAGGTCTGCCTAGGAGATTTTTTTCTTTTCACTATTTACCATTTTTATAATTTGCTTAGCTTTACCCTTTTCCTTTTCAGAAAGAGTTCTTAAATTACGGCACTGATTTTTCTTATGACCAGGCTTCCTACAACTAATATAAATAACATTAGAAGAGATCTTAACATTCTTACCATTTTTACCTTTATTATACTTTTGTTGAGGCTTATGCTTTGATGAGCTTTTTAATTTTCTTGATAAGTCATTGCTTTTATCACCAACAAAGCCACTTTTCTCCATGTTTTCAGCGTTTAACACTATCATCTCTCCTGCATCCAAAAGTCTTTACCCAAACTTTGCTTGTAGGCAATGAGCGAGCCATCAAATTATAAATAGAGTATTCAATAAAAATTTTTTGATTTACAAATAGAAACAACTTTGGTATCAAATTTGTCAAGTAAATAATATAGAATTTTATTCATTTTTTCAAAGTTTGAAAATTCTTTACCTAAAGCATGCAATGATGTCACAATTTGAATAAACCTAGTGTACATGTCTAAGATCGACTCATAAGGTTTCATACAAAATAATTCATAATCATGTATTAAAACATTTAATTTGTATTGCTTGATTTCACTAGTGCCTTCATATATAGAGTATAATTTATCCCAAATTTCCTAGCTAGTAGTGCACATGAAAACAAACATAAAATCTTCAGAATTTAAAGCATAGAAAAAATAGTTCAATGATTTAGCATCTAATTGAGTAGTAATTTGTTCTTCTCTACTCCATTGATTAAAATAAATATCAATTTTAATTCCATCTATAACACGTGATGGTACAGAATAACCAATTAAAATCATTTTCCACATTCGGAAATCAATTAATTGCATGAAAGTAGATATGCAAATTTTTCAAAAATCAAAAGTAATTTTTCAAACAAAGGTGTTCGGGTGATTGAATAACTTTCTGCAATATTACGATTACAAAAATTAGCCATGGATCAAAATTAAAAGTTTTCAAAAACTCGATTTTATGAATCTCGCCCTAATACCACTTGAAAGTTTGTTTGAGATGTTAAGCCCTTATGAACTATCCCAAGGCTAACCAAGAGAGGAGGTGAAATAATATGTTAAAAAATCTTTCACGATTAAAACATAACACTTAATCAAACCAAAATTCACCACAAAGAAATTTATAGTGCGAAATATAAATGTATAAATAATAAAGGAAATAACACACCAGATTTATATTGGTTCGATCAAACCTTGACCTACGTCCACTCCTTGGAGGCACCCTCCGAGTATTATACTAAACTAAGTGTCTCTCCTTTAGCCCCCACAACTAGGAGGAGAAGCCCTTAACAAATCACTTATAGCTTCCCTAGTGTGGCAGAGTAGCTGGGCCCTTTGACACCAAAGAGATCATCTTCTTCCCAAAACTTCCCTCAAGACTAGCCTTGAATCTGATGGTACTAAGGTGCAAGCTCGCCAGAGCAACCGTGTAGAACCCCCCCACACTCCCTTGAAACCCCCCTCCAAGGATCTTCTCCCTCTCTCAATCTCCACCCTTTCCTCACTCCCTTGCAACCTCTCTCTTCAAGTTTCCACCAAAAGAAATGAAGCCTCAATGGCTGCCAAAGACACTTATGAAGACCTTTATCAAAGCTTAAATAGAACAGCTATAAACGAGCTCATTAATTGTAACTTGCCAACTTTATCATCCAGGATGATATGAATATTATCCTGGCCGATCAGCATAAATTTTTCTCAATCAGCCCGATCAGTTTAGGACGATCAAAAGATTTTTGGTAATATCGTCCAGGCTGATATCATGATTGTCCTGGCCGATTAGTTCAAATATGATAAAAATTGTTTGAAATATTGCCCAGAATAGAAGTTGGCTGATGTCAATCATCCAAGCGATCGTCCCAAACGATCCTGCGATTATCCAGGATGATGTCATCGAGAAATCAAACCTTAATTACTTTCCTTAATTACTAGATTAATTTAAGCACAATTGAGCTACATCGTCCAGGCCAATTTCTTGGATGACGTCCAAAAATAAAGAATACCTAAATAAATCTGGGAGCTGATTCTTTTTATTTTGAGCATATCGTCTCGATCAATATGAATATCATCCAGGACGATGTGCTTAAAGATGGCTTCTTTAACTAGGATGCCCTAATTAGGGTTTCTATTTTTAGCTGATCGTCCAAGCCGATGATTGGATCATCCTAGACTATGTGAGCAAAAATAGAGAACTCTAAAATAGAAATAAGTGAGCAGGGTTACAAGCAAGCAAACACCCTTACAAGCCAAGAAATACATAAATGAAAAATACAAATAAAACATGTTCTGCTAAAGCTTGAGCCTTGTAAGGTGCACTGTAAGCCTGAAATGTTAGTAAATGAAGAAAGAAAAATATATTACAAATATAGGTAGATAGCAGACAGTGAGCCATAATATTTGTTATCAACAAAAATATAAACTCATAAGCTCAAGTTGCAACAGATCCTTATCGGTTCAAGGGAGTGTGAGAGGGTTTCACACGATTGCTCCAATAAACTTGCACCAGAGTTTCTCCATGTGTAAAGGGTTTTCTTGATGGAAGTTCTAAGGAAAAGATCTCATTAGTGATAATTGACTCGGCTACTCCGCTGTACTTGGAAAGGTGAATGTAATTCTAAGGTTCTCTACCTCACCAGAAGGGTGAAAGGATTCCATGTTCTCTTCCTCACTTGGACGATGAAAAGGATTATGGACCTCTACCGCACCGAGTTGGTGGAAGAGATTTTGTATGAGCTTCTCCACCTAGCTGTGGGGGCTATAGGAGAGACACTATTGTGGCAGTGCAATACTCAGAGAGGACTCTAGGGAGTGGATGTAGGACATGGTTTGACTGAACCAATATAAATCTTTTATGCGTTTGTTCTAATTTCTTATTTTCCATATTTTACTTTTTTGCACTTTTTGATTTACTAAGATTGCATGATAGATTTATTTATGTGAAAATTGCATGTTAAAAGTCTGTGGTTTGTAGTATGTTGTGTTGATTAAATTGTCATCACCATTATTGAAACTCTTGAAAAGTTTATTAGATTTTGTACTAAGAGTTAGTATTACTTAAGCATCAGTGTGCCTAGGAATAAGTTCAATTAGGCTTAACATTCATATCAAACTTTCACATTTTGGACCTCATAATCGGCTAGCCTCTACTTCAAGGTTGCAACCCAAATGACCTTAACCCCATTAATTCAACTAATATCACAACCTTATAAAGTGCTCTTTCCACCTCACTTGCTATGCTCAATCTTTTGCATGTTCGTTTGGGACAACCTCAACACTCCACAGTATCCAAACTCTCCAGCAAATTAAAGTTCTATTGTTCGTCATCTATTTCTTCTAAATATAGTTCTTGTAATGTAGCCAAATGTCATAGGCTACCATTCTCTCCTACTCTCAAATGTACTTCAAAACATTTATCCTTAATTTATATAGATGCTTGTGGCCATCACCTGTCTATTTCTAACATGCTACAAATACTATGCTTCATTTATTGATGAGTTCTCCAAATTCACTTGGCTATACCCAATGCATCAGAAATATGAAACTACAACACATTTATTAAACTTTGTTTATCTTGCCAAATGCCAATACAACACCAAAGTCAAAACTATCCACTTTAACAACAAAGGCCAATACACATCCCACTCCCTAGCTACATTCTTCACCCAAAAAGAAATTCAACACTAATTCAGCTACCCATATATACCTAAAAAATAGAATAATAGAGCCCAAACATTGCCAACTACTAGACACAACTAGAGATCTACTCCATGCTTCTCATATCTCTATCACTTTACGGTTTGAAGAACTGCAAACCTCCTTATACCTTATAAATTGCCTTCCCTCCACCAATACATCTAAAAAATCTCCTTTTTATCTTATCCCCAACAAGCCTCCTCCCTATGACCTTTTCAAGGTCTTTGGGTACCTCTACTTCCCAAGGCTTTGCCCACTACTCCTTAAAAACTTGCACCCCACTCCTCTCCCTGACGTTTCCTAGGCTATTCTAACAACCACAAGGGCTACATATGTTTTAATCTCAACACACACCAAATGCACATCTCCTGCTATGTCATCTTTCATGAACAAACCTTTCCATCCATAATCATAACCCATACAAACCTCTTCTTAACACAACTACCACCCTTACTTTAGTACCTCACTCAAAATTAACTCCATTTAACACCCTGCCACTTGATCCACCTATAATCATACAAACACATTCAATCACTATTGCTTCCCAAAACACATTATAACTATAACCTTAATTTCCAACTTCAACCACTACCTCACCATCTCCATTAGCAACTCATTATCCTGGGAGAAGAGAGAGAAGCTCCACAATTCAAGGAAGGATTTGAGAAGAGAATTTGAAGATTTCGGGTGAAAAGATTGGAGATGGAAGAAGGTGGCCGGTCTTCTATGGATAACCGGAACACCAAATACATTTTATCTACCGTGAGTCCAATTATGTTGGATTCAAAAGGTAGATTCTCCTTCAAACGCATCTCACCTCATAATCTTCGTGTTTTAGAATCTCCTCTTGTTATTAAAGAGGGGGGATTGGTGGCTACACAAAGCAACTACCAGATTCAAGGAAGGGAAAAGAGGTAACTTCGGCTTCATTCAAATTACCTAAATCTCCTTTACCGATTTCTTTGTTTGGAGCTAATGACAAAGAAGCTTCTTCTTCACGGAGTAGCTTTGCTTATATTTTGAAGAAAGACAAGGAGAATGACAAGGCTAATGTCAATATCAATAATAAAATTATTTATTCCAATTTTGAAAATTCTAATGTGTAGAATAAAAAACCACATATTAAAATTAATTGGAATAAAAATCTTGATGTGATTGAAGATTTAAACATTGTTAAAATGGATATGGATAAAGAAAAGTCCAATATTCATGTTTTAAGTAAATCTTTGGTTGTTAAAACTCTGGTGAAAGATTTACCATTCTCTAAATGTTCCATTGAGTTAAGAAAGCAATGGAAGAAATATGGAAGATTTCATTTAACCATTCTTGGACTAGATTGGTTACTTTGTTCATTTCAAACTCATGAATCCATGGAAGAAGTTCTTAATGAAGGTCCATGGTTTGTTGAGGGTTTTGCAGTTGGGTTAGACAAATGGTCTCCTAACTTCTCTCCTAATTCATTGGAAGGTGTTTTATATCCAATATGGCTTCGTCTTCCTCACTTACCCCTGCACTGCTGGGATGAGTCCAATATCACTAGAATTATCTCTAGGATTGGGACTCCTCTACTATTAGATGGTAATATGTTTAGGTGGGAAAGAAGGGAATTTGCTAGAGCATGCATTCAAGTTAATTTGAACTCTAAACTTCCTTCTGAAATTTGGGTAGAAGGGTTGCATGGAAAATTCTTTCAAAAGTTTGAATACAAAAATCTTTCATCTCTTTATTTCAAATGCGGGAGAATAGGGCATATTGATTCAGTTTGTCCTAATGTTGACATCCCAAATAATTCTGAAATTCCTTTTGGTCCTTGGATGAAAGTTCAGTTCAAAAACAAGAAGAAATCTAGGAGAAATCTTTTAAAATTCAGAATTTTTTCAGCTGCAGAAAAATCTGGATTGGGATGTAGAAATGAAGAAACTGTTAATGCTAGTCCAGAAGATATTTTTCAAACATTGAAAAATGGGAATATGATTAAACATATGTTCGATCCTGTGAAAGCCATAGGTCAGATTGAAGAAAATGCTAGATTCAAGGAAGGAGAAGAAGTGGTAGTTAACCAGAATTTGAAAATCATTTAGGATTTTCGGGATTCAATTTTTGAATCTAATTCGTTTAAAATTTTGGCTGAGGTGGACAATTTGGATGCTGGTTTGTTAGGAGATTCCAGTATAGATCCAAATTCAAATAATAAGGTCAATGACATGGCTTTCTCACCAACGAACTCATCACTCTTGGAGGCTGAAAATGAGGAGGAGCTGGACCCGTCTACAAAAAATCCAGATCCTGATCATTTGTTGGAAAATGGTTTAAATGAAGATATTAATGTATCTTCTGTTATTTCAAATGATAATCTGAAGGTTGTTGGGAATTTAGAAATTCAAATTCCACAAATGATGGATACGGTTAAGGAAAAATCTGTGAATGGGTAGATTTCAGATTCAACTCCTATAAAGACAGCAAATATTTCTGAATTGTTTGCTAATGTTGAGGAAACAAAAGATGGTTGTTCTAAAACCATTTCTCCCAAGTCTTCAATCAGTTTGAAGTTTAAAAAAACTGTCTTATTGAAGAATAAAAAATCTTTAGAACATGATTCTTCAAGTTCTAAACACAAGCTGTACAAAGAACTACAAGATCTCGGACCGGTGAAAGAACTACCTAGAAGAAAGATGGCTGATTATAAAGAGAAGAACGGTTTGAGAGGTTCTTCTTTCCTTTTATCTCACTAAAAATGCAAACAGTTTTTCCTATGGATAACAACTCAGCAGAGATATACTTGAAGATGGAGATTATGATCATAAAGTTTGTCGATTTTATACCAAACTTTTGGAGTTTAATTTTAAATTGTAATTTTCTTTTTAGATGTTATTTCTTTTTTTTTTTACTTTTAATTTGTTATTTTAAACTTTGGATAAATGATTATGGGATCTTTACTAATTCTTATTTTCTAATTGGATGGGAACTCTAGGATACTAACCAACCCTCGGGTTGTCTTAAATTTTGGTATCCCCTGTATCTCAACAGTTTCAAAATGGGAGATAGTGGATTTCATTTCATTTATAAAAAGTTTAAATTAACAAATTTAGTTTTTTTAAGGTCCCTTTTTCCTTTTGAAAAATGGATCATTACCTTCTATTACCTAGTTTGTATTAGGTTGTTTTCTCTTTTATTTTAATGCAAATTTTGCATTTCTTAAAAAAAAAAAAAAAATGTTTTTATAAAAAAAAAAAAAAAAAACCACTACCTCACGATCAGCATCTATCCTTCTAACCAAGAATCGCATGGTCACTAGAGGCCAAACTGGACATCTCATAACAACAACCATATTTACCCTACTCACCATCCCCTCTTCACTTCCAAATCCCATCAACTATACACAAGCCTCCAAAATTTTAGCATGGTGTTGTGCTATATATGACAGGTTCTATGCTCTTTAATGCCAACAAACATGTTCACTAGTTATACCACTCCATAATGAACACATCTTGGGATGCAAGTTGACCAACAAGACAAAACTTAACTTGATAGCACCATCGATCGCTTCAAAGATCTCCTTGTAATAGAAGGATTTTACAAACAACATCACGTAAACTACTATGATATGTTTAGTCATATAGTAAAGATCACCACCATCGGAGTTCTTTTTCTAGCCTTTCACCCTAATTAGCCATTTTTTAAACTTCTCCAATGCTTTTCTCCATGGCATCCTAGATGAGACCATCTATATGTCCTAACAACTAGGCTTTACCAATCCTCTCCAACCAATTCATGTCCTCATACTCCATAAAGACACATACAGTCTAAAGAAAGCACCTTGCCATTGGTTCTCCACATTTTAAAAAATTCTACTCATTAAGGGTTGAAATTCAATTGCTTAGACCCATCTCTTCTACTCTACTCCCAATCCAATACAAAAAATTTTCTTCTATTTTACATTTATGACATCCTAATCACAAGCAAAGATTCAACATCCCTATCAAATCTCATCACAACACTACAAAATCAATTCACTCTCAAAGACCTCACGCCAATATAAACTTTTTTAGGCATCCAAGTATCCACATTCCAATCATCCTATACCCTTCACTAAGTTCAATATGCCAAAGGGATCCTACATAAATTAGGTCTATCTAATTACATTATTTCTTTAATTTTCCTCTCCCAAAAACATGCCTCCTCTCCCACTAATAATCTACCGTATGATAACCCACATCATTACCATCACATAGCTGGATATCTTTAGTACCTTATGATTACTCAGCCAGATCTTGCCTTCGCCACCAACAAGCATTGACAAAACATTCATCAAACCCTCAACCGTCATTACCAACAAATGAAGTGTCTCCTTCAATACATAAAAGACACCCTCAAATTTGGTCTACCAATTCAACATGGTTATTTAGTACTTCATACATACTTTGACTCTGATTTGGCTTCCGTTATAAATGATAGACACTCCATAATAGGTCACTGCTCATTCCTAGGCAAGAACCTCATCACTTAGACGATCAAGAAATAACCAACAATTGCCAAATCCTCCACCAAAGTTGAGAATAGAGTTCTTGTAGTAGCTTCCTTAGAGATCATATGGCTTAGGTGCCTTCTAAACCACTTCGACATCCCAACCAGGAACCCCACTCCACTCTACTATGAAAACATCTGAGTCATTATTCTCGCCAATAATCCTATCCTCCATGCCTACAAAAAAAAAACACTAAAATATTTTACTATTTCATCACAGATCTCATTCACCACAAGGAGGTAGTTATCCACATAAAGAATCTAAGGACTAACAAGAAGATATCCTAACTAAATCCCTTCCTTTGGCTTAGTTCTTCAACCTACAAGACAAATTGACCATCCAAGACAACTTAAGGGGAGATGATAAGTACTAAATGATAAGCAAGCCACCTAATTTGTTTACACTCGACTACCGCATCTGTACTAGTAACAGAGGATTCCCTAACACCACAATCGAAACCATTAATCTCTAACGATCACATCATGATCCTCTAAATACAACTCATATGGTATCTTTAACTTTCTATATAATTTTAATGATGTATCGTCTCTGTATTCAAGTGATCTTACATAATAGATAAAATATTCTACTTCCAAATTCTTCTTTCTAAATTCTTACTCTTAGGATATAGTTAAGCTTCCTTTACTACTTGGAGATCTCATGCTTCATTCTTCTTTTGAATGGTGTCGCCCCCTTAGAGCTTTCCTAGCTTGAAATTTAATAACAAACCATCTTGTGATGGATAATTTCTAAAGGAAGGATGATAAATACTATTTATTAGGTATTCTTTTATTATTTACCTCTTATAAAATTGCACTTATAGGTGAATATCTACATTGTCAAGAATTCTATGGTCTAGAATTTTATTATAAGTGCTACAATCTAGGAAATTGATGATCTTGAAGGTTGGTTTGGCAAAGAGTTACTAGAAAGTATTATTGTGGTACAAGTCCACCCTCGACTAGAGGAAGATTCCCCAAAGCTTAGGACGAGCACCTTTTGTAAGACTATTACAGCAATGACTTTTGTTAGGCAATTCCTAGATAGTGAAAATAGGCTTGAGTGGATTAGAAAATTTCATTTACATCAAATTCATGGATTGTTTTGGTGGAGACTTTACAAAATTGTAATCCCTTCTGAGCATTAGCTTCATCCCCGTAGGTTATGTGATACTTTGCTATGTCTATGTGAGTACCAAGAGGCCAATAATATGAGTAATATAGTCACTTCATGTAGAAGTTAATCAGGTGATTGCATCATGGGGGTTTGAATTTTTGTAATTCAATAACTTAACTTAGCTTGTAAGTTACCTTCAAATCATAGGTAGGTAGAATTCTATGAAGGGAAGAATTTACTTCCATATGTTGTATTTGATTTGGATAGTTAGAAATGCTAAAATGCATGATAGATCATTTTGAACACCAACTATTCTAGCAGCCACCATTCTTGTTTCTTTTATTTATTATCATAATTATCCTATATCAAAGAAACTGGGCATCACTTGACCCAGTAGGTTGGTATATTATAGAGAATTGTTCCCTCCCTCCACGGGTTGGATTAAAACAAACTTTGGTGGAGCTTTCCTTTGTTCACTTCATGCTAGAAATAGAGCTTCTTTCCATAATTTTGAAGGAGAACTAATCCTAGATGATGTAATAAACATGAAGCATTAGGATGCTTTAATGCTTATAATATTTGCCATTTATTCACTCCAAACTATTTTTTAAAATGAGATGTATGAAATTGATGACTTAGCATTGAAGGGTATAACACAAATGTGATACATTGGTATCAACAATCCGTTAAAGAAGCCAATTGCTGGTAGATACTCTTTAGGGAGTTGATATTTCCATTCTTTTAAATTTTCATCAAGTTATTTTTCATTTTGTTCTAAAGCATTGTAATAAAGTAGCTGATTTTTATGCTAAAGATGTATTCGAAAATTCTTTTCATTGGAAGGATACTGATGTTATAAGCCTTCCTTTAGCCTTTAGAGAGTTATTGAGTGCTGAAAGTAGAGGGCACTATTATTCTTAGTTTTTGTTTTATTTTGTTATGATTAATGCAAATTACAAATTTCCCAAAAAAATCAACTGAGATTCAAAGCTTGCAAACTGTAACAAAGAGTTTGATCCATAACACCTATAGTGCTTTTCCCCCTAATGTAACATGATAACTCTTGCCAAAAGTAACATGATGACTTTGCCCATTTATTCAATTATGATTATTAGAATCCATAAATACTTAAAGGCAGAATGGTAGGGTTACTAATGGAAATAATATAAGTCTAATCTCTACTACTAAATTACTTCCCAAATGATCATTCCCATAACATAATAATTCAACAATTCATCAAACCCATTATCCTGATACCACTTCTATGATAGCCTAGACTCTAATTGGATGTATTAATATTAGGACCCATAAATTTATTTTATATAGAGTCACAAAAAAAATGAAAATAGTAACATCGTATTTATTCCGTCCAAAATAGTTTATATTATCATATTGAAGTTACATACCTCTGTTAACATTCCACATCCAAAATATAACATATATTACTA
Source organism: Dendrobium catenatum (assembly GCF_001605985.2). NCBI lineage: Eukaryota > Viridiplantae > Streptophyta > Magnoliopsida > Asparagales > Orchidaceae > Dendrobium > Dendrobium catenatum. The sequence continues at coordinate 47,496 of NW_021319307.1, read as the reverse complement.
AATTAACCAAAATTTAACATACAACATAAAACTCACAAATTGAAAAGACTTCTACCCTCTATTTGAATCTACCCAACATGATCTTTCAATTTTCTAGAAAAGTAAGTGAGCTAGTACAGTTAGCAATTGTGTTGCTTGACATACTACTAAAAGCTCATTAATGCTTTCAATATTTTTTCCTTAACAACATGCATCAAAATTCAATATATATGAAAAAGAAACAATGCATTTGTAGTTATACAAGTGAACATATAAATTATATAAAATATGGCATTCATTTCACAATAATATGACTTATAACGAAGAACATTTCTATCATTGGAGCTTTTATATCATTCTACCATATCGATTTAACATTTTTTACATTCTTTATCATTTTACTATAGCATCATGTAAAATGCATTGTTACTTAACAAAAATGGAATCCTTATTAAAATGGTTAACATAGCATGATTTGAATGATTCATATAGCATGATCTATAAAAGGTTTGAATGGAAGCATATTTCTCCCAACTCTTTCTTCTTCCTATACATGCCTACTTAAAGCTCCATATTCATCTCACACCTATCAGACATACAGAAGGAGGATAAGCCTGCTTATAACTCTACAATCATTTCTAATTTGTCATAAGGGAAAATTGAGGAGAATGTTTTAATATTCATCTCTCAACTTTCATGTATAAAGAAAGAGGAAAACCTATTTATAAATCATCTTTAATCTTTCATCTATTTCAAGGAAAAATGTAGGATAATAGTTTCACTGGCCATATCAAATAATGAAACATTTAAGATTAATGGTACATTTATGATAATAGTTTAACTTTAACTAACAAATAATGCAACATTTCATAGAAATTTTTTAAAATATTAATATAACTTCAAAATAAAAAACTACAAACCAGATTTTTTTTGTTATATTTTTTTTGAGATCAATAAAACTATTTAAGATTAATTTGAATTTAATTTTCAAAAAAAATATTTTTGTTAATAAAAAGACTATGAAGAATGAATGACTAAAAACATAGTATAATAATAATAAGCTATAATACACTACATTCTTGCAATAAAATGATGCAACACAAACACACAATCTATCACAACGATAAAGTTAACAAAAAACATGACATTAAAAGACCCGAACATCCTTTGCATTTAAATCCATAATGCACAATCTAGTCATATGTGCACTAAATCTATCATGATTATGAGATTTTATAAAAATATATCCTAATTTAGTTTTTCACTATCTACAAGTAAGATTTTTACATCCCCCTTATATGCGTAATCCCTTGTTGATCTCATTTTAGTATGAGGTCACTAGAACCTAGTTTGGTTTCTTTCTGATTAGATGTTTTCCACCTCTCAACCATGTAGGTCCTAGCCAAGGTCTAATTCTAATCAAATGAAATTATATCCCAATCCACACGCAAATCTAGATCCCTGACCAAACCTAGTCACAGTTCCAACTAAATTCCCGATCTCATGTCCTAAATTGATTTCCAATTAAATTCTCATCATGTTCAATTAATCTCAACCATTAATGTTATTGAGATTCATATGAACAATTCATTCCAATCAATCAAGTTTGAAATCCATCCCAAGTCCAATGTTCCTGAGTCCAAATCCAAAGCCAAAAGTTAAAGTCCTGATGCCTATTCTGGGTTAATCTTCTATCACCTGGAATCCTAGTCAAATGATCTCTTATTCATGATATGTTAGTTTCATGTTGAATAGACATATATTTAGGGTCAACCCTTCAAATTTGAGCTCATTATTAGGCCTCTAATTGCAGAAATTGGATTGATTTCCAAAAGTTTCAAAACCTTCAAATATTTAAAGCTTGTGTCAAAAAGATCAAAGTACACTTTAAATGTATTTTTGGACTTTTGACCAGAACTCAATATAGTTCAACCCATAAAATCTTTGGAACCATCCCCAATGAATTATCAATGTCATTTTGGATCAATTGAAGCCAAACCAATACTCTACATCAACCTAGGTTGACCCTAAAAAATAATAAATAAAATAAAAAAAAAAGTTGAAAGAACTTTTGTTGGACTCCTTTGATTATTTCAAACTTTTGAGTCCAACCCTTACCCTGGGTCAACATGGTTGACCAAGTTAACTTTGGATGACCAAATTAACCACGAACATCATGTTCATTCAGCTAATTTCCCAATAACCTCTAAACTCAGTAAAACTCCTTTGAACACCTCTTGTAGGGGTTTAGACATGATTAAACATATTGAATCAATCAATAGTTAATAGGTTGAACTCGATCAATGTTTGATCAAATTGGTCTTATTTGGGTCAATCCTCCTAATCACATGGTAAGACCCATCCAAACTCCATCAGACCTCCAGACTCATTCCATTTTATGGCTTAAGTATGCCTTAGCCCTAGGAGAATCAAAATCTACTAACTTTGACTAAGTTAACTCAAATGCTTGGTCAAATCCCTTGCCTATGGCTAAATCAACTTATAACTTTATTCAAACTCTCATGCTTGAGCCCCTAATGAGTCATAGTATGATAAGGGTAATTTAGTCAAGATGTTATATTTTATCAAACCCACTCAATATGTGACAAAACCCTTGCCTGAGTCCAATCCTAATTATCTAAACCCAATGAGGCTTCAAGTGTATTCCATCTCATGACCCAAACATATCCTAATTATTGATGAGTCAAATCTAAGTGGGTTTTACCAAGTCAACTTGCAAGAACATGGTCAAACATCTTTCTACATTCACTAACTCCCTATATATTTATTACATGCCATTAAACCTCTTTGGATTCAGGTCACTAGCAAACTTAAGTTTTCCAAGTGCCACCTCATTCCACTTTGACTAGTTGATTGGTCAAGGAAGTCAACAAAGACTTAAAACTCCTCCAAATGGTCAAACTCAGATGTTATCTCCCTTCTCCCTGATCTTGGCTTCTTGAATAATACCATTCTATGCTAAAAGCACTTCTACATACTCTTAAATCAAGCTGAGGCCCTAGTTTAACCTAAAGAGGCATGTGGTCCACCCCTCAAGCCAAAAGCTACCTATAGTGATAGAGTCTTCCCCAACCTTTCACCAACCACTCTAAATGTCTGAGGCACATGACAAAGATCCATGGGAACCCTCTCATTTATCAGGGCCATCCAATAGCGCTAAAATTAAGTAAATGGCCTCATTTTTATTCATTGGATCTATCTTATCTCCTAGAGCTTCTTGAGTCATTTTCATTTTTTCTTATAACTCCCAAGGACTTTCCTTATCTTTCCACTACAAGACACAAGTAGTTGCATGTCTCTGACGGTGAATTCTCTTGCGAACCAAACTTTATTCTGTTCAAGGCATCCAACTCAATATAGAGCATTTTGGACAATGGATTCAACTAGGAATTCATACATGGATTGTTTACAAGATCAACCATATCAAATCCCCAAAGATCTAACGGTTAAATCTCTAAAAATCTCAAACCCTAGGTAGAAAAACTTTGAGCAATTTATATTTTAATATAGTTCTTTTGAAATCGTGAAAACACCTCCCCATCATTTATGTTCATTTGTACTATGTGTGTTTAAAATTTCATGCGATTTAATCAAGCTGATCTTGAGAAAATCACATTTTATCCATTAGGGATACAATTTTCATTAACTTGCTAGTATACATAATTTAGACCACTGATATTATGATCTAAAGTTCAAATTTCATCTTTTTGCTGTTGATTCAAATGCTTGTATCGATCTGCCATGATATCATATCATCCGGCTCAATCTGAGCTATCTATCTAAAGTCGAGGATGATCCGACAGCCCTAAAACACTGCTCACTCGGATGAGTGCCCTGCGACATCATAATGTCGCATTAGAAAAGGGTTGCTAATGATTGTTACAGTATAATCATTGGCAATTAATGCCCGTGATTTAGTTCGAGTGGCTCAAAAACTGCCAGATATTCCCCCACCTCCGTAGATCAGATCTAACAGCCCAAAATGAACCACACAGCACTGGCAATGTTATTTTAATTAAATAATTTATTTAAATTAGTTTTAAATCATTTTAATTTAAAATTTTTTTTAAAAATTATTTAAAATTAATTTTTAATCAAAAATTATTAAATTAAATTAATAGAAAAAAAGTCTAATATTTTAAATACTTTATTCTAAAATTAAATGTGACCAAAACTTTTTTCAACTAATTATTTAAATCCTTTAACAATTAATGACTAGTTAATTAAATAAAATGGTTTCAAAATATTAAAGAATATTAAAATTGAAAATCTATCTTAGTTATTTAACTATCCTAAGTAATCCAAACTAATTAAATATTTAAATATTGATTTAATATTCAAATTAACATTGAACTTTAATAATGTTTTCAAGAATCCAAATTTTTTTACTATAAACTATTCTTTATTTTTGAATATTACCAAAACAATTGTTTAAAAATATTTTGAGATTTATTCAAAATTATTTTGAATTATTTAAAATTTTAATATAAAACTAAAAGTAAGATATTTTCATACAAAAAAATAGCATTACTTTTAAATTTATATATGTAAAATTTTGAGAGCTTTTAGTGAGACGTGAAATTTTAAGCATATGTTAAGTTTAAATGAATAGAATTCATGGGAAGAATTTGTGAATAGTTGAATCCCAAATATTCACTAATTATTATTTTTTTTTTTGAGAAGATGCATATAGAAATTTTATTGGAAAAGAAAAGCAATTACAAAAGTTGAGTGATAACTATTCTATCACTTTCCCCCTTTAATAAAGAAATAAAATTAGGAGGAATACTATCACAAGACAAATCATCAACAAAAAAATCTATAGTCCGAGCAATGTTAGCACAACAATCTTCTAACTTATTACCATTTCTATCTATACAATGAAATAAGATTTGATTAAACTTTTTAAGAAAAGAGAAATCAATACCTTTGCCGAGATCCACTTTAAACTCCCCTTTATTTACCAAATTACGAATGAAATTGATAACATTGTAGTTATCACCTTCTATGATAATACCTTTAACTTCAAGCATCCATCCTTGTAAGAAATTCTTCAATGAAAGAGTAGAATACAATTCCAGTTGTGAAATATCCCAATGTAAGCTAGATGATCCATAAGCACATAAAAATCTTCCTTTATAGTCTCTAATAACTCCTCCGATTCCACCTTTATAATTATTAGATAATAAAACATCAAAATTGATCTTGATCCATTCGGGAGGAGGAGGATACCAAAAAGAAGACAGCTTATTCAGCCGGTTAGTATCCCAGTAGTCTGATTAAATACCAAGCTTAAAGGAAGAAATTTCATAACAAATAGAATTTGCAGCAATGGACACAATTTCATTTTCTTTATTTTCAAGAATCAACATATTCCTGCTTTTCCAAGTGAAGAATACAGGAGAGCAGTATAAATTTCCCAAAAAAGGATTTGAGCTAGAAAATCCGCTCAAATTCCTGTGAGTATCCTCAAGATTACAATTAATTGACAATTGAAATCCCCATGAGATATGCAGCTTTAAAACTTTAATCAAGTATGCACATGCTGAAGTAACATGAGATGTATCTTCAATACATAAACAACCTCTCGGGCATCCATTCCAATCATAAACCCTTCTATAAAATAGGAAATCATTAATAGGAATAGCTCTTAAATTAATCTTCCACCAGAAAGCTTCAACCCGAGGTTGTAGATAAAGCTTCTTAATCCACTTCCAGTTAACGTCTTCTTCAGAATTAACAAAATTATTCCTCATCATCAAGGCTGATAATGACTTACCCGAAAGTTTAAACATAAGTTATAATTGATCTTCACCATTATTATCATCAATTGGAATTTTGGTAATAATGTCCACTAACTGCTGACCAAAGAATTTTTTCAGTTTCTGGATATTCCAGCCATCTCCAGAAATAAACTGATTAAGAGTCAGCATGTTATGGTCTAAACAAGCAATGAAAGGCCAATTTACAAATTTCTTGTCTAACATCCATACATCTTCATATGTATTCATGCTTAAACCATTGGAGATATTCCATCTCACCACATGTTTAAGATGACTAGCTCTATTTAACAGAATTTTCCAATTTGAAGAAGAAGAGCTGTTATATCCATAATTCCAAATATCTTTTCCATATTTGGCAATCAAGGATCTATTAAGAAGAGTTGAAGGACTTTTGATGAAGTTCCATGCAAATTTAGCTCTCAAAGGACCAACTCTTCGAGAAGAAGAAATGACTCCTTGACCACCATATATTTTGGGCTTACAAATCACATCCCAAGCTACATAATGAATTCCGAAATCCCCTCCTTGTTTTTGCCATAAAAAATTTCTTCCCATTTTTTCAATATCATTTAAAACCCCCATAGGGACAAGAGAGTGGGAAGAAACAAAAGTGGTGAGAGAGAAAAAAATAGATTTAAGTAGAGTTAGCTTCCCGGCAAAAGAAATATATTTGTTACCCCACATGTTCAACTTACTAGAAGCCTTTTCCAATAAGTTTTGAAAGTCTACAAAAACCAGCCTCCTCAATGCTATCTTAATGCCAAGATAGTTCATCTCATTAACCACTTTAAAATTTTTGCTGGAAATAACATTTTTCCTTCTTGTTTTAACAGCTTTCCCAAATAATAAAGCTGATTTTTGGTGATTAATAGATTGGCCGGACCACCTTTCATAATTCTTCATAATTCTCTTCACTTTCTTTGCAATTTTAATATTAGCTTCTGAAAAACTAATAATGTCATCTTCATACTGCAAATGAGTAATCCTATCAGCATTAGTTGAGATCTTAATGCCAATATTCTTCCCTCTTAGTGAGAAAGTATCCAATAGTAATTGAGAGCACAAGATATAAAGATATGGAGATAAATGTCATCCTTGTCTAAATCCACTTTCTCCTTCAATCAAATCAGAATTGTATCCATTCAATAGAATTGAAAACTTTGGTTTTTGAATGCATTGCAAGAGAAAATTACTAAAGCAAATAGGAAAACCAAAAATAGAAAGAACTTGCTTCAAAGTAGACCAACTCATGCTGTCATAAGCTTATTCCATATCAATTTTAAAAACCATCAAACCCTTTTTAGCTTTAGAAAATTTAAATTAATTTGTTGAAAATCTCTTGAGCTAGAAGAATATAATTGGACAAAGACCGACCTTTAACAAAGGCCACTTGTTCTTCAAAAATGATTTTAGGGAAGAAAATCTTCATTCTGTTTAGCAACAATTTAGCCACAATCTGATAGATGGAAAGACAAAGGCTAATGGGTCTATAGTGACCAGGATACACCAGATTGTTATTCTTAGGAAGAAGAATAACTAAAGTCTTTTTCCAATCATCACACATACTTCCAGAATAAAAAAAAGACTAATGCCATTTAACATATCAATCATAATAATTTGCCAATAAGTTTTAATAAAGGTATATGAAATACGATCCACTCCGAGTGAGATATTGGCGTCCAAATTGTTGATAATAAGATCCAGTTCTTCTTTAGTAAAGTCGGCTGACAACAAATCTTTTTCTTCACTCCCCAACACATAAGAAGGATTAGGCCAATTGTTTAAATTGCAATGCCGGAACTTCCATTTTTCCCTAAAAAATTGAAAGAAAGTGTGTTCAATCAATTTCTGATCTTCAACTAACAAACCATCTGAATCTTTGATTTGATGAATCTAGTTCCCACTACGTCTAGCAGACGCATAGGCTTGAAAAAATTTTGTGTTTGAATCTCCTTCCTTAGCCCATTTAACCTTTGCTCTTTGATTCCACCATGTATTAAGTCTTCCAAGAGTTGAGTTAAACTAGGAGAGAAACCTAGTGAGAGAAGCTCTGAGAAAAAGACTCGTATTCTGAATAGAAATTCAAATTTCGTCTCTTCGCGGGATTTGCGGAGAAGGATGGCGGCTAACGTCCGCCGGCCTCTCAACGCCGGCGGAACAATGGAAGATCGTCGTTCCAGTATGAAGTCAATAAATGGTTCATCCCGTTCAATGCTCTCTCCACCAGAATTTGGAGTCAGGAAGGTTGCATTTTTGGAGATTTATAAATCAACTGGTAATAAAGGTATTGTGATCAATGAAGGAGGATTTGTTCCAAAGAAAGAACCGGAGGTTACTAGTAAAGGAAAGACTATAGTCATGGAAAATAATGGTATAGAGATTCTCAAGAGAAGGACATCTTCGACTCCAACTGAAGGGCATGATGTAGCTACGTCTCGAAATCGATTGAGAAGATAAAAGTTAGCATACTCCAAATTAACTTCAAATTGATAGGAAAGAAGTTAATAATCTTATTGGAGAAGGGTGGGACTATACTATGATATCCTCTAATTGATTATCAGGTGGCATAATTGTTTTATGGGATGCTAATGCAGCAGTTTTTAATATGATTGATTCTTCCAATCAATGTATTATTGGAGACCTCTTGATCAACAACAATAAAAAATGGAGGGTGGCTGCAGTTTATGCAAATAAAGAATGCAGTAAAAGGAGAGAACTTTGGGATAAGCTGGTTATCCATTCATTCGTTGAAGACCCAATAGTTATTGCTGGAGACTTCAACTGTCTTACTTCAAGAGAAGATAAAAAAGGAGGAAGAAGGTTCAAATTTACTCAAGGATCTAAGGAAATGGAAGCATTCTTCACCAACAATGATTTTCATGAGATGAATTTTATTGGCCCCCGTTTCACTTGGTGCAATAACAAAATTGGCGGAGCACGTATTTTAGAAAGGCTCAACAGGTGCTTTCTTAATTCAAATGCCTTAAATTTATCTTCTAACGTGGTGGTTAAGCATTTAGCCAGAATTGCTTCCGATCATTGCCCTATTATTCTAAGCATTCACTTATTAAAACCTCCTCAAGTTAAAAGTATTAAATTTGAGGACGTTTGGACCACTTATCCGGCGGCTCTTAAGGTGGTCAAGAAGGCTTGGGCTATTAATTATAAATGAAGTCTTTCTCACATATTAAATTCCAAATTCAAAAGATCTCTAAAATCTCTTTTCTTCTAGAGCAAAGCCAAAAAAAACCAGTCTTAATCTTGCTAAAGACAAACTTATGGAGGAAATTTCAGATCTTTAAAATCTGGAAGTTGAGAGAGGACAACTTTCTAATGAAGATTGTTGGAGACTAAAAACTAAACTGCTGGAGCTTAATTCTACTTTAGCTAGACTCAACACATGGTGGAGACAAAGAGCTAAAGTCAAATGGATGAATGATGGAGATTGTAATTTTAAATTTTTTCACACATATGCAAGTGCTAAAAGAAGATTGAATAACATAGTGAAGCTAAAGGATGATGAGAGGAATGTTATGGAAGATCAAAGTTAGATTGAAGATATACTTATCAAAATTTTCAAACAAAAATGGAGATTCAGGGGTAGTTCAAGAGCTGGATGGCCCAAACCAAACTACAGCTTGAATGGAAGTGATAGAACTTGGCTGGATAGAGGATTTACGGTGGAGGAGGTGGAGCTAGTCATCAAAGTTTTGGGATCCAACATTGCACCGAGTTGTGAGGGTATCACATATTCTTTCATAAAATCTTACTGTGATATTATTAAACTTGACTTTATGAATGCTATCAATTTTTTTTTGATGCAAGGAGAAATGGATAATACTTGGAAAGAGACGCTGATAGTCTTAATTCCCAAGATTTTAAATCCTTTGTTGCCTATAAACTTTAGACCAATAAGCCTTTGTAACTCCATTTACAAAGTGGCATCCAAAGTTCTTCACAATAGGCTCATTATGATCATTCCCAAAATCATTTCTGAAGAACAAGCAGCATTTATACAAGGGAGATCTATTTTTGACCATTTGTTAATTGCTCAAGAGCTATTTCATAAATTCAGATTCTCTAATTCCAATAAAGGTTTGGTAGCTTACAAAATAGATATGGAACAAGCTTATGACTCTATGAGTTGGGATACTCTTGAAGGCATTTTAAAATACTTTGATTTGCCTCCTAAATTCTCCAAATTGATTTTAGAATGTGTTTTAAAGCCAAGGTATTCTATTATTATAAATGGAAATCAAACTGATTGGATTTCAGCAATGAGTGGTTTTAGGCAAGGATGCCCATTGTCACCATTTCTTTATATAATGTGCTCTCAACTTCTTTCTAATGCTCTTGCAATGACATCTATCAGAGTGAATATCTCTTCTAAGGGGCCTCAGATTTCACACTTGCTGTATGCAGATGATGTTATGATGTATTCGAAAGCAAGCAAGAAGATGGCATTGGAAGTGAAATGTATTCTATCCAAATTTAGCAATTGGACCAGGAAGAATATTAATCTGGGGAAATCAGGAATTTTATTTGGGAAAAAGGTTGATAGAAGAAGAAGGAAGTCAATTATCAAAATGTTGGGAATCAAGGAGGTTAAAGAAATAACATACCTTGGAATCAAGATGGCTTTAAGAAGACTTAAGGCTGATGATCATAAATTCATCATTGAGAAATCCTTGAGAAAGATCAACACGTGGGGAAGCAAAATTCTTTCTTTGGCTGGGAAAATAGATCTTGTAAAGTCGGTTACTTTGGCTATTCCTACTTTTTATATCACTCATTATTTGGTTCCTCATAGTATTCTTAGAGAAATTAATAAATTTTGTAGAAATTTTATTTGGAATAAGCCCAATGGTGAAATTGGCATTCATTATGTTAAATGGGAGGAGCTTTGTAAACCGGTAATTAAGGGAGGTAGAGGTCTGATCTCCCCTTCTTCTAAGGTAGTTGAATTGAGAGCTAGAATTTCGTGGAGGTTCTTAAATAGAAACTCATTCTTATTCAAAATCTTGGTCACAAAATATGGCTACAGGATTGATGAAGGAAACTACAAGAAGAACTTGTCTCCCTCTTGGAAAATAATTAAAGATGGTAATAATGCTCTTCAACCATTTTTAAAATGGAGTGTGGGAAATGGTTCATCTATTAAAGTTTTTGATGATATATGGCTACTTGATAGAAGACTAAATGAGTGGCCTACTTATGTTGTTCCTCAAGAAGAAGATATGTTATTATTGGAGAAATTTATAGACGAAATTAATTGGAATATGGCTGAATTGAGAAAAGTTTTTAGTGAGGATATGGTGGAACTTATTATACGTACAACTTCCATAAATTCCCAATTGCAGATGGATAGACAAGAGCTCATTTTTAAAGGGGCCGGGAAGACTACTTCTGGAATGATAGCTGAATCCAGATTTAAAGATCTGCCTGATTACAGATTCTCAAAATGGCTAAAAAAGTAAAGCTGAACCCGAGGATAGAAATCTTTTGCTGGAGATTATTCAAAGATGCTATTCCAACAAATCACTATCTGGCTTATAGAAGACTGCAGGAGGAAGAAAATTGTCCTAAATGCATGAACGGTATAAAAGATATAGATCATATTATTTGCAAATGTTCAAAAATCAAAGAGGCCTTCAATCAAGTTAACAAATGGAGTTTTGGAATCCCTCTCTTTGATAATTTACATGACTGCTGCAATTGGATGTATCAAATTACAGCTCCTAATGGTATCATTCTGAATTTATTCTTCAATGTCCTGTTCTTCTCTTGGAATGCTAGAAACAAGTTTACTCATGACAAAGAGAATGTGGGAGCAATCTCGGTAGCAGCTGAAGCAGTTTGTTTTTCTTCTATTTCTAAATTGATTGCTAATCAATATTCGGAACAATGGGATGTTAACCAGCCTGTTAGGCTGTCAAATTCTTGGCATCCCCCTCCACCCGAATGGTTAAAAATCAATGTAGATGCCTCTCTTGATAGTACCTATAGAGCTGGAATTGGAGGAGTCATTCGTGATAGCAAGGGAAGGTTCTTATTGGCATTTGGTAGAAGATACACTCATTGGGACATTTTTCATTTGGAATTACTTGCAATCAGATCTTTAAAAGAAATTTTTAAAGATTGGATGTTCAAATATAAAGGAGCTATCATTGAAGGAGACAATTC
>NW_021319307.1:18693-34633 GCF_001605985.2 Dendrobium catenatum | reverse complement strand
CTCCAGTAGAATGAACTTCTTCATATCTCCAGTCATGTGTCACGAGCAGCCACTATCCAGGTACCACATGCTCTCACTATGTCTTTTGTGAGAGCATCCCTACATGTTCATTCAAGGATTAGATTTGGGAACCCAAGTGAGTTTGGGTTCCTCCTTATGCTTACATGAATGAGATGTATGCATGTTATACTGTGATGGATGCACTTTAGGTCTCTATACTAAGTGTGTCATACGATGAATTGTGCAAGTGCGGGCTATGTGACCTAGCATGCCACAAGAGAAACACCTAACACCGGGAAATGGACTCACTAACCTATGTGGGTGGTGAGGCCTCTTCCTAAAGTCGTGTGATGCATGCTGTGTTGGGGGTTGTTTAGGTTGGGGTAATGTGAGTGATGTAACTTCTTTTTCTAGTTTTTTTTATTTTGCTTCAAAAGTGTTGTTTTGATATGTCAATCCATGAACTTCTATTTTTAACAAAATGCTCACTATGATCTACTTCTAATACAAGTTTGTCTAGTCTATGAAAAGACTCTTCTAGTTCAACATGAGTGGTTTTAAGGTTTCATGCATTTCAGTTAGTTCAATATGCTTCTTATTTAATACATCATACTCATCAAGAAGTAGCATATGATCTCTATCTAAATCAGAATTTTCTTTGACTACGTTAGTATGCTCAATTTGTAAACTACTAAATTTAATATTAAGACTAGCATGCATCTTTTTCAATTTCCTATATGAGTCATGAATTTTTTCAGAAATAAGCAATAAATCTTCATATGAAATTTGACATACCTCATGTTGATCTGATTGATGAAGATTATTGTTAGCCATTAGACACAGATTTGTTACCTCCTCCTCTGCTTCTTCTAATGATTCTGAGGCAGAGTCGGACCAAAAAGATTTTTGTGTCTTCATTTTTCCTTTCTTTTACTTGGCTTTGTCCTCACTTTTTTCCTTAGCAGGTTAGCTCTTTAAGTTGGGGCAATCAGCTCGAAGGTGACCTAGCTTCCTGCACTCAAAACAGATTGTGTCAGATGAAACTTTATTAAACTTAGAGCTTTTACCTTTATTACAGCCATTCTGATGACGCCTTTATTTTATCTTTAAGAAGTTCTTGAACTATCGGGTCATCAAGGATATATCGTCTTCTTCCTCCCCTGTAGAGTTTTTGCTTTCTGAATTATTTGCTTTTAATGCCACCATTCACTCCTTATTATCACCTGCATCACTTTATCTTTGACTCACTCCTTGCTCGTATGCAATGAGTGACCCAAGGAGATTATTAGTAGAATAAATGTTAAGGTCTTTAGATTCAGTGATAGCAGTTATCTTAGCATCATATGAACTAGGTAAGCATCTTAGAATCTTATTAACTTTTTTAAAATTTGAAATCATTCTACCTAATGCCTTCAAGAATATCACGATTTGGGTGAACCTAGTGTACATGTCAGATATAGTTTCGCTAGGTTTTATATGGAATAGTTCATAATCATGCAATAGAATGTTAAGCCTAGACTGTTTTACTTCACTTATTCCTTCATATGTAATGCACAGTCTATCCCAAATCTCCTTACTAGTAGCACAGGTAGAAACTCTCATATAGTCCTCAGACTTTAATGCACAGAAAAAGCAATTTAAACACTTAGCATTCAATTGGGCTAAATTCCTATCCTCATTGCTCCATTTGTTAAAAGGTACTAGAGTTTTCACTCCATTCAAAGTTTTAAAAGGTGCAACATATCTATCATTGACTAACATCCACATGTGGCAATCAATATATTGTAAAAAGATAGACTTTCTAATTTTCCAGAAATCAAACGGGATGTTATCAAAAAGAGATGGACGTGTTATTGAATAACCCTCTACGGTGTTAGAATTTCCAAAATGCGACATGATCATTTTTCCAAGGTTTTTTAAAACACTATTTTTGAAAATTTGTAACAATAATTAAAACCTAAGCAGGAGTTCTAATTTTTTTGATGTAGAAGAGTCTCCCCCTCAAACAGTCTCCCACAAGTTCTTCCCGAGCCACAGCAGGAGCAATATGCAACAAGAATGGAGTAATCGTGTGATCTCCCTCACACCTCTTCTCCCTCACCAAGCTCACCTACTTCTTCCTCTCTGAAACCCTAAAAACTTCTCAAGATCTCTCTCCCAAGGATTCCCTCTTTAATCACGTTCCCCTCTTTCCGTCTCTCTAAGAAAGATTACTAATTTTGATACTTAAAATAGGCTACAAATTTCTTGAAATTTTCAAAGTAGCCGTTACAATCGTACAGTACGATTTCATATCGTACAATATGACATGTATAAATAGGCTTCATCCTGGTACGAAGGTGTACGAACAGTTCAAAATCAAATCATACAGTATGAAAATAAATTATATGGTATGATCCTCAACAATACTGCTCGTACAAGATGTTAGCCGGGACGATCAAATGTCATCTCTGTTTATCGTATGGTATGATATATATCGTACAGTACGAATGGTCAAAATCAAGGCATCATCCAGGATGAATTTCGGGACGATCAAATGATATCTCTCTTCATCATATGGTATGATCTAGATCGTATTGTACGATGAGAAAAAAATAAGGGATCGTCCAGGACGATCTCTGGGACAATCAGAATTCGTCTCTGTTCATCATATGGTATGAATGTGTTCATATAGTATGATTTTCAATTAGTAATTAAGCCTTGATTTATTTCACTAATCACAGGTTAATTTAAGTAAGTATTTAAAATAAATCATACAGTACAAAGTCCTTCGTACAGTACGAACGGCTGAGAAAAACTTAAGTTAATTTGATGGCTAGGGTTTTGGATTTGGAACACATCGTACAGCACAATAGTATTCATACGGTACGATCTATTCACAAAAATCATTTTACAATCTCAGATCGTACAGTACGAAATAAAGTTATACAGTACGATCATCAGAGAAAGAAAATCTACATTTTTTACTTTTAAAACCCTCTCCCCCTATGTGTGTGCATGGTTGCTCAGACTTACATGTAGTTTGTAGTCATACTCAATAAAATAAGAAATAAAATAAATAACTAATTACATTGTTAGACTCATACTCCTAATCTAACCAGTCATGAGTCTTCCTGTTGTCCTGAGTAGCTTGTGATCTTCCTAAAATATTAGTACTCACAGACAATAGCAAATAATAAATGATATTCAATGAATAGTAGTTCAGGCGACATTATTTATAATCATCAAAATCTCAAACTCGGGGTCATGGGTCTCAACATCAAGGTTGCAGCCCAAATGACCTTAACCCCATTCATTCAACTAATATCACAACCTTATAAATTGCTCTTTCCACCTCACTTGGTCTGCTCAATCTTTTGCATGCTCATTTGGGAAAACCTCAACACTCCACAATATCTAAACTCTCCATCAAACTAATGTTCTATTATTCATCATTTATCTCTTCTAAATATAGTTATTGTAATGTAGCCAAATGTCATAGGCTACCTTTCTCTTCTACTCTCAAATGTACTTCAAAACATTTATCCTTAATTTATATAGATGTTTGTGGCCATCACCTGTCTTTCTCTAACATGCTACAAATACTATGCCTCATTTAATGACGAGTTCTCCAAATTCTCTTGGCTATACCCAATGCATCATAAATATGAAACAACAACACATTTAATAAACTTTGTTTATTCGCCAAATGCCAATACAACACCAATGTCCAAACTATCCACTTTAACAACAAAAGCCAATACACATCCCACTCCCTAGCTACATTCTTCACCCAAAAAGGAATTCAACACTAATTTAGCTACCCCTATATACCTAAAAAATGGAATAGTAGAACCCAAACATTTCTACCTACTAGACACAACTAGAGATCTACTCCATACTTCTCATTTCTCTATCACTTTCTGGATTGAAGAACTGCAAACCTCTTTATACCTTAAAAATTGCCTTCCCTCCACCAATACATCTAACAAATATCCTTCTTATCTTATCCCCAACAAGCCTCCTCCCTATGACCATCTCAAGGTCTTTGGCTACCTCTACTTACCAAGGCTTTTCCCACTATCTCCTTAAAAACTTGCACCCCAATCCTCTCCCTAACTTTTCCTAGGCTATTCTAACAACCACAAGGGCGCCATATGTTTTAATCACAACACAAACCAAATGCACATCTCCCACTATGTGATCTTTCATGAACAAACCTTTCCATCCATAACCATAACCCATACAAACCTCTTCCTAACACAACTACCACCCTTACTTTAGTACCTCACTCAAAATTAACTCCATCTAACACCCTGCCACCTGATCCACCTATAATCATGCAAACACATTCAATCACAGTTGCTTCCCAAAACACATCATAACGATAACCTTAATTTCCAGCTTCAACCATTACCTCACCATCAGCATCTATCCTTTTAACCAAGCATCACATGGTCACTAGACCCCAAACTGGACATCTCAAGACAACAACTATATTTACCCTACTGACCATCCCCTCTTTACTTCCAAATCCCATCAACTATACACAAGCCTCCATAATTTAGTATGGTGTTGTGCCATATACTACAAGTTCTATGCTCTTTAATGCCAACAAACATGGTCACTAGTTATACCACTCCATGACGAACACATCTTAGGATGCAAGTTGACAAACAAGAAAAAACTTAACTTGATGGCACCATCGATCACTTCAAAGATCTCCTTGTAATAGAAGGCTTTTACAAACAACATCGTGTAAACTACTATGATATGTTTAGTCATATAGTAAAGATCACCACCATCAGAGTCCTTTTTCTAGACTTTCACCCCAATTAGCCAGTTCTTAAACTTCTCTAATGATTTTATCCATATCATCCTAGATGAGACCATCTATATGTCCTAACAACTAGGCTTTACCAATCCTCTCCAACGAATTCATGTCTCCAAACTCCAAAAAGACACATACAGTCTGAAGAAAGCACCTTGCCATTGGTTCTCCACATTTTCAAAAATTCTACTCACTAAGGGTTCAAATTCAATCTCTTAGACCCATCTCTTCTACTCTACTCCCAATCCAATACAAAAAATTTTCTTCTACTTTACATTTATGACATCCTAATCACAAGCAAAGATTCGACATCCCTATCAAATCTCATCACAACACTACAAAATCAATTCACTCTCAAAGACCTCACACCAATATAAACTTTTTAAGGCATCCAAGTATCTACATTCCAATCATCATATACCCTTTCACCAAGTTCAATATGCCAAAGAGATCCTATGTAAATTAGGTATATCTAATTGCATTATTGATTTAATTTCCCTCTCCCAAAAACATGCATCCTCTCCCACTAATAATCTACCATATGATAACCCTCATCATTACCATCACATAGCTGACTATCTTTAGTACCTTGCGATTATTCACCCAGATCTTGCCTTCGCCACCAACAAGCATTGTCAACACATTCATCAAACCCTCAACTGCCATTACCAACAAATGAAGTGTCTCCTTCAATACATCACCCTCAAATTTGGTCTACCAATTCAACATGGTTATCTAGTACTTCATACATATTTTGACTCCGATTTGGCTTCCGTTATAAATGATAGACACTCCATAATAGGTCACAACTCATTCCTAGGCAAGAACCTCAACACTTAGACGATAAAGAAAAAACCAACAATTGCCAAATCCTCCACCAAAGTTTAGTATAGAGTTCTTGTAGTAGCTTCCTTAGACATCGTATGGATTAGGTGCCTTTTAAACCAATTCAACATCCCAACCAGGAACCCCACTCCACTCTACTATGATAACATCTGAGTCATTACTCTTGCCAATAATCCTATCTTCCATGCCTACACAAAAAACTCTGAAATCAATTACTATTTCATCACAGATCTCATTCACCAGAAGGAGGTAGTTATCCACATAAAGAATCCATGGGCCAACCAGCAGATATCCTAACTAAAGCCCTTCCTTTGGCTTAGTTCTTCAACCTACAAGACAAATTGACCATCCAAAACAATGATACTCAACTTAAGGGGTGGTGATAAGTACTAAATAATAAGTAAGCCACCCAATTTGTTTACACTCGACTACCACATATGTACAACTAACAGAGGATTCCCTAACACCACAATCGGGACCATTTATCTCTAACGGTCACATCCTGATCTTCTAAATACAACTCATCTTGTATATTTAACATTCTATATAATTTTAATACTATAGCTTCTCTGTATTCAAATGATCTTAAATAATAGATAAAATATTCTACTTCCAAATTCTTCTTTCTAAATTCTTACTCGTAGGATATTGTTAAGCTTCCTTTACGACTTGGAGATCTCATGCTTCATTCTTCTTTTGAATGGTGTAGCCCCCTTAGAGCTTGCCTAGCTTGACATTTAATAACAAACCATCTTGCGATGGATAATTTTTAAAGGAAGGATGATCAATACTATTTATTAGGTATTCTTTTATGATTCACCTCTTATAAAATAGCACTTATAGGTGAATATCTACATTGTCAAGAATTCTATGGTCAAGAATTTTATTATAAGTACTACAATCTAGGACATTGATGATCTTGAAGGTTGGTTTGGCAAAGAGTTACTAGAAAGTATTATTGTGGTACAATTCCACCCTCGACTAGAGGAAGATTCCCCAAAGCTTAGGATGAGCACCTTTTGTAAGACTATTATAACCATGACTTTTGTTAGGCAATTCCTAGATAATGAAAATAGGCTTGAGTGGATCAGAAAACTTCATTTACATCAAATTCATGGAATGTTTTGGTGGAGACTTTACAACATTGTAATCCATTCTGATGATTAGCTTCATCCCTATAGGTTATGTGATACTTTGGTATGTCTATGTGAGTACCAAGAGGCCAATAATACGAGTCATATAGTCACTACATGTAGAAGTTAATCAGGTTATTTCATCATGGGGGTTTGAATTTTTGCAATTCAATAACTTAACTCAGCTTGTAAGTTATCTTCAAATCATAGGTAGGTAGATTTCTATAAAAGGAAGAATTTACTTCCATATGTTGTATCTGATTTGGATAGTTAGAAATGCTAAAATGCATGATAGATCATTTTGAACACCAACTATTCTAGTAGCCACCATTCTTGTTTCTTTTACTTATTATCGTAATTACCCTATATCAAAGAAATTGGGCATCACTTGACCCAGTAGGTTGGTATATTATAGATAATTGTTCCCTCCCTCCACGGGTTGGATTAAAATAAACTTTGGTGGAGCTTTCCTTTGTTCAAATCATGCCAGAAATAGAGCATCTTTCCATAATTTTGAAGGAGAACTAATCCTAGCTGATGGACTAAACATGAAGCATTGGGATGCTTTAATGGTTAGAATCTTTGCCATTTATTCACTCCAAACTATTTTTGAAAATTAGATGTATGAAATTGATGACTTAGCATTGAAGGGTATAACACAAATGTGATACATTGGTCTCAACAATCAATTAAAGAAGCCAATTGCTGGTAAATGCTCTTTAGGGAGTTGATATTTCCATTCTTTTTAATTTTCATCAAGTTATTTTTCATTTTGTTCTAAAGCATTGTAATAAAGTAGCTAATTTTATGCTAAAGATGTATTCAAAAATTCTTTTCATTGGAAGGATATTGATGCTATAAGCCTTCCTTTAGCCTTTAGAGGGTTATTGAGTGCTGAAGGTAGAGGGCACAATTATTCTTAGTTTTTGTATTATTTTTTATGATTAATACAAATTACAAATTTCACAAAAAAATCAACAGAGATTCAAAGCTTGCAAACTGTAACAAAGAGTCTGATCCATAACACCTATAGTGCTTTTCCCCCTAAAGTAACATGATAACTCTAGCCAAAAGTAACATGATGACTTTTCCCATTTATCACATTATGATTATTAGAATCCATAAATACTTAAAGGCAGAATGGCAGGGTTACTAATGGAAATAATATAAGTCTAATCTCTACTACTCAATTACTTCCAAAATGATCATTCCAATAACATAATAATTCAACAATTCATCAAACCCATTATCCTGATACCACTTCTGTGATAGCCTAAACTTTAGTTGGATGTATTAATATTAGGACCCAAAAATTATTTTATATAGAGACAAAAAAAAAAGTGAAAATAGTAAGATCATATTTATTCCATCCAAAATAGTTTATATTACAATATTGAAGTTACATAACTCTTTTAACATTCCACATCCAAAATATAACATATATTACTAAATTAACCAGAATATAACATACAACATAAAACTCACAAATTGAAAAGACTTCTACCCTCTATTTGAATCTACCCAACATGCTCTTTCAATTTTCTAGAAAATTAAGTGAGCTAGTACAGTGAGCAATTGTGTTGCTTAACATACTACTAAAAGCTCATTAAAGCTTTCAATATTTTTTCCTTAACAACTTGCATTGAAATTCATTATATATGAAAAAGAAAGAATGAATTAATAGTTATACAAGTGAACATATAAATCATATAAAATATGGCATTCATTTCACAATAATATGACTTATAATGAAGAACATTTCTATCATTAGAGCTTTTATATCATTCTACCATATCAATTTAACATTTTTTACATTCTATATCATTTTACTATAGCATCATGTAAAATGCATTGTTACTTAACAAAAATGGAATCCTTATTAAATGGTTAACATATCATGATTTGAATGATTCATATAGCATGATCTATAAAATGTTTGAATGAAAGAATATTTCTCCCAATTCCTTCTTCTTCCTATACATGCCTACTTAAAGCTCCATATTCATCTCACATCTAACAGAACATACAAATGGAGGATAAGCCTGCTTATAACTCTACATTCATTTCTCATTTGTCATAAGGGAAAATTGAGGAGAAAGTTTTAATATTCATCTCTCATCTTCCATGTATAAAGATAGAGGAAAACTTATTTATAAATCCTCTTTACTCTCTCATCTATTTCAAGGAAAAATGTAGGATAATAGTTTCACTAGCCATATCAAATATTGCAAGATTTAAGATTAATGGTACATTTATGATAATAGTTTACCTTTAACTAACAAATAATGCAACATTTCATAGAAAGTTTTTAAAATATTAATAAAACTTCAAAATAAAAAACAACAAACCTTTTTTTTTTGTTTTTTTTTTGAGATCAACTAAACTATTTAAGATTAATTTGAATGTAATTTTAAAAAAAAAATATTTTTGTTAATAAAAGACTATGAAGAATGAATGACTAAAAACATAGTATAATAATAACAAGCTACGATACACTACATTCTTGCAATAAATGATGCAACACAAACACACAAACTAACACAATGATAAAGTTAACAAAAAACATAACATTAAATGACCCGAACATCCTTTGCATTTAAATCCATAATGCCCAATCTAGTCATATGTGCACTAAATCTATCATGATTATGATAATTTATAAAAATATATCCTAATTTATTTTTTCACTATCTACAAGTAGGATTTTTCATCTCCCTTATATGCATAATCTCTTATTGATCTCATTTTTGTATGAGGTCACTAGGACCTAGTTGGGTTTCTTTATGATTATAAGTTCTCCACCTCTCAACCATGTAGGTCCTAGCCAAGGTTAATTCTAATCAAATGAAATTATATTCCAATCCAGACACAAATCTAGATCCCTAACCAATCCCAGTCACAGTTCCAACTAAATTCTCGATCTCATGTCCTAAATTGATTTCCAATTAAATTCCCATCATGTTCAACTAATATCAACCATTAATGTGATTAAGATTCATATGAAAAATTCAATACAATCAATCAAGTTTGAAATCCATCTCAAGTCCAAGGGTAGTCCAAATCCAAAGCCAAAAGTTGAAGTCCTGAAGCCTATTCTAGGTTAATCTTCCATTACCTGGAATCCTAGTCAAATGAACTCTTATTTATTATATGTTAGTTTCATGTTGAATAGACATATATCTAGGGTCAACCCTTCAAATTTGAGCTCATTCTTAGGCCTCTAATTACATAAACTGGATTGATTTCCAAAAGCTGCAAAACCTTCAAATATTTAAAGCTTGTGTCACTAGATATGCCATCCAGAGGGATTTGAACTTGGGACCCCTTCCAAACCTTCCAATAACTACCAAGAACTTTGACATGACCTTTTGACCAATAACCTACACTTTACTAGACCTAATTTGATCTAGAGTTGATTAAAGGTCAAAAAGATCAAAATACACTTTAAATTTATTTTTGGACTTTTGACCAGAACTCAATATAGTTCAACCCCTTAATTCTATGGAACCGTCCCCAATGAATAATCAATATCATTTTGGATCAATTGAATCCAAACCAATACTCTAGGTCAACCTAGGTTGACCCTAAAAAATAATAAATAAAATAAAAAAAGGTTGAAACCACTTTTATTGGACTCCTTTGATTATTTAAAACTTTTGAGTCCAACCCTTACCCCTAGGTCAACATGGTTGACCAAGTTAACTTTGGATGACAAGATTAACCACGAACATCATGTTCATTCAACTCATTGCCCAATAACCTCTATACTAAGTAAAACTCCTTTGAACACCTATTATAGGGGTTTAGACATGATTGAACATATTGAATCAGTCAATAATTAATAGGGTGAACTCAATCAATGTTTGATCAAATTGGTCTTATTTGGGAAAATCCTCCTACTCACAAGGTAAGACCCATCAAAACTCCATCAAACCTCCAAACTTATTCCATTTTATGGCTTAAGTATGCATTAGTCCTAGGAGAATCAGAATCTACTAACTTTGACTAAGTTAACTCAAATGTTTGGTCAAATCCCTTGCCTATGGTTAAATCAACTTATACTTTATTCAAACCCTCATTGAGATATTGGTCATATATCATGCTTTGGCATAAACATGCTTGAGCCCCTAATGAGTCATAGTATGATAAGGGTAATTTAGTTAACATGTTATATTTTATCAAACTCACTCAATATGTGACAAAACCCATGCCTGAGTCCAATCCTAATTATCTAAACCCAATGAGGCTTCAAGTTGATTCCATCTCATGACCCAAACATATGCTAATTATTGATGAGTCAAATCTAAGTGGATTTTACCAAGTCAACTTGCAAGAACTTGGTCAAACATCTTTCTACATTCACTAACTCCCTATATATTCATTACATACCTTTAAACCTCTTTGGATTCAGCTTACTAACAAACTTAAGTTTCCAAGTGCCACCTCATTCCACTTTGACTAGTTGATTGGTCAAGGAAGTCAACAAACACTTAAAACTCCTCCAAATGGTCAAACTCAGATGTTATCTCCCTTCTCCCAGATTTTGGCTTCTTGAATAATCCCATTTTATGCTAAAAGCGCTTCAAAATACTCTTAAGTCAAGTCGAGGCCCTAGTTTAACCTAAAGAGGCATGTGGTCCCCCCCTCAAGCCCAAAGCTACCTATAGCAATAGAGTCTTTCCCATCCTTTCACCAACCACTCTAAATGTCTGAGGCATATGATAAAGATCCATGGAAACCCTCTCATTGATCAGGGCCATCCAATAGGGCTAAAACTAAGTAAATGGCCTCATTTTTATTCATTGGATCTATCTTATCTCCTAGAGCTTCTTGAGTCCTTTTTGTTTTTTGTTATAACTCCCAAGGTTTTTCCTTATGTTTCCACTACAAGAAAAAAGTAGTTACACATCTCCGAAGCTGATTTCTCTTGCAAACAAACCTTTATTCCATTCAAGGCCCATCAAACTCAATATAGAGCATTTTGGACTATGGATTCAACTAGGAATTCATACGTGAAAAGTTTACAAGCTCAACCATATCAAATCCCCAAAGATCTAATGGTTAAATATTTAAAAATCTCAAACCCTAGGTAAAAAAACTTTGAGCAATTTATCTTTTCATATAGTGCTTTTCAAATTGTGAAAACACCTCCCCATCATTTCTGTTCATTTGTACTATGTGTGTTTAAAATTTCATATGATCTTGAGAAAATCATATTTTATCCATTAAGGATACAATTTTCATTAACCAGCTAGTATACATAATTTAGACCACTGATCTTATTATCGAAAGTTCAAATTTCATCTTTTTTCCATTGATTCAAATGCTTGTATTGATTTGCCATGATATCATATCATCAGGATCAATCTGAGCTATTTATCTAAAGTCGAGGATGACTCGACAGCCCTAAAATACTGCTCACTCGGATGAGTGCCCTACGACATCATAATGCTGCATCTGACAATGATTGCTAAAGATTGTCATAGTACAATCATTGGCAATTAATGCCCATGATTTAGTTAGAGTGGATCGGAAACTACCACATATGCCCAACCTCCATAGATTAGATCTAACAGCCCAAAATGAACCACGCAGCACTGCCAACGTTATTTTAATTAAATAATTTATTAAATAAGTTTTAAATCATTTTAATTTATAAAAACTTTAAAAATTTATTTAAAATTAATTTTTGATCAATAAAATAAGTGCAATACATCAAAATTCTAAGAAAATTAATTACTTTAATTCAAACACTCTTTCACCACCCCGGTGCGCAGAGAACGTCATCCTTTTACACAATCCCCGTGTGTGCAGAAACTGTCATCCTTATTACACAATCCCTAAGTGTTGGCAGAGGAACCGTCGTCCTTTTACACTCTCCTAGTGTGGCAAGAACCCTTCGCCTATTCCACTCTCCAAGTAGTCAGCGAACCCTTCGTCTGTTCACACTCTCCAAGGTCGGCAAGAACCGGAATCTCCTGACAGATCATTTCCAAGAATCTAAAAGGAAGAAGGAAATAAGAGTGAAGTAATCCCAATTCATAAGTAGAGATTCTTACCCTTTGAACTCCAAGTGAAGCCTTCACGCTACAGTTGTAGGAATCCTCCCTTGAATGCACTCTTCCACTCTCTCCTTGGCTATTCTCCAAGAGGCACGAAGATCAAATAACAAAAAGATTGGGTGCAGTCTAATTGGACTATATATACAAAAGACAAGAAACCGCCCAAAAACTGCAAATTTTTAATTCTGACCGCAGTGGATCGTCCCGTACGATCGTGGATCATCCTGGACGAGTTTTACTTAAACGATTTGAAACGACCCTATTTGTATATGTGTACGAAATGTCTTCATACAGATGATCATCCCGTACGAAACAATATTCATCCGGTACAAAACGGTTATTACAAGGCTGGTTCTAGAAACTACCTGAAAACCATTCTAAGTCGTGTAATCGTCCAGACGAAAATTTGTTCGTCTGGACGAAAATCTTACAGAGACCAATCGTCATGTACGATTAATAATTTTGTTCTAGAAGAAAAATTACAGAGAACCAATTGTCATGTACGATAATTAACTTCGTCTAGATGAAATTTTACAGAACCAGATCATCCTGGACGAAATTAATTTCGTCTGGACGAAAAATTTACAGAGACAATCATCATGTACGATAATTAATTTTCTTACTACTTGGTGTATCTTCTACCTCTGTACAATCATAAACTAGAAAATTTATTTCTCCATTAAAATTATGCTCAAATAGCCCTACTCCTACAATGCCTCTCAATAATCATAATCTCTAATTAGATTTTATACATTTCACCACAACAATCTTAATATTCTCATTATTTTTGAACTCAACTTGGCATTCAATAGCTTACTTTATCCCACAATGCTCGGAACATATAACATTAAAGTTACTTAACCTTCACCAATAATGAAAAAATTAATCAAAAATGTGAGGACAAAGAAGGTTTTGCAAAGATTAAATGTTATTAGTAACCAAACATAAAAATGTTAGAACATAAACTCTCATAAAAGATTTGCACAAAAATCTTGATCAAGAAACAATGAAAGGAAACACAACAACATTAACATTGCAATAAGAAAAAAGTGGAGCAACTAAAAGCTCATCATTCTGAAAACATAGCCATGAATACATTTATATTAAGAAAACATCAATATTCATATACTTCCATATATGACTAAAAATTACAATATCTAAATAACTGCACAATCACAAATTTGATTATTTCCAAACTTATTTCTTACAAAAAATGTGACCAAATTGTTAAGTCTTTGAAATTGCAAATCCTTAATCCCATCATGTTCATCATCATCTGTCACGTTGTTCATTAAAATCATTCCATTCTTGAAGAAATTGCTCGAGGAAATGTAGAATCATCTTCCTCCTCATCGGACAGGTTATATTTGCTTGCGTTTACTTTGACTGTTAACGCATAAAGCAATGCAAAACTGAGACCTCCACATATATTTTACTGAACATTTTCATTGCAGAATTTCAAGCATTTCGATTTAGGAATGATAAAATAAAATTTGACCTTGAGCTACAAGTCAAAAAAAAAATCACAGGCCATAAATCAAAAATAACAAAGGCAATGATGTTTTTTTTGTAGTAACATAACTAGAAAAGCATTATGATGCAATAACATTCCCCTTAATGCTGTGAAAGAAGTTATTTAACATCAACATAAAATCTCTAATTTTAGTTTTCAACAACCGTTAAACCGGCCACAGAAAAATTCTCACTTCTACAATTATCGAGAATTATCTTTACTTATTGTAGAAAGAACATTAGGTTCCATCACTTAAATATGAATTTTCAAAATATCAAAAGTCAAGTACTTCCTACAGGTGACATTTGCATTAATTTTTGCACTCTCAAGGACGTATTCCACGTGCTTAAGAAATGTCAAAACACCTTCTCCACCATTTCGGCCTTATTACCTTACAATTGTGCTTTTGGCAATCATTTTCTTTTTTCACTTTTTTTCCCCTTATTTTTGAAATAGAGCCAGGTTGCATGAAAGTGCATTCTCAGTTCTTTCAATGCACAAGTATCAAAACACAAATTTCGTCGGAAATAAATATATTGAAAGTTTTGTAAAGGGTCACCTGCCCGCTCCGCCTGAATGCGTAGATTGCCCCTTAATCAAATTTGGAAGTATCGTCCTTCTCTCACAAGCCGCCGGTCAATAACTTGGCGACTTGTGCTCCAAGTAATCCTCAATTAAAGTTTTCTTCCTACTGTGTCAAATTCATAGAATTGCATTCAAGAACTATCAGAATAAGATTTAGATGAAGTAAGCAGAAAAGCTGGCACCTTCGATTGCAAGGAACGTGAGGGAGACCCATTCGGACCTTCCTATCCCTTATCCCTTCTTCTTCCCAAGATATATCAAACTTCCGCCGACCAAATGAGTTCAAAGAGGTTCCCACGCTGTTTCAGATAATTTTCATTAAAGCCACCATAGGCCGGAAGGCTATTTTCGTTCTTCCCCCCCACCCTTTCATCTTATCGGGTTGCGTCCATTTTGGATTCCACCTTCATCTTTGCCATTTCGGCCTGTTGGATGCAGTATATATCGTCAGATTTAAGAAGAATAGCTAAAACCTGCAACGCCAAAAAATACAAGAAGAAGCATTTTTGCTCGAATTTTTAAGCCGGATTACGTTAAATACCAGCCAAACGTTATTTTTTTGTGCTTATCCACAGCGATGATAAATTTCCCGGATTAAGGATTACGGCAGAAATCCGGAACTTTTAATCCCTCGTCGCGGATAACGGAGGGCCGAAGACCTCACACCAGCGAGCCCCGTAGTGCCGATCAATGTGCGTAACTTCCGATACCGACAGGAGAAAGTCGTCAGAAGGAGGAAGATCGAACAGCCACGAAGAGCCAAGAAGCACAAGGCAACTCAACACCTCGCCAAAGACACAAGAGCCCAGCAACGACAAAAGAAGATGGAAAGGAAACCCAAGACTAGGGGTGTTTCGACCAGACCCGAAACAGCCGAGGTTTCAACAATGGACCCTAAATCGGGTCGAGGGTGATCCTGACGCGAAAATATCCAACCCGAAAATCCAATGACACAGCAACCCGAAAATGGAGCCCGTTACTCCGAAAACAG
>NW_021319307.1:0-18593 GCF_001605985.2 Dendrobium catenatum | reverse complement strand
TAAAGGCTTCTCCGTCTTACTGTGGGTGCAAAAGGAGAGTCACTATTGGTATTAGTGCAATACTCAGAGGGTGCCTCTGGGGAGTGGATGTAGGTCTGGTTTTAGACCGAACCACTATAAATCTGGTATCATTTACTTTACTTTTTTTTATATTTTCGCATTTTAATTTTAGTCTTAAAAATTCTATGGTTGAAAAACTTTTTCTATAAAAACTTAAAAGAAACATTTTCATTTCGGTTCAACATAATTTTAAAAAGAGGGTTTTAAATTTTTTTTTAAACTACCAATTCACCCCCCTCTTGGTAGCCTTGGGACATTAACTTAGGCTTAACAACCTACTTACTAGACTCAACAGAAATAAGTTAGCTGATTGGTGTGCTAAGCATGGATCAATTAACGATTTCATTTGGGAAGACTTTTGCTTGAATAAGATTCCTCCTTCATTTGTAAACTTGTTGAAGGAGGAATCGAGTTTGTGACTTTTGATTTTATAAATGCATTTATTGCTCTTTTTTTTTTAAAAAAAAGAGTTGAGTTAAACTCAAATACTTTAGCTCTAAGTAAAGCTAAATTTACATCTGAAAGTCCACCATTTGCCACCTCTTCATCCTGTAACTCAGAAATTTCTTTCTTAAGTTGCTCTTTCAAAGAGTTAAGTTCAATGTTTTTAGACTTACTCCAGAAATAAACCGCCCTCATAGCTCTTTTAAATTTGAGATTTAGGCATTGGAAAGCATCCCCACCGGCCTTATTTCTCCAAGAGTTAGCCACAATCCTGTAAGCAGCAGGGTACGAAATCCAGGTATCTTCAAACTTCATAAATTTATTTTTTTCACCTGATTGGAAGAAATAATAATTACTATCGGATAATGGTCGGAAGCAATTCTAGCTAGGTGATGAACCACCAGGATTTGGATAGCATCTAATGCAGAAGAATTTAACAAGCACTGGTCCAATCTTTCAAGGATACGAGACCCTCCTTTATTGTTATTACACCAAGTATATTTTGGACCAATTACCCCAACATCATGGAAATTACATTGGTTCATAAAAGCACTCATATCCTGTGCACCTTGGCTTACCACAAACTTCTTACCTCCCATTTTTCCATTTTGAGACAAAAGACAATTAAAATCTCCTCCTATGATAAAAGTGAGTTCTGTTTCAGAAAAAGAACTCAAATCTTTCCCTAAAAGCCTTCTCATGTACATGTCATTGCTACCATAAACCGAAGCTACTAACCATTTCTTTTTATTTGATAGAATCAATTCGCCAATCACAGTTTGAGAAGAATATTTCAATACATTGAAAGAAGCAAATAAAGAGTTCTAAAGAATCATCATACCTCCTGAAAGACCAATAGAGGGAACATTAAAAAGTTCCCAATTGTTGCTAATCAAATGCCCAACTTCTACATTAGAAATAGAAGTGATTTTCATTTCCAATAATACCACAAAAAATATCAAAGTCTTTAACAATCTCCTTCAAGTAATGGGAGGCTTCTTTTTTCCTGGCCCCCTTACAGTTCCAAAATGTTATTGAATACATTTGGTATTAGAAATAGGAGTGCTCCCCTTCCTAATTCTTCTGCTTGACTCCACCTTATTGATCTTCATCAAGAAATTATGATTTCCCAAAAATTTAAGCTCCTTTTGAAGTTTAAATATCGACATAGAAGAATCACCATCAATTTTGTTAGTTCCAATTTATGAATTCCTATCAAGACTAGCAGAAATAATTTCACCCTCTTCCAACTCATTGTTAACAGGTAAAACTGGAGCCGTCTCCATCAGCAGATCATCCTCCAGGTTCTCCATAATTTCAGATTTATTAGCAATCACCGTCCCATTTACAGGCTGAACAGCTCTATCAAGATAAGAGCAATTTGATTCCAAGTGGATATTGGATGCATCTGCAATATTGTCAGACAACAAAATTTCCATCATTCTCCCTGCAATTCACCATTCCAGATTCCATAACAACCGCAGCAACAACAGGATTTTTAATGATATGTTTATAGATTTTGATAGATTTAGACACATTCTTCTGTATGTTGTCATCCTTCAAACCTTTTGTTATTGTTATTAAAGAATATCTTCTTTTTCAAATTATCCACTAAAATCCAAGGACCATAAGAACAGTCTTCAACAATATCCTTGTTACCATCTGAAAACAAGTTATGTTGAACCAGATTGTCTTGAGGAAGAGTGACTTTGGAAGACCTCACATTACAGGCCATCTTACACTCATTATCCGAGTTTCCAATCATCCCACAGTTGAAGCATAAAGTAGAAATTCTTTCATATTCTACTTTTTGAAAGAAACGACCTTAAAGACCATCCACCCAAATTCCAAGAGGAAATTTTTTATCAAGAGGCATGCGAACACAAACTCTTGCATATTCCCTCTTATTCCATTGAAACATGTTGCCATCAATCCACAAAGGAGTACCAATCATAGATGCAATTCTTACCACATTATCCTCATCCCAACAAAGCAAAGGTAGATGAGGCATTCTAACCCAAATAGGAGAGGTTTAGACCCTTCAACGAAGAGGGTGAAAATGGTGAACACCATTTATCAATTCCAACAATGTGACCATTAACGAACCAAGGTCCCCCTTCAAGTACTCTTTCTACCGCATCCAATGATAGAAATAAGCAAAGCACCAAACCTTGGCCAAGAGTAGTAATTTTTAATTTCCAAATTGTTGCCATTGCCGACGAAGTTCCGCAACCACCACATAGAAAGGAACCTCTTTTCTGAAAACTTTGACCACCTCTGAGAATTGTAAACACTCAGCATTCGCCTTGACTTTGGAATCAATTAATTTAACAGGCACTCCATCATCTAATAGGAAGTTTTGAACATTAGAGGGAATGACCTTAATGTTAGGCTTCTTAGTCCAAGGATTAAAAATAGGATTTCCAGCATAAACTATTTTGTAATTTTGAGCATTGTTTAAACAACCATATTCGTTCACATTTCTACAAGCAGTTTCCAGGTTATCTTCCAATCCACTAGAAACAACCTGATTCAAAGTAGAGATTTTTGGCAAATTATTCCCAAATCTATTAACATAGATTTTCAAATCGGAGGTAGATGAGTCATCTTTAACCATCTTGTCCTTCGGAGTAGAAGGAAGTATATCTTCTTCCAGAATTTGTTTTCCCTTTCCAATTATTGGAGTAGAAACTTTAACTGGAACGGAGGTTGGTTCGTAGATTTTCAATGGGTGAAACATATTCAACTTCGAATTGACAGTATAGTCTGAACTTTGATCAGCGATTGATCTCCGGCGACCATCTGTAGCGGCCGTCGCCTCAACCGGCATTGCGACAGTCCCACCAAACCAGCGCAAAAATAGAATTTTGAAATTGAAAATTCTTAACTACCGTACGCTTCTTTCTCTAACTTCTATTTTAATTTTAAAATTGAAAATATTCACTAATTAAAGCACTTATTATGTTAATTATCTTAAATTATTACATGTGTAGGGTGCACACCCTTGGACATAGCTTAGGCTCTCCTACATCAAGAATTTGATTGGTGTGATTTCTTATATTATTTATCTTTTTTTAAGGTTAGTTGAACTTGTATTTAAACCCTATTAACCTAGTGACATAAATAAGGACAAAAACTACTACATAGGCTTTGAGTATTTTGGAAATTTAGGGATTAGGTAATGTGTCCAATAGGGGTAGAAACTACAACACTCAAACATAATGACATTATCCCATTTAGATAAGGAGTTAGCTGGTCTGGAAATCAATTAGGACCTAAGTGCAAGCAATCCGAATTAACCCTTTATTATGTCTAGAATTTCAAAAATTCTAGATAAATTAAAATAAACCCTAAAAGTTACAAATAATATGCCAAAATGTTTATAATTATACCCTAAATTCCAAAAAAAAAATAAAAGCCCTGTGATTAGACCCCAAATTTAATATTAATTTAGGTTTTAACAAAATTTTACAATTAATTTAAGTAATAAATTAAAAATATTTAAAAATCCAAAAAATTCTCTAAATGATTTGAAACACCTCCTTAGGACATCCAAGACCTTTGGAGATGATTTCAAGTAGTTTGGGGTTAATGTTGATTGAAATATAAGATTCCTCTTAATTATAAAAAATTTAAAAATTAAAAAAATGTTCAAATTTTGAAAATCATAATTAATTCAAAAGAAAATATAATTCAATTAAACTAGAATCTTTTTAAATCTAATTAAAGTCAAATATTTTCTAAAAAAGAAACTTCCAAAATCAAGTCAAAGTTTAAAAGTCAACTATCTAGTCAATCGCAGTTCAAATCTAGGTCTAAACTTAGAAAAATCATAACTTTTATAGAAAATTCCAAATTAAGCAAAATAATAGTCTAACTACTCATCTAAAGGCCTAATATTTGTTAAAAATTAAAATTATTCAAAATTAACTTTAATTTAAAAAGTTAACTTTTAGACCCTTAACTAATGTGATTAAAATAATTCTAATTATTCTAAAAATCCAATAATTTATTATAATTCTAGAAAAATTTAATTTGATTAAAAAAATACTCAACCAACATTCTGATGCACAATAAACCCCCCAAAAATGAATATTTTCTGATGGACTACTCCGGGCTATGGGGCTACTCATACTAAGAAGGCCTAATTCCTCAAGCCTGGTGGCAGAATGCCACAAATAATGGAGTGTAAAAAATTAAATTAAATCATTTTTAGTTATTTAATGAAAGTAAAATACTTAATACAACTACCTCAACCATGTTTTTTAGATGGACTACCCTGGGCTATGGGGCTACATGTCCCAAGGAGACCTAGTTCCTCGAGTTTAATGGCATAATGCCACGAACTGGTTGATAAAAAATATAAATTTACTTAACCTTTAATATTAACCCTTAATTAAGTTAGCTAAAATTTGTTCACACTTTAATGTTTAACTAATTAAACTCATTCAATCAATCAACCTATAAAACCCATCCTAAGTTTAACTTTAACACATTAATACTTAACTTCAAACATAAATCTTTCCAATGACCTTTAATAAAAGTAAATGTTAGAAAACTTCTACAAGCAACTCAGTTTAGGATATTTCCCAACCACACAACCTTCTATACACACTTTAGATGATTTGTTAGGACAACCAACTCTAGTCTAAGCTAGGCTGGTGTTTACTTTACTGATGTATGCTAGGTTTTCATATATTCATTAAATAAAAAATAAAAAGAAGGTTGACCTAAAAGCCACTTAAGGGTTAAAATGGATATGTTGAACAAAATAACCTCTCAGACCTTAAAACCATTTTTACTTAACTCCTTTGATCATTTCAAACTTGTTGAGTCCAACCACGAACCCAGTGTCAGGCTAGTTAACCAAGTCAATTTAGGTTGACCATACAACCATAAACCTCATGTTTAATCAACTCAATGCTAAATCAACAGTAAAATCAATTAAACTCCTTTCAACACCTCTCCTAGTGGCGTATACATGACTAGACATGTTGACTCAGTTAGTAGTTGATGGATCCACTTGGTCAAAATTTGATCAAACTGGTCTTATTTGAGCCAATCCACTTTGTCACTCATGTAAGACCCATCCGAACTCAATCAGTCCTCTAGAATTTTTCCATTTTAGGGAATAAGTATGCCTTACCCCTAGGAGAATCAAAATTTACTAACTTTGACCAAGCCAACTCAAATGCTTGGTCAAAGCCCTTACCTATAGTTAAATCACCGTATATCTTTGTTCAAACACTCATTAAGATATTAGTCATATCTCATGATTTAGCTTGAACATGCTTGAGGCCTGAATGAGTTAAATCATGTTGAGGGTTATTGAGTCGACACATTACATTTAGTCAAACCTACTCAATATGTAACCAAACCCTTGCTTGAGTCCAATCCTAATTATCTAAACCCTATGAGTCTTCATATTGATTCCACCTCAGCCCAAACATATCATAACTATTGATGAGTCAAATCTAAGTGAATTTGACCAAGTCAAGTTGCAAGAACTTGGTTAAACCTCTTTTTCTATTCACTAACTCCTCCATATATTCATTCTATCCATTTAAACCTCTGTGGATTCGGATGGCCAGAAATTTAAGTTTTATGAGTTACACCACATTCCACTTTGACCAGTTGACTAGTAAAATTAGTCCACAAACACTCAAAACTCCTTTAAATGTTAAAACTCACATGTTAGCTCCCTTCTCCCAAATCTTAGCCACTTAAATAATCCCATTTAAGGCTCAGAGCTCTCTTAAAGACCCTTAAATTGAGTCCATACCCTCATTTAACTCAAAGAGACATGTGGTCCCCCCTCCTCCCTCTCAAACCAAAAGCTACTAATGGCCAGAGAGTCTTTCTCAACCTTTCTCCTACCACACTAACCATCTATGACACATGGCAAAGATCCAAGGGAAGCCTCCGATTGATCAGGGCTGTTAAAAATAAGCCCTAGGGATAGAACTAAGCAAATGGGCTCATTTCAATTCATTAAATCTATCTCATCTCCCCAAGCTTCTCAAGTCTGTTTTGTTTTTCATTATAACTCCCAAGGCCTTCCCTTATCTTTCCACTAGATGACCTAAGAGGTTGCATGCCACTGATGTTGAAATCTCTACTAAACCAACCTTTATTCCTTTCAAGGCCCATCTAACAAAATTTGGAGCATTTTGGGCCATGGATTCAACTAGGAATTCATACGTGGATAGTCTACAAGCTCAACCACAACAAATCTCTAAAGATCTAATGGTACATTCTTGCAAAATATTAAACCCTAGGTAGAAACACTTAAATCTATTTAGCTTTTCATACAGTGATTTTCAAGCCACAAAACCCCTCCCCATTATTTATGTTCATTTGTACTATTTGTGTTTAAAATTTCATATGATTTGATCTAGCCAATCTTGAGAAAATCATATTTTATCCATTTGGGCTACAATTTTTGTTAACGTGCTAGTGTAAAAAATCTGGACCGTAGATCTTATGATCAACGATTAAAAGATTCATCATACAATGGTTGATTTGACTGTATGTATCGATCCACTATGATATCATATCATTCGGCTCAATCCAATTTGTCTATCCAAAATCGCAGATGGTCCAATGGCCCTAGAACCCTGCTAACTCAAATAAGTAGCCCATGATGTCATGGTGTCATGCCCAACAATGATTGCTGCAACCTAATCAATGGCAATTAATGCCTGTATATTGGATCGAATGGCTTAGATGCTGCCACATATGTCCCCATCTTTAAAGATTATATCTGACGGCCTATAATGAGCCACGTAGCATCATTGACATTATTTTAAATAAATAATTTATTTACATTAGTTCTAAATTATTTTATTTAATAAAAACTTAATAAAATATTAAAAAATAATTTTAAAATAAAAAAAATAACTGCAAATTTATCTGAACTTCTAAGAAAATTAAGTACATTTTAATTTTAAATTTTTTTATGTTAAAATATTTGTATATTTAATTATTTTTAAAAAATATAAATTTAACATTTAATTTAGATATTTAATTATATTATAACTAAAAATTTTTCAAGCAATAAAAATATATTATTTTTAAAATATTTAAAATATTCAAAGGCTATCTATTTGAAATTTTTATTAAATATTTAAAAAGTTTAAAGACTTTAAAATAACTTTAATTTAATAATTAATAAATATTAAATTAAAAACTTTCAAATGTTAAATGTCATTTAATATATTAAATTTAAAATCACTTAATTTTTTATTCTAATTATTTTTAATTAAATTGAGAATAAGAAATGTATAATATATTTTAGAAAAAGTTTAATTATTTAACAATTTAATTATACCTTAATTATTAAATTAAATAATTTAAAAAAAGACTCAATATTTTTAAGCAGTTGTGATAATTATCTAAATCTTTATTCTAAAATTAAAAGTTACTTAAAATTTTATTTTTAACTAATTATTGAATCCTTTAAGAATTAATTGGACTAGTTAATGAAACAATATAGTTTCAAAAATATTAAAGGATATAATTTTATTTTAAATAAAAAAAATCAAAGGAAGAGTATTTTACTAAATTTAAGACATTAATTCTACCTTGAATATTTAACTATCTTGGAATAAATCCAAATTAATTAAATATTTAAATATTGATTGTTAATGTTCAAATTAATAATAAACTTTAATAATCTTTTCTAAAATACATATTTTTATACTTTAAACTTATTCCTTATTATTGACTCATTACACAAACCTTTGTTTAAAATTAATTTTAAAAAATTTCATATTATTCAAAATTATTTTTGTAAAAACTAAATTTTTCTATAAATTCCAAAAAGTAAGTACGTAAGCTATTTTCCTACAAAAGATTTATTTAATTTTAAATTTATATAGGATTAAATTTTTCCCAAGCTTTGAGTGTGTCATGAAACTTTAAGCATAGGTTAAGTTTAAATGGAAAGGATTAGTGAATAGTTGTATCCCAACTATTCACTAATCAAAGCATTATTTATGTTAATTATCTTAATTCTTGCATTTGTAGGGTGCACATAGTTGTGCTTAGCTTAGGATCTCCTAGATCATGGATCTGATTAGTGAGATTTCAAATATAATTTATGTTTTGTTAAGGGTTAGTTGAACTTTGATTTAAGCCCAATCAATCAAGTGACAAAAATAAGGATAAACACTAAAAAATAGGTTTGGAGTATTTTGGTTATTTAGGGATTAGGTCATGTGTCCAATAGGAGTAGAAGTTATAACACTCAATCATAGTGACATTATTCCATTTAGATCAGGAGTTTGCTAGTCTTGAAATCAATTAGGACCTAAGTGCAAGTAATCCAAATTAACCCTTTATTAAGCCCAGAACTTCAAAAATCAATGATAAATTCAAATAAACTATAAAAATTACAAATAAAATATTAAAATGTTCATAATTATACCATTAATACATAAATATTAAATTCCTTATTATTATACACCTAATTTAATATTAACGTATTTTTTAAGTACCCAATTAATTCAAATAAATAATTTAAAATCCCTAAAATTCTCCAAATGCTTGGAAACACCTTTTTAGGACATCTTTGAACATTGGAGAATATTTTGAGAGGTTTAGGTTTAATTTGGATCACGTGTCTCTCTGGATCTCCATGGATTCCTGGCTCAAGTGATTTTGAGGGCAATTTTGACTTCCACCATTTTTCTTCAAGATTTCTACTATCGCTCTTCAGTTGTTCTCTTCACCTTATGGAGACGGGCCCGTCCTTGTCGATACCTTATGTGAGGGGAGTTCCGCCATCTTTTATGACTGCATCCTTGAAAGTTTTGTTGGGTTATATTATTTCTAGTCCTTCCTCTTATTCTTTGTGCGATGTCTTAGCTGGGGCTTCCTCTTCAAAGGAATCGATTATTTATTTTCCAAGTCTATGGTTAAAGGTGTTCCATCACTTTTGATGTCCGAAGATGATATTCTAAAACTTGCTTTCCCTTTTCAATTTACTCTTGTTTGAAAGTTTTCTGTTTGAAGATCGAATCTTGATGCAATTAGAAATTTTTTTGCCAAGCTAAAGTTATCAGGGAATTATTCTATTGGTTTGCTTGATGCTAGACATGCTTCCATACAGTTATCCAATGATCTTGATTATATTAGGGTGTTTTCTAGGAGATCTTACTATATTATTAATTGTCAAATGAGGTTACTCAAATGGACACCATTTTTTATGTCAAAGAAGAATCTCTTATCGTGCACATTTGGATTTCTTTTCCTAATTTACATTTTTATTTCTTTAATCTCCATGTTCTCCATACATTAATGTCCATATTTGGTCGTCCTATTCAAATGGTCCAAGACAATGAATTCTCGAGGTGAAGGCCGAGAATCCATCTCGATTGAGGCCTTCAGTTGCAAGGGTTCTTATGGAATTACATATCATTAAGAAGCACACTAAAGACATATGGCTTGGTTCTTAAAATTTTTATTACTTACAAAAGGCTGAGTTTGAAAATGTTTTGGATTTTTGTTTTTATTGTAAAATTCATGGGCATGAAAAAAATGATTGTTTTGTTGCTCATCCTCAACTTAAAAAGAATAATTTGACTTCTAAATAGTGGTTAAAATAAATAATTATGAACCGATTGTGCTTAAAGGTCAAACTTGTTATTAGAAAAAATCCCTTGATCTTCATGGTGATGGTTCAAAAGCTATTGGAGATGACATAGAGTCCAATGCTTTAGGCAAATCCAATGGGAATGAAGGTTTTTTGGAAAAGAATAAGAAAGATGGCCTAGATAATATTATTTTTGTTGATGCTGACTGTGCTGAGGAATATGTTCCTAATGTTGTGGTGAAAATGGAGTTGAGAAGAAAATTGGGTATGTTCCTTATACTACTATTTCGTTATTTAATCAATTATTGGAGGAGAACAACATGGATCATCATTCCCAAAAAACAATTATCTACTAACATTGCTATAAATCAAGTTACTGATGATAAAGGTGAAAGTTGATATGAGCATAATTTTAAGAATGTTCAGTATAAGATATATGTTATGGAGGAAGGGGGAAATTGGGTCTCTTGATACATTCCTGCCTACAAATGGTCTTACGGATTTTACTATTAATTCTTTGTCATCTCCTAATAGTCAGGCTAATATGATGGAGGAAGGTTTCATATCTCATACTAAAAAGAAGGGTATGAATAAAAAGGTCACACCAAATAATACCCCTAGGGTCACTAGAGCTACTCATCTTATTATTAATGGTTAAAACTCTTGTGTGGAATATTAGTGGTGTGGGTGGTTCTCTATCTAAGGATAGAGTTAAGAATCTTTGTAGGATAAATGTTATTCACCTTCTGATATTGCTTGAGCCATTAGTCTCTTACACTAAATTGGATTCTATTCAAAATAAATTTGGTTTTAATTTGTCTTTTGGTAATTATAGTATTAAAATCTGGATTTTTTGGAAACACTTTATTTCTTTAGATGTTATTATGGTTTTGCCTCTGTTGATTCATGCCAACATCACTTTTAACCAAGTTTCATGCTATGCTTCTTTTGTCTATGCCTCCAGTTCTAGATTAGGGAGAAAATTTCTTTGGGATCAATTTATTGAGTTTTTTTCTCTGTTAATACACCTTAGATGGTTGGGGGATTTTAATTGCATTACTAATGCTTATGAAATAGTCTATGGTAAACCTCCTAATTATCATGCTATGGAGGATTTCAACGACATGATTATGAGTAGTAATCTGCATGATATTATTTTTTCGGTAATGGTTTTACCTGTAATAAGGGTACTATGTGGAAAAGATTGGCTCGTATCCTTTTTAATGATCATTGGATTTCTTATTTTCAAACTACCCACATTGAGCATTTAACTAGAACTTTATCTGATCACTCTCCTTTTTTAATTAGCATTAATAGAACTATCAGTAATACATTTCAACTTTTAGATTCCAAAATATGTGGCTTCTTGATGAAATTTTTTTACATATTATGAAGAGCAATTGGGATGCCCCTCCTTTCCCATTTGATAATGTTTATGGTATGACTAGATTTTGGTTCAAACTTAAAAGGCTTAAACAAAAACTCTCTTGGTGAAATAAATGCATTTTCAAAAATATATTTTATAATATTAAACTCTCTGAAAGAGATGTGGAGAATACATATTTGGTTTATATGTAGAATTCCACTTTTGATAATTTGTCTAGTATAAATGCTGCCAAAGCTATTTTGTTTAAACTTCAGGAAAAAGAAGAAGCTTACTGGAGGCAAAAAGCCTCCTCTAAATTTCTTGTGGAGGGTGATCGTAACACTACTTACTTTAACAACATTGTTAATCATAATAAAGTTAGTAGGAATATTCATAAGCTCATTGCCCCTGATGAGAATGTGATTGAGGATCTGGATATGATTGCTGCTTCGGGTGCTCAGTAATTTGCGAAAGCTTTCAATAGTAACTTTTGCCCTAATTTGGATATATATTTTTTTTATTCCTACTCTTGTTTCTGACGAAGATAATTTGATGTAGACTAATATTCCATCTGAAGAGGAAATTTGGAATACTTTGAAAGACATGAACTCTGAGTCTGTTGCTGGTCTGGATGGCTTTACTAAAAAGTTTTTTCAGAAATCTTGGGAGATCATCAAAGAGGACCTCATCAATGCTATGGTCAATTGTTTTAGGGGTAATCCTATTCCTAAATTCTTTACTTCTATATCTATAAATTTGATCCCATAATCTAATGCTATTAATTTTTGGAATGAATGCCATCCCTTTAGCTTATGTACCATTTTTAATAAGCTCATTGCTAAAATTATTATGGGAAGGCTTGTATTAATTCTTCCTACTATTATTTTGTTAGAACAAACTAGTTTTGTTAAAGGTAGATCTATATTTGATAATGTTTTACTTGCTCAAGAATTAGTTCATGATTTGCATGCTAGGGTTGTTGGTGGCAATATTATTTTCAAAGGTGACATTACTAAAGCCTATGATAATCTCAATTGAAAATTTCTTTATAAAATTTTAAAGCTGTTTTGTTTAAAGTTGAAATTCATCAATCTCATTAAAAATAATATTAAGTTCTATTATTTCTCTATTATTATCAATGGTAAGTCCCACGATTTTTTTCAAGTCTTCTCATGGTCTTAGAAAGGGGGACCCATTATCTCCTACTCTCTTTATCATTGTTGTGGAATTCTTGTCTCATGGTATTAACAATCTTTTCAGAATCCACCCTAGTATGATTTTTAAATTTAGTGGTGGTTTTCCCATTACTCATTTGAACTTTGCGGATGATTTTATTATTTTCTCTAATGGATCTATAAAAACGTTGAACATCGTTTTCAAATTTCTTAACTCTTTTCAGCATGTTAGTGGGTTATTCTTTAACTCTTATAAGAGTTGCTTTATTCCTGCTAAATCTATTTTACCTAGCAGCATTACTAGTATTGAATGAAAATTTTGTTTAAAAAAAGGCTCCTTCCATTGAAGTATTTAGGTGTTCCGATTTATAAGGGTAAGAAATTTTCTCATTTATTTGATGAAATTTTTAATACTATACATAAGAAACTTTCTTCTTGGGCTTCCAATTTTCTTTCTTATGGTGGGAGGCTTATTCTCATTAAACATGTGTTGTGCTTGATTCCTATATATTTGTTGCATAACTTTTATCCAACCTTTAATATTTGTAGTAGAATGGAGATTATTTTTAATAAATTCTTTTGGTGTTTCAAGGATGGCAATCAGACTATTGTGTGGGGTTTTTGGAGTAATTATTTGGGGGCTATGGATGAGGGTAGATTAAGTTTCTAGACCTTTACTGATATGATCAAGACTTATAATCAAAAATTGTGGTTTGCTTTTAGATCCAAATAAAAGCTTATGGCTAAGTTCATGGTTTATAAGTATTGGGTTGGGAATCATCCTTTAAATTGTTTTTTAAACAAGGGGGCTCATTTTATTGGAAGAGACTTTGTAGTATTAATTGGGAAGCTAAAGTGTTAATTCAATGGGGTATGCGAGAGGGGAACATTTTTTTTTGGCAAGATAAATGGTTGGGCAATTTTTGTATTGATAATCTCTTATATACTCATACTACTTCATCCTAGAAAGTCAAGGATTTATTATTAATGTGGATTGGAGCATTGAATTACTTGCCAATTTTGTTCTTAAATTTATTATTAATTTAATTATTAAAATCTCTATTCAATTGGAGAATGAGGATTTCATTTTATTTAATCAATATAATGATGACAATTTTGATACTAAACAAATTTGGAATTCTATTAGGCAAAGCTTGCCTACAAATCCTCTTTATGTGTCTCTTTGGCATGCTAGCATTCCCCCTACTTACTCCTTTCTTCTTTGGAGGATTTTACATAAATATTTACCTATTGATTCTCTTTTATTAAGTAAAGGTTTTTATATTACCTCTAAATGTCAATATTGCTATCATGTTGAGAATTTGAACCATGTGTTTATCTAGGGCCCTATTGCTTTGAAAGTTTGGATTTATTTTGACAATATGTTTAGTATACTTTCTACTACTCATTATGATTATATTATTTCTCTTCTTAAAGATTGGTTTATTCCTACTAAAGGTCATATTAGAAATATTCTTCCTGTTATTATTTGTTGGTTTTTATGGAGCAATAGGAATGATTTTATGGATGATATTATTAAAATGGATGCTTTAAGTGATTGCTAAATTTAAAAATAAAATCCTTTAGCTATATGGTGCTAAGTTAGTTAATGTTGCCTCCTTTAAAAATTGTCTTTATGTAGCCTATGAGTTTGGTTTGAATTTCACCCCTATCTTCCTAGCAGTAAAGAAAAACTGATTTAGTGGAGGAAGACTTTGGAAGGATGTTTCAAACCTAATATTGATGGTTCAAGTAATAATTTTTATGCGGGTTGTAGTTGCACTATTCAAGATTATAATGATTTTGTTATTATGGATTTTGCGGGACCCTCCATTGCTAATAATGCTATCCAAGTTGAAATCGATGGTATTCTTTTTAGTATCCAATTATGCATTTCTCTTGGCATTACCAATATGTGGATTGAAGTTGATGCAATGCACTTGATTCATTATCTTGAAGGTAACACTTCTCTTAATCCTTCTAATTTCTATATGATAAGGGATATTAAGTATTAGGTCTCTCTCATCAATTACTCTATTTCCCATACTCTAAGAGATGGTAATGTGGTTGTTGATGATTTAGCCAAGATGGGTTATAATTTGGTTGGTTTCACCAAATACAATGAGTATTCTTTACCTAAAGAGATCAAAGGTTTGGACAGATTGGATCATTTTGGTCTCCCCTATATTAGGTTTATTAATGGTTCTTCTATTTTGGTGTTCCTGGTTCTTAATTTTTTTTATGATTAGCAGTTGGTTTTGCTTTTTTTTGTCTTCTTATTTTTCTACTTATTTTTTATCTACTATGTGTATTTGGATGTTTCTTCTATCAGATGGGCTTTT
The DNA here is from genome assembly GCF_001605985.2 of Dendrobium catenatum. Taxonomy (NCBI): domain Eukaryota; kingdom Viridiplantae; phylum Streptophyta; class Magnoliopsida; order Asparagales; family Orchidaceae; genus Dendrobium; species Dendrobium catenatum. Next base: position 3,611 of record NW_021319307.1, on the reverse strand, counting down.
GATGACTTTTTCTGGACTGATGCATACATCATGTTGTTTTTTTTTTCTTTTGAAGAAATGCAAATTGCATTAAAAAAAAAACAAAGAATTGCTAACCCAAAATGGAAAGGAACCTTTATTGAAAATCAAATTTGTTAAAATAAAATTGTCATAATTGAAATGAGGTGTACAACTTCCCATTTTAAAACCCTTGGGGTGGAGGGGATACCAAATATTAAACAGCCTAAAAGGTTGGTTAGTATCCCTTATTTCCATACCGGTTAAAGAATAAGAACTAGTGAAGATCCCATAATCAATTAGAATAATTTCATTAAATAAATATAAAACTAAAATAAAGAAAAAATAACTATAAAATGAAAAAAGGATAATAAAAGTCAATAAAACGACTAATAAGTCTTCAAATAAGCTTCTTTGGAATAAGCGAGTGTCATCCAATGCATCCTTTTGAACAATAATCTCATCCTTGTAAATAGAGATAACCTAATTTTTGTTAGTAAGGACAATACTTCTATCAAGGGAAGAGAAATATATCCTAAACTTAAACACAACCATCAAATTTCGTAAAGAAAGTTCCAAACTGCTCCTTGCTAGTATGCCAATCATATGAATGAACTGTAGGAGAGAAATCCCCTTTATGATTCCTAATTTTCGAATTAGCAGTCCTTCTTATGGGAATGACTTCCAATGGTCCCAATGTTTGAAGTTCCTTAAACAACTTATGTTTCGGAATGGAGGAATAGCCATTTTTAATAATAGTAGTTTTATCTTTAACAACCATAGATTTTTTGAAATTCAAATCAACATCAGAATAGGGAGTAACTACCTCCAGTTCATGAACAGAACTAACTCCACTTATTTCTCCGGGATTTTTGAAGTCTATAGCAGAATTAGCACTAATTACAGCTAGATTAGCCATAATCCCAGCAGGATAATCAGCATCCATATACTCCTTTTTTATCAGGAGTATTATCCAAAATGGTTTTTGAAAAATTGAACTCATCATTAACTATTTCATCAACCTAGATAGGATTGTAGTCAGGTTCAATGACAATTAATTCAACTTGATTCAAGATTTCAATAGAACTGTCTTCAATGGCTGGAACTACCTCCAAAATTACTTCAGAATTAGCAATTTCAGCAGCTTCGTTACCTTCATCCTCAAGAGATAAAACATTAAACTTGTTATTATTCCCATTATCTGAAATTAAAATATCAGATAGGCCACCCAAAATTTTTCCAGATAAATCCAAATGCTTATTAACAACGTCTTAACCATTTCTATTTGTTTAAGAATCCAGCTTCTCAACATTATTTGATTTAATTTGAAAAACCCATTTATTCTTTTTCTTATTTCTGAACTTCATATGCATCCAAGGAACATATGAATTCTTATTGTCATGAAGTAGTTTTGGGATAACTTTATCAGAAATCTGATCAACTGAAATATTAGGACACACAAAATCTTTATGTCCAATCCTATCGCACTTGAAGGAAAGAGCTGATAAATTTTCATATTCATTTTTTTGAAAAAATTTACCACACATACTTTCAATCCAAATTTCACAAGGAAGCTTAGTTTTAAATTTTACTCGAACATAAGCTCTAGCAAATTCCTGCCTACCCCATTTGAACATAGTACCATCTAATAACAATGGGGTTTGAATTTTAGAGATGATTCTAGTAATATTAACTTCATCCGAACAAAGAAGAGGAAATTGCAGAAGTCTAACCCAAATTGGCGAAGAAATTCCATCCATAGAAGAAGGAGAAAATGCAGGTGACAATTTGTCAATCTAAATAATAAAGCCTCCAACATATCATGGACCTCCATTAAGAACTTCCTCCAAATCTTCAAAAGATTGAAATGAACTTAAAATCCAATCTAACCCAAGTGAGGTTATATGAAAACCACCACATTTACCCCATTGTCGTCTTAATTCAAGGCTACAAATGGAAAATGGAAATTTCTTACTAAGAACTTTAACAACCAAGGAGTTCCTTAAAATATGAACATTATCATTAACTTTCTCCATATCAAGCTTAACTACATCCGCATCCATATTATTATTATTAAATTCCTCCAGATTTATTTTAATATGTGGCTTCTTAACCCACACATTAACACTTTCTAAAAAAGGAGATAAATTTTTCCCACCAATCATTTTGGAATCGGTATCAATCCTATTGAAAACACAATTTTCTTCACCTTTATTTCCTTTCTCCAAGTAATCATTTCCTTTCAAACCAAAAGAAGAAGATGATGCCCCCAAAATCATTTGGTAAAGGAGGATATTCTCGATCTGTATTCAAAACAGAAACTGAAAAGTTTTATTTTGAAAATTAGGATTTATGATTCAAAGCAAAATCTAAAACCATACTTTTCCCTTTCAAACCATTAGGGGAAATATTTTGAATCAAACTAGAGCTACCCTCTCTAATAATTAGAGGAGTAGAATTGAAAAATGAATTCCTAGAATAGCTGTGATTAAGAGAATTTCTACCTTTTGTATCCATCAAAGTTGGACGCACGGCAGAATCGGGGATAGAGGTTTTCCAGTCATCAGGTGATGACCGACGAACCTCTTCCACCATCAACAATCATGGCTAGAGATTCACAAAAGATGGAATTTGAAAATCTCCGAATTACTTGGACGTTCTCTCTCCTCACGGCTAGCGATTCACAGCTAGCGATGATGTTTTTACAGTACTTAATTGCTTAAAAATGTAACTTGATATTGATCAAATTTTAAAATCACTATTTCGGTATCAATCCTAATAACATCATGTTGGTTATGCTGAGCAGTTTAGCTCTTGTCTGTCTTAGGTTGTCCAAGTCTATTTTCATGGCTAATACTGGTTTGAAACATTATGTAAAGTGTTATTATTTTTATTTACCTGTTGTGGTTGCTTGAGTTATAACACTGACTGGATGTTTAATCTCACTGGCTTTACCCCTCATGGTTAAATTTATTTTTGGTGGTTGCTCTTGAGGAGTTTGCATTTAGTTCTTTTTAATTTTTGTTTCGTGGTTTTTCCTGGTTGTCGTGGAAAGTCACTGGGTGATCTTTGTCCAAATCTCTAGAATTTTTATCTTATTTGCTTCAGGAACTGTATAGCTATGACCTTTTGTACTAATGCTGCTTTGTGCTTCATTTTACCTATGTATAATTATCCTCCTGATTTGTTGTATGTCACTTTGTTGTACTGCTATCTTCTGGCTACCCCTTGGAACAATTCTGAATGGAATGTGGGGTTGTATCTAGAGAAAGTTGTTAATTCTAAAGAGGCTAATCTTTATTGTATTTTGAATGATTGAAACTGTATTATATGTGGCTTGCCTTTTAGTGATCTTTGGAATTAGAATATTTGTTGGCTGGGTTCGAGCCATTATAGTTTGAGAAATTTTTTTAGGGATTTTATGCTCGTTATCATTTGTTTATTGTTGATATTGGTTGTTAATCATGGGGTTGAAAAAGGCTATCTTAATATAAATATCATTTCCTTTTATAGGAATATGCAGAAATTCCTCTTAGATTGGAGTTTAACCATTCGGCCAAAATTTGTCAAATTTATCTTTTTATCTTCATCTTATTCTTAAATTTTTTATTTAG
>NW_021319306.1:6455-11957 GCF_001605985.2 Dendrobium catenatum | reverse complement strand
GTCGAAAAAATCTCTTATGAGAAGTCCTGTCATCTCTTACCAGCAGGTTTGAAGAGCATTCATTGACATCCTTTGTAGGCATAAACTATAACAGTTTAAATTATTTGCTTATGTCCTTGGAAAATATTATTATTCGCTTGTTTGAGTTATATTAAAAATGTCTAAGCAATTTTTTGGATCTGGATTGTTGAATAAATGATATACGATCAAAGGAGTTAATATGGATCGTTCAATGGAGTATCATATATTTTTTGCTAGATTTATGAACATGACACTTCGAAATAATATAAATAACCCCCATTAATGATGGGGCACCTTGTAATTGAGATTGTAAAGAGCTAGGAGATCTAATCAATTCTAGAGCTTTATCTGATGGATGAAGTTGATGATCATCGCCAACCACCGCCACCATCCGACTATTGTTGTTCAACCATCAGAGCATTATTGTTTGACAACTGCAGCCCATCTATCATAAAAAATTTCTCATCATTTGATTGTCATCGTCCAAACATTATTGCCGAACAATATCTGTTTGATTACCGAATGCCTCAAATATAAGACACATTTATACTGTTCGGTGAACTTTTACCTATATTCACAGCCGCACAGAGATTTAATATTCCAACAAAGTTTAAAAAAGATGCATATAGAGATTATACTTCATATGATTTAGGATAAATACTCTTTTTTGTCTGTGTTAACTATTGAATGAAAATACACCTACCTATTATAAAGATGATGGCTGAGGAGATGATGAATCTTCTTCTCTTCTCTTCTCTACTACTAAAACTTGTTCTTTGTTCCCTTTTCTGTTCATTTTTTTCTCTTCTCTTCTTTACTACTAGAACTTGTTCTCTCTTCATTTTCTCTTAATCTGATCTTTATTTGCTTATTATTATGTTAACAAATTCACCTTTCAATAATGATCAACCACCTTTGATGACTTGCTTTCATTGTAGGCTTTTATGATATATTGGTATCCTCCATATAGGATTTTATGATAGCCTTCATTTATAAATTTGTGGTCGTCTTTATTTAAAATTTTATGATAGCCACTATGTAGAATTCTATAATTGTCAAAGAGAATCACTATTTTTAATAGCTTAAAGTTATTTTCTAACATCTATGTATGACTTTATTGGGTACGTAAACTGCAGGTAATAATGGCTCTAGTGACCAACGAAATGCGATGGAGATCAACAATCACAGGGATGGTGGAGAACTCCAACTTTTTCGTCCGACCTTACGTGATCTTTATGACCAGGAAGTTCTTTACACCCTATCACAAAACAATGATCTTTTCTCGGTAGAGTTTTTTTTTTTCAATATATTTTTTCATTTAAACCACTTACAATGCATTTTGTCACTAGTGAGGCAGTTCTCTTTTTAATTTTCCCTTTTCTTTTTTCCATGCAGTATATGGTGTATCTTCAACTTTGTGAGCCCAGTGATCGAGATGCAGAGATAATTCGAAGAGCAATGTATGCTAATAAGACTGACCTCAAACTTGTCATGGAAATCATATGCACTCGATCTTCATTAGAGCTACTATCAATTAAGCAAGCATATCGGGTGAAATACATTTCCTTACTTGAGCAAGATATCTTAACAAAGGCAAATGGTAGCTTGAAAGAGGTAATTGTTTTGCTTTTCCTAAAAAAAAACATGTGAAAACTGCTTCCACGCTCTGATGTTATCTTTCCTGATTCTGCGTGTGGGAATAGAGCAAATTCCATGGCTGTCACACCCATGTTATTTTAGGTGTTTCGAAGTGTGGATCAGTGGCGATTGATATCAAATGGGTTACCCAAGCCTCATAAATGCTTATCAGGTGCTTCGGCTAGGCCAGTTTAATGATGATTTTGGTCCCATTAATACCTATTTAAACTATAATTGATTATGGGCTAACTGATCAATACTAATTATGTCCCGTTAGTTGTCAAAATTGTTGGCAGGATTGATGAGAATGACCAAAACTAGAAATTCAATCGATTTTAAGTAGAAATTGAATCAAACCTATTTGAATAAAATTTTGATTAGAGCCAGTCAGAATTATTGTATTATTATGGTAATGGTCAGCAGAAAATGATCGATGATGGTGATTGAGCACAAGGATAATGGTTGTCGCCTGTCGGAAGTCTATAATGGTTGGCGACATGTGATGATGAGCTACAGATGATGTTAGCTAATTATGAGCATTTAAAAGATGAAGTTTAAACACCACCCTTGAGCCCGTTATGACATCTCTTTTAGCCCCATATCTAATAGAACAAATCTATAAATTTGAAGGGATGAGCTTATGAGCTTGTGGATGAACCTTTCCGCATGCTTGAAGTGCTACTGATTAGTATATATTTCAACAAAAAAGCATAAAGTGATGGGTGGAAAAATAATATATTTTAATTGTTAAATATAGGAGCTAGATGTTATTGTATATGAACGGTTGATCAAGTTGGGTTTGATTTTAGTGGTCCGGTCTACTTAAAACTCACAAGTTTATAGGTGATTCAAAATGAATGTATCTACATCCTCTTTCGACTAGTTGATTTAGGCTTAAAGATAGAAGGCTAAGCTCTTGATGCTTAACATATCTTTTTGCATGTGCAAACTCTCTTATACACCAACCAACTTTGGTAAAGCCAAGAACTATGCACCACTGAATCCGAAGAGTCCACTCTAATGTCTTCATTATGAAGCATGCATATTTTCCAGCTCTGGCATGAGCTTAAACATCGTAATATCATACATCAAATTAGATTTGTGAACAAAAATATATATTTTCCAAAAAAAGATTAAGTCTTCATTTGAGAATTGGGATAGCTTTTGATCACAATTTTTTGTTGCTTTGAAGAATTTTTTGCACTATTAAATTGTTTTGTTTCAGAAAGCAATAAGAATATTGTCCCAAATAAAGTCTAAATCATGGTAGAATCTTGGATTTAACATGTTGGTATAAAATTATCAAGTGATTGGCCATATTCATAAGTTTAAGTTTTTAAATCGAAAATGTATTTGTCCACTGGTGCATCAAATTTAACTTTGGTCCTCCTTTAATGTGCACTCCCTAACAAATTATGTTAGGATCAATGATTATATTATTATCAAGTTAATTTGGTTTGTGGGTCCATTGGTCTTGTCTGCCTTTTATCATGTTTAGCAAAATTTGTATGTTCATAAATGATTCACATGATTGAGTGGGCTCTTTGTGCATGATATTTGATAAGTATCTTACTATTTAAGGGGGAGTGCGATACGTTTTGGAAGTAAAAATAACAAAAGAACAAGTAGAAACTATAGGAACTTGAAGATAGGGACTGATTTTTTATTAATACCTCAACAAGAAAATAAGATACAACTGATCTACTATTTGAGAGGTAGATTGACTCTCCCACAAATCCTAGACGTCGCTAGGAACTACTTCAAAACAAAACTATAACAGAAATCAATTGCATCAACTGAAAATAATACATAGTTAGCTCTAAATAGGTTCCCCTACTTCCCTCCCAAATTAGTCTCATTTCCTTAGTTATTTCTTCACAATTTTAAACTATTTTCATAAATAATTCTCTCTCAATTATCATTAAAACCTTTTTAATTATCTCTCCCGAGATTTCTCCGTCTTACATAATGAATTATAGCTTTCTTGGGCCCCACAAGCTGGGGCGCCGAATACCCCCTGCTGATTTGGTTCCTGCCCAGCCCCTCTGTTGGGTTCGGCTCTGCTGAGCCAGGCAGAAGCCTTCTGCCCGTAACAGAGTGATGACTGATGTGAAAAACTTTGATGTGAGTGGTAGATTATTAAGGCATGTGAAAGCTTTTAGTTTAGTTCCATATCAGAGAGCTGAAAAATATATTAAATGATAATTTCGAGTAGTTGGACCTCACCAACATGCTTATATTATTAGTTTTAAAATGAATTTGACTGTTATTATATCAGACCCAGCTTTAGTCCTTCATTCATTCATTCACTATTCCCAATAAAAAAAATCAGATTTTGATTTTTCTGGTGCATATATCTAAAATCATTGTTTTTTAAACATAAAGTTTGAAGATTTATACATCTGAACACAGTATGACTCTTGTGTTATACGCTTATTTGTTAGCAAACTTACCTTTTAAAAAAGTGAAACTTTGAATTCCTCAGATTATTTCAGCCATCTTGAATTCAACTTACAGTGGAGAAAGGTTCGACACAAGTATGGCTCTGTGTGATGCGAAGATCCTCTATGAAGCAATCACAAGTAGCAAATTCATTGATCATAATTCCGTCATTTCTATTCTGAGTCTGAGGAACATAGACCAGATAAAGACAATTCTTTCGTCATTCAAGCAACTCTTTGGCCACGAATTCATGAAGTTCCTGAAGTATTATAACAGCGGTGAATTCGGAATCCAACTCCGAGCTGTAATCCGATGCATTCAGTTCCCAGAGAAGCATTTCGAAAAGCAGTTACGCAGAGCAATGGTGACTGGAGATTCTCAGGAAGTGCTTATCAGAACGTTGGTTACACGCTCTGGAATCGACATAAAAAATATTGACCGTGTATTTTCTGAAAAGACTGGATGGTCACTGGAGGGTCTTATAAGGAACGAGTTCAATTGCAGCAGTCATGAGAATTCCCTTGGGTGGGTTAGAGATGCACTCATCTCACTGCTCAAGAATTATTGAAGAAAACTGTTGGTGTCACCTTTCTGAGGTGACTTCTATCATTACAATAAAAAACAGATAAATGTTGATATGATTTGATTCATTTTTTTCTTATGTTCTTACTACAAATACTTAAATTAATCGGCAAATTTTTTCTTGATGGATTTATGTGGGCTACAGTGTATTATGCAGAGATGGAAACTCTATTGCAAATTTCTGGAAGCCTTGCTTGCATTACACACATGAAGCACCCTATCCAAGTCTAGAAACCTTTTTTTTTTTTCTTCTTTTTTTAAGGGATTTGAATCTTTGATCTCGATATTAGAGGTAAAAGGTAATAGCAATTAAGAATTAGAGCCTTGGAGAGATTTATTATTTTCTATCAAGTGCATTTCTTATTATGTTTGTGGGGGTTTTGAAAATTTGTGCCCTAGTCTCTCAATGGGAGAGTTTTAAGAAAGAGATTTAAGGAATGTTGTTGCGTCAAATTTTTGGAAGGAATGTTATATTGAAAGATAAGATACTTATCAGAGATTTCACATTTATTTTCTAAGGACTTCATGATATGGTTCTCATGTTTCTCATAGGCTTAAGCCCATATGGTTAATTATCTTTTATGAGGACGGAGGAGAATTTTAGTCCTCAGGAGAATTTTCGATTACAGTTGATCAATAGATATGTTATATTAGTATCAACAAATTAGATATTAAATTAGGATTTGAATTAATCTCCTTATACTTAAAGTGAATTGTGGGAGGAATGATGATAAACTTGATTAAGATTTTATAATTTCATCATCCCGAGTTGTCATAATCCTCTGTCTATTTAGTCTGAAGAGGTAGTCGATACAACCT
>NW_021319306.1:0-6355 GCF_001605985.2 Dendrobium catenatum | reverse complement strand
TAGTTATGAGAAAAAAATAATCATTGTGAATTTTGATAATCTATTGAGTATTTTAAGAATGGAGTTCTGAAGATGTTTGTTTTGAGAATTGATAAATTTTATATATTATATACATAATTTTTAGGGGCCTAAATTCTTTTTTTTTTTTTAAGTGAACCCACTATGAGCTCTTTCTAAATTCGCCCCTGATAATTGTCTTATTTATTTATAAGTCTTCTGCCACGTTTATACGGGTCCATTTCACTAATTCATAATTTTCAAAATAAAAGTTGAGTTCACATAAACAAATGACCAATATTTTACTTTTAAATTTTATTATATAAAATTAAAAGCATTAAAATAATAAAATATTTGAATCTAATATTTAAAAATTAAATAAATAATTACGTCTCATTATAAAAAAGGAAAAAAATTTGAACATTTGTAATATTTAAAATAAAAAACTAGATAGATTTAAAATCAAAGCTAAACCTCGAACAAAATTTCACTTTCAAAAAAACAAAGTTGTGGACCGAGATAGAATTAAAAGTTTGATGACTTTAGAACCGTATAGCCCAACATTTAGAGCCCATAATAGACTTTTTCTTAGGCCCATTTTCTTGTTATTCATTGCGCATCAATATTTAATAAACAAATTACTTATTTTTTATTCATTAAAGTTTGAGCAAACAATTCATCATCATATAATTAAAAAAATATGCCCTCTCAAAAGAAAGCAAAATCTTCAACCATTGAGAAAATTAGGCAGCTAAAAAAATGAAATTAAGTATTTTAAATAAGGGAAATTTATATGATTATAAGTGTTCCGAAGGTATTGAGGAGACTTAACGAATATTAAGAAATAAAATCTTAATTTTAATATTTTAAAAAAGTGAGACTCATATGATTGGAGGTTTCCTCATGGTGATGTGAAAACATCAATTGATACGAACCCATTGAAGATGGGCATACACGACAATTATAATTCGTTGACAACTCTAAAAATGAAATATTTAAAAAGAGAAATAATAATGCATCTAAAAAACCCCTAATACTCCCAAAGAGAAGATCATTGACTAACAAATAAGCATTAATTTTACTAATATGACTCAAAATGATAGATTAGCACAAACATAAACTAATCATTATAATTATTAATCATTTGATCAAAATTTAATGAATGAAATAGGAGCTCATTAGTTTATAAATAAAGACTTCATGCGTATATATATATATTATATAAGAAGAGAGTGGCACACTACAGGAAAAATATCATTTTCTGGCGGCAATTTCCGCCGAAAAATAAAGAAAATCTGTCGGTAATTTACATTTCAGGCGGATTTCTGACGGTAATTCACGCGTCGGAAAAAACAAACACCATCGAAAAAAATCGGCCTAAAATTGCTAAGGAAAAAAAAGTTATTAGCCCGAGGGGGCCAGCTGCCATAACCATCGGCCCATGAACCTGGCCCACCCGGGGGCCTATGTACCAAGAGCACTTGCTAGGCTACCACTACTGGCGGGCTTGGCCCGCCCACGAACACCCATTCTCGTGAACCAGGCTCGCCTGCAAACCCGCGGGCCCATGAACTAGGCCCGCTCGCTAACACACCCGAATTTCGCTGAAAATAATCCGCTGGAAATGTTAGGTCAGAAACCTGCTGGAAAATTTGCTGGAATTTCTGACATATTTATTTCAGCCGAAAAATCCGTCGGAAATGAGCGTTTTTCTTGTAGTGGCATTTAGCAATCAAATCCAAAGAAGCTTCCTTAGTATAGTACACCTGTATTAATTAATCACAACATGGAATGAGCATTCAATCTTTAGTATTTATTCATCATATTAATCTGCTCAGATTACCCTAATAGCACAGCTTAGCCTTCAGATTCTTCTCAGTTCATGCAACAAACTTGTTCTAAGCTCCATAGAAAAGAGTCATTAGACTCCCACTTGCACTAAATACAGATAATTCCAGTTGCAAAACAGCTCAAACAGGCCAGCTTTGTGCTTCAGATTTATTATAAAAAAAAACAACTACAACAACAACAAAGTGGGTAATGTTGGAATTAAGTCATAGGTAACTTTAGCATATTCTCATAATGCTGTTAGTGATGCCCACTTTCTTATAAATTGACGTAGTTGAATTAATCACCGCTAATTGGATCCTTAATGGCCAATAATGGTACATAAAATCAATATAATTCTATTTTTTTTTTATTTATAAATATTTGATTTTGAACTCATCCAATTCTCATACTGATATTATTTCCAGCCTGTTAATTCTCTTCAAATTAATCTTTTTAAGATAAAAATTAATTATTTTTGTATGTTTAATTTCTTATATTAAAAAAAAATTGTTAGTTTAATAAAAAATTGAGGGGAATCTTTCTGTATGAGTGATTCTATACCTTGGGTGAAACTTTTTATTTCCTCTTTCAACTTGCATGTTTTCTGGGCTGCTTAACTGAACCATTTCCTTAGTTCTTAATTTCCTCTGATATTAGTTCAAACATGCTTAATCTTTTACTAATATATATTATAAGCACTAATAATTAGTTGATCTTATTAATTTACTCTATGAATTAATTTAATGTACATAGTTATGATTATAATCTTAGATCTAATTTGAGACAATTTTTTTACTATTTCTTAAAACAGCTTTTAGTACAAAAAATTAAATTTTTGTACTAAAATATTGCTTTAATAAGAAGCAGTAAGAAAATCATCCCAAACAAAATCTTAGAATAGACAAGACAAACCAGCTGTAACACCATTTGTCTTACTTCTTAGCTTTCAGACTGATTTTCGACTATTAGCTTATACAAATATATATAGAAGAAACAGAAATAGAATTAGTTTTGTAAAATCACAAAAAATATTACACTATACTGTAAGACAAGTACGTGCATGCAATATTCAACCAATTTGGAGAGTACTTAATAAATGCAGTTACTTATCAAGCTGGTGTGTAATTAAATAATAGGTTAGGCAAAAAAGAAGTTCCAAGTCATGATAAGATTCATCCCTATCCTCTTATATATCTGCTGATTTAACACTCGATCAACTTGTAATTTTAAACATACATAAAAGATATGCAAGCCGATGTTAAATTCGAGAAGCAACATTTGTTTGGCTCTTAAAAAACTGTCAATTTGCACTAAGACAGGTACCTTTAGCTAACCTTTTAGTTTAATACGGTAATTACAAGCTAAACAAAATTCTTTCTTTCTGTTTCAGTTGCTAATTCCGTTTTCTTTTGCCACAAGAGAAAGGGATTGGAAGTGTTATCTTTTCATCAGGGTGATCTCAAGTTGTGAATGGTTGAAGCTTCCTCTATAGTTTTCTTCTTCTTTCTCTCAAAGCCAAACATCATACACACAAACTTATGAAAAAGTAGAGAAATTATTTTGTGCAGTCATCAGACCGTCCGGAGGCAAAATTAGAGGGCGCCACATCACCCGGTATACAACAAAAGAAGTGACGTGACGCGCTCTTATTTGCCTCCGAAAGCCGTCAGGTGACCACACAGAATAATTTTATGTGTAAGTAAGCCGAGCCAGCTTGCTCGACTCTTTTATGGGCTCGCGAGCCGAGCTTATCAAGCTCACGAGTCGAGTTCGAGCATAATTTTGAGCTTAACTCATTAACGAGCTCGAGTTCGAACCGAGCAAAGCTTGACTCGATTACTCGTCGAACGGCTCGAGAAGGACGCATGTGCGGACTAAGGCAGCGTGTGGCGTGTGCTACAATGAGGATGCGGGATGGCGAGATATGCAGGCGAGGGCAGCGACCTCGGGACGAGGCGCACAAGTCGCGGCCTTGGGGGATGAGTCATGGCTCATGAGATGAGGGCGGCGACCTCGAGACGAGGGATGGGAGTCGTGGATAGGGCTGCTTGATGAGCTCGTGTCCCCTATTGAGTCGAGCTTGACTCGAGTTCAAGCTCAAGCTCGGTATTTGAAAGTCGAGCTCGGGTCGAACACGTCTGACTCAAGCTCAACTCGATTCGTTTGCACCCCTAATCTGGAACAAAGAAAATAATCTTTTTTATTATTTTTCTTCTTATTCAATTATACTTTTATTCATGGTCATTTTTTTAGATAGTCAAAATTTCATAAATATATCTGCTAGTTAGTTATTGTAAAAAATTGGAAGATCTACTTCCTCTTCTACGATCTTTTTCTAATAAAATGATGTGCACTTTGATGTGCTTTGCTTGCGCATGAAGCATGGTCAATTTCTAATCAATCTGCACTTTAATTATTAGAGTAAAAAGGAACCATAAAATAGTCAATGACTTGACTCACATACCAAGCATTCTAGCTCATAAGCCACATAAAGTTTTGCATTACCATTGTGGCACAGCTCGATATTTTGCCTCTGTCAAGATAAAGAAACGTTAAGTTCTTGCTTACTACACTCGTAAATTACACTAAATTCATGACTAAATGAGAAGTCTGCACTAGTAGACTAACGAGTATCAATATCACCTACATAATCAAAATCTATGAATCTTAATTAGAGTTTCATTGAGTGATTATTAGTATAAAACATACCATAAACATTAATATTAACGAAAAACCCTATAAGATTCACCAAGATGCATTAAGATGAGGTTGTTGGGAGCTCATTTGGGTTTAACATCGAAGGATGTTTTTGTGGATCATTCTGATTGGTTGGCGTACTGTAATACATTGACTAATTGTGGTATTGAGGTAGAGATTGATAATCTTGTTAATGATTCTCAGGATCTGTATGGTTTGAATGTGGGATGGATCAAGGATGATTTTAACATAGGTAGTGGCAAGTGCGGCAGGCGTAAATCTAAAAAGAATGATTTCTCTTAATTTGTTCATATCATTCTTTCATTGATTTGTCGATTTTTTGATGGTGTGAACTCTCTTGGCTGGCTGGTTGTCTGTTGTGGCGGCTATTTGTTTGTGGGTTTATTGGATGCTATCTGCTATGGTAGTGTCTATTTGGCTCGTCAGAAATTCAAGATCGGACTATGATGAGGTAGGTTCCCTTCATGGCCCTAGGATGGCTTGGCTTATTTGACAATCTTGGTGGATGATTTGTTTCTCAGTTTTTGGTAGCCTTTTGCCCGGTTTTGGTTGCTTATTTGGGTCTTCTGGTTGTTTCTTTCTCTTCCTCCAAGGATGGTCCTGGCCTGGCAACGGGATTGCGGTTATGTGTATGTCGACCTTTGGGGCTGTACTTTTCATTTTTTTTTTTACATACTGATTTGCTTTCCCTCACTTTTTATAGTGTTATATGTTGTGTTTTTTTCTTGATTAAGTCTCCTTTTGGCCATTTTCATATTAATATCACAAATATTTTGCCAAAAAAAAAAAAAAATGATGAGGTTGTTGTGGACTCTGCATAAAGCGATTAAGCACAGCTATAACGTAAGAGATATCAAACTTGATGATAGTTAATTAAATCAAAGAAGCTACCAACACTGGTGGATACATTGTAGATCGATCATCCAACATGTGTGCTTATAAATCAATCGGATGCCGATGGGCGTGTGTGGGCTAACATCTCAATAAGTGATGCAATATAATGTGTGCCGTACACAAGTGCATGCATGACTCCACGTGGAAGTGGGATCGAAAATCGCAATTTTGTTTTGTAATTATCAGATTTCTCGTTATGGTTCTTCAATCACCACTTCTTGGACTGATCGTTGTGGATTCCTATTAGGCGACATCTTGCTAGCTATGATATCAAATATGACCACAAGCTCCCAGTAGGTTTAAATGCACATAATCAAGTAATTCTGGATGCTAAAATCACCACCTGAACTATAAAATTCAGGAAACAGAAAAAAGGAAAATGTTCACACTGAAATTAACAAGTTTTGTAATATTCTTCTCTATTAATTCGGTCTCAACTGTATTTATACTTACATGGAGACTATATTAATAGCTATATATCAAGGCAATAAAAATAGAGCAATGACAAAAACAAAGAGAAATAGATTAAGAAGAAACACTATAGACCATTAGATGCAACACAGGAGAAAATCGGTCGTCACAACTTCAGCACCTACGGCAATGCAAGACATGTAGAACAAGAAGGCATGTGCATGCGTGCATAATGAGTGAGACATGCAAGACAAGTTGAGCGTTGCTGGGTGCATGCAGGCTTGCTTATATATAATAATACAAATGTGCGCCAAAAGGATAAGCGTGTGACATGTTAATTGGGTATGAGATATCAAAAGCCAATCCAATATAACAGATAGAGAGAATATGTTCTATCATATTGGATAGTGACAAACCAAGTCCAATATCTAATTTGGAGAATTTTTCAGATTTTTTATAATTATGAATAAAAAGTAGAGCTACTAATTAACTTTTCATTTACAAG
>NW_021319305.1:10627-23953 GCF_001605985.2 Dendrobium catenatum | reverse complement strand
AAAAATTTAAGCCCTCTTTTAAAATTATGTTAAACCGAATTAAAAATTGTTTCTTTTAAGTTTTTGTAGAAAAATTTTTCAACCACAGAGTTTTTAAGACTAAGAATTAAAATGCGGAAACGTAAAAATAGTAAAGTAAATGACACCAGATTTATAGTGGTTCGGTCTAAAACCGACCTACATCCACTCCCAGAGGCACCTCTGAGTATTGCACTAAATACCAATAGTGACTCTCCTTTTGCACCCACAGCAAGGCGGAGAAGCCTTTACAACACACTCTTTTCACACTCCCCCGGTGCGGCCAATCCTCCGTGCAGTGAGTATTTTAATCTACCATTTCACCCCTCCTCTTGGTAGCCTTTGGGACATTAACTTAGGCTTAACAACCTAATTACTTGACTCAACAATAGGTACTTAAAAAATTTTAAGAATGAGATTACCATTAAAAATCCAAAATAGCAACATATAAATCATCATAAAAAATATTCCAAGATTTTTGAAAAATATTTGTAGTAAAATCATCAGGGTCCACCATGGAATCAACATTCATAGAAAATACAATCTCCTTCACATCCTCCAAGGTAGGAAAAGAAGTATGAGTTTTGTTATCCTCCTCATTGATGATGCAAGGAATAAGCTCAGGATAGAAAATAGGGAATGGTCGAAATTTTTATTAAAAAAAATTAGTAAACTTTTCCATAGCAGACTTAGCAATATCCTCCACATTCTTAGTAGTGTTCCCATGTTGCATATTGATTTTATGAATAAAACTTTTAGATTTATTCCTCTTCACTAAAGAATGAAAAAACTTAGTATTATTACCCCTTCAATAAGAAGTTTAGAAGTATATTTTGTTTCCAATAAACTTCCTCAATTCATGGAGTTTAAAAAGGAAATTCTTGGTATCTTTCAAATTATTAAAATTAACATCAGAGGGATACATTTGGAAATCTAGCTCACAAGAAATGACATTCTCCTTTGAAACTAAAATATTAGAAAAAGATTTTTGAAGTTATTTTTATTCCACCAACTACTTTTAAACTTCAATCTTTTAAGTTTTAACCAATATCTAATCTTACTAACAATATTTTAATAAGGGTGCAGTGGAGCCTCCAAATTCTCTTTGATTAAATCATTAAAAGAATTATCTAACAACAACATATTCTAAAATTTGAAAGTAGCAGAAGAATAATTCTACCAAGAATTAGTGCCAAAAAGAAGGGGTGTATGATCAGAAAAGGTTTTTCTCAAGTGCTCAGTAATGGTATTATTATTAGAATTAGTCCACAAAGCATTGAAAAGCACATGATCTAATCGTTGCAACATATTACCATGATTCCAAGTAAAATTATTGCCAGTGAAACCAATATCGACAAGATTACAATCCTTCATCATGCCATTAAAATATTCCATAGATTGATAAAAAGAATTAGAAGAATGCAGCCTTTCAGATGGTTTTTGAAATAGTATTTAAAATCACCAATAATTAACCAAGGAGAACTAATTAAACCACTAAAATAAGTAAGCTGATTCAAAAGAATGGATCTAGTAATATGATAGGAAGAAGCATAAATAATAGAAGTAAAAAAATTGAATTGCAAAAACTCTATTTTACAGTGCAGAACTTGGGTGAAATCACTATTTAACTCTATGATAACTGGATCTTTCTAAAATAATCCATATTTTTCTAGAGACACTAGCCATGCTACGTTTAAAACAAATAAATCTAGCTGTTTCATCTAGTTTAGAAACATAAATAAGAGGTTCAAGTAAAGAAAGGAAATAAACATTATGAATAGGACATAAATTTATAACCCTAATTCTAGAAGGCGGACAACTAATGCCCCTAGCATTCCAAATAATTGACTTAATCATTAGTATGCAACTTATTAAAAGTTTGAAAATGGGTAGTTATAGGACACTACACATTCAAATTTTTTATTTTCTTAATTTTCTTACTTTTTACTAGTTTCCACATTGAAAAAATCATTATTAACATTATCATTAACAAAAGCATCATAAAATAATAGAAGAAGAAGCCTTACTACTTATGTTATTACCTATAAGCAGTATTTCATTTTAACCAATATCTCCCTCTGTCATCCCATTGTCATTACTCTGCATTATATTGTCATTCCAAGGCTAATTCCTTTCTCGGCCAAACAGTCCTATAGAAATTTTCCTTCTTCCATACTCTCTTATGTAACATTATCCTAGTTATTTACAATTATCAGAGAAGACATGTTATTAGTACATTCAACATTACTCAAAAAAATTTCCAAATCAAAAGATAATTTTTGGTTAGTAGCACACTGCAAATAAGAAGCATTTAATATGGAATTTTGATAAAAAATAATTTCCACCATTTGTATATCTACTTATTTAGAAATATTATTGACATGATTATTGTTTCAAGCATAAAAGGTGGAGGAAAATTAATCCCCCCCTATTATGGAGGAATTAACAACCTCATTCTTACTATCATCTTTAACATAGGTGACCTCTGTAGGAATATTAGGTTTCTCATTCAGTATATAATACTCCGATATAATTTCCTATACTGAGTTAGTAGACTCATGCTCTAGTTGATTCACCAGAAAAATTTTCCCCTTAGAATCTTCAGACGATTCCTTCTGGTTACGTAAAGGAGGAATTAATATAAAATAATTAGAATTACAATGACCATGCATTTTTCAATGACTACAATATAAAGGAAAATTTTCAAATTCAACTTCTTGTTGATCCCCATTAACCTCTGATCCAATCCAAACTTCTATAGGAAGTTTCATTGAAATGTCCATTTCCATAATGTGAGCCATTGATGGATGGGTTATAGACATGAAAACTTGATCCGTCTGTAATGGTTTCCAAATATGGAAGCTAAAGTAAAAGGGATTTGAAAATTAAAAATTTGGAGCCTTTGATTAGGAAAAGAATTCCAAATAGGTGCTTTTGGAGAATCTTTTCCAACATAAAAAAAAGGAGTCCACTTAAGCAAACACATTTGATAATAAATAATATAATATGCTCTTCAAGAAAAAATGTGACTGTAGTATAAATCATTAGATAATTGCATAGCATTGGGGTGTTGGTCCCACAAGTTAACCGAAAATGTTCCAAATAATTTCAAATTGAGAAAAGATTTATGAATAATATTAAGATTTGGCCTGCACAGAATAAGCTTCTCAACTAAAGTAAAAGCAAAGAGAGCAGCTAGATGCGAAACTACTTTTTGTCAAATATTACAACCAACTGGCCTTTAGAAGGGGTATGAACCAAATCCAACTTAGAGGATAAAGAAATATTGTTACCTGTAAGATTCTCTTTAAGAGAATGAGATTTACCATCATCTTTTAACAACATCTAAGGGTTCTATGATGACAGAGTCATGATCATCCAAACCCCATAGGAAAGCGAAAAGGCAACAAAACTAAACTAGGACAACAAAAAGTGAACGGAAGATAAACAAAAATCAGAAAAAGCAACACAAAAAACTCCACGATTAAATGTAGAGTGGCCCTCAGAAGGAAACCCTAGAATAGCCTCAAGATCGCCTCAGAATGCTAGAGCTTTATATTATTTGACATATCATAATTTCATATAAACTTAATGCTAACAATGAAGGGTTTAAATTTTTTATTTTTTTGGTTAAAATCCATATAAGGGGTCTACGCATTGATAGATAAAAATATTATAAGTCTTTAAGGAAAAAGCTAGCTCACTACAGCTCCAAGGAGCTTACAAAATAAAAAGAAAAATAAAAACTTAGGAGCCAATGATCCCAACTATGCATTAGTACAAAATGGCATAATAACATTCTAAAAACAAAAATGAAGAGGCACTTGAATCAGTAATTAGCTCAGCCTTCCAACCAGAAAAGGATCCTACATAAAACGAGCAGTAGTCTCCAAAAATGTGTATAAAAAGGCCTGCATGGACACTAAAATTAGTAATTATTTTAATATAGGTAATATTGGAATAAAACAAGATCTTACTACAGTTGGTCAATCTCCTAAAAGGATTATCATTGGTTTGTTTGAAATTATAATGCAAAGATTTTAAAAAGAACATAATATTTACCATATTAAACACACCGGCAGCTAAGATAGTTAAATGACTCAAATGACAACAGATAGAAATTAAATCCATAATCAGCAAAGTCAATCTGAAAGCACAACAGAAAAAACACAAAGTACCTAGGAATGAGAAACTAGCAATGGCAACAGTCAGTATATACCCGAGGACCTAAAAAAAGTTTGTGGAGAAGTTGGATTTGCACAATTTCTTTTCACCTAAGCTTTCATAAGCATACACTTGGAGTGGATAAGAAGTATACAAAATCGAAGCAGAAGATGTGATTTTCTTTGGGGAAGTTTAGGAAACTCTATATAAGCAATGGGGATAATTATGTTTGAAGTATGGTGTATTTTCTATTTTTGTCAATTGCTTTCTATTTGACCATCTTTTTTTTTTTTAAGAAAAACAAAAATTGCATTAAAATGAAAGAAATAACAACCTGTTACAAACTAGAATGAAGAAACTAATGGTACCTTGATCCAAAAGAAAAATGAACCTTATTGAAAGCATATTTGTTTAAGATAAACTTATTATCTTTGAAATGAAACCCATTGTTTCCCATTGTAAAACCGTTGAGATGCAGGGGAGACTAAAATTTTAAACAACCTGAGGGTTGGTTAGTATCCCAGAGTTTCCATCCGATTAAAAAATAGGATCTAGTAATGATCCCGTAAGCAATTATAATAAGCTTAAAAAACAAATAAAAAACTAAAAGAAAAAAGAAGCTACAAAAGAAAAATGAAACTACAAATTATAAAGGACATTCGCAAAACACATAAGAAAAATATCAATATGTATTTTAGATGCCTTTTCCAACTTCCAATTCTGTAATCTAAAGCTAGTAATATGAAAAATTCTTTGAACAATTGCTCCATCCTCAAGTAAGTTTCCACTTTGAATGTTGCAAATAGAAAATCGGCATGCATATTATTGAGATGATTGAGAAGAACCTCTCGTAACGTTCTTCATTTTGAGATCAGCCATCCTTTTTCTAGGTAGCTCTTTCACCGTTCCTAAGGCTTCAATTTCTTTGAACAATTTATGTTTAGAACTGGAAGAATCAATTTCCTTAGCAAAAATAGTTTTATTCTTCTTCAAAACAATTTTTTTTAAAATTTAAACCGATCGCAGAAGGAGGAGAAACTAATTTTTCAGAAACACCTCTTAATTCATCAGAAAAATCTTTCCTCCATGTTTTAAAAGAAGGAGAAACTAAATTCAGTTCATCAACAAACTTTGTCATGAAATCTGTTGAATGAAGTTCAGCAACTAATTTAGTTTCAGGATTAATTGCTTCCTCTAGCAATTCTAAATGATAGTTATCACTCGAATCCTGTTGAATAGGTCCAACAATAACTGGATTATCAATCTCTTGAATATTCAAAATTTTGAATTCAGCTCCCAACGGATCATCATCCATAAAAGGTTCAGGAGAAACAGCTTCTACCAGATCTGCTACAGTAAAAACATAATCCTTAACTACATCCACATTTATAGAAGTTTTGAATTCAGAACTTTGAACTTGTAGATCAAAATTTAAATTTGTTGAATCTACTCCCAATAGATCGGCAACTAAAATAGTTTCCATAAAAATAGCTCCCAATGAATCCGCAATGGGTGATTTGGAATTTGAATTCAGAACATCCAAGGAATTTTAATTTTGAACGGGCTGATTTGGATTTGATCTAACTGAATCAGTTAAGCAATCTGGATTTAATATCTGATCAACATGACAATCAACTTGTTTGATTAATTCAGCTTCCATATGATCACATTTATCAAAACTATGATTAATGGAAACACAAAGATTTGATGAATGATCAACCACGGGATTAAAACCCGAAATCATTTTGACAGCATAATCTTTGGAAACAAAATTATTGGAATAGATCTTTTGACATTTTTTGTTCTTGAATTTCACATGAATCCAAGGCCCATAGGATATCTCATCTTTATGAGAATAACTTTTAGGTACTTCCATGTCGACCACAATTGGATTAAAAGTCTTTGGACAAACAAAATCATTAAGTCCAATTATTTCACTTTTGAAACATATAGATGATAGATTTTCATATTCAAATTTTTTGATAAAATCTACCATTAATATCTTCAATCCAAATACAACAAGGGAGTTTAGAGTTCAACTTAATACGAATGCAAGCTCTTGAAAATTCCCTCCTTCCCCATCTAAACATATTACCATCCAATAATAAAGGAGTTCCGATTCTAGAAACAATTCTAGAAATATTGGTTTCATCCCAGTAGTGAAGAGGTAAATGGGGTAAACGAACCCAAATGGTAGAAGAAATCCCTTCCATGGAAATAAGATTGAAGCTAGGTGACCATCTGTCAATACTAATGACAAATCCCCCAACAAACCAAGGACCACCATTGAGAACTTCCTCCAATGCTTCATGTGATTGAAAAGAACACATAAGCCAATCTAATCCTAGCGAGGTTATATGAAATCCTCCAAAGTTACTACATTGATTCATTAATTCAATTGAACAAATTGAAAAAGGTAAATTCTTACATAATATTTTCACCACTAATGAGTTCTTCAAAACTAGAATATTTGCTTTTTATTTTTCCAAATCAAGTTTGACAACATTTTACTCTTCATAATCATCATGTACTTCATTCAAATTAATTTTAATATGTGGTTTTCTAATCCACACATTAGCATTATTTGATTTAGAAGGAGGATTAGAAGAAGAAGAAGCCTCCAAATCATTTACTAGAGGGATAAACACCAATTTAGAAGAAATTGACTTACTTTTCAAATCTGGAATAACTCCTTTTCCTTTGCCTGAATCTGACAAAATCAAATGCTTGGAAGCCAATCCTCCCTCTCTGATCATTAGAGGAGAGTTCAAAAAACACAAATTGCAGGAGATGCTGTAATTGAATGAAAATCTACCTTTTGAATGCAAAGAAATTGGACACTCGGTAGATAAAAAAGAGAAGGTGTTTCGATCATCCAAGGATGACCGGCCACCCTCTACCATCTTCAACCAAAGAAGCCGAAATCCTAAAAAATCCTTCCTACTTTCTTGGATGTTCTCTCTCCTCTCTTGGCAAAAGTTTAAAATAATATTTTCAATTTTTTATATTGAATTGTTCTATTTGGCCATCTAAGGACATTAATTTTGGCTGAGATTAATCATGGATGCTGCTAGGATGCTTCCAAGTAAATCAAAGAAGTTAGTTAAAAGGAGTTAAGATGGTAGTAGTTTTTAGGCTAATGGGTTTTTTATGAGTTAGGTTTTGCTTTTCAATATGTAATTAGGTGAAGCCAAGTGGTTGGTAAGCTAGAGAATTGATTTTGAAAGTTATTTAAAGGATATAGAGTTAAATAATGGTGCTAGGCTATAGTAAATTTGAGTAAAATGAGTTTTAACTCATTTGGTTCTCTTTTGCGCTATCCCATGGGCTCACCTAAAAAATGGGGGTGGGTAGGCTAATAGAGGATGATCAGGATGTGCATCCTTAATTGACATGGAATTTGGTTGAAGGTTTTATAAGGTTTAAAGTTAAGTTGGAAACAATAGTGTTTTTGAGCTACTTTTGGGATACCTGGTTGAATTGGTCAACATTTGTTAACTATGGCTAACAAATGGGTCCAATGGGATTTGTTGCGGATCAATGGTTTATGATTTTGATGATAGCAAACATTCCTTATTTCTCTACGATATGCCTTTATATGATAACGTTTCAGGTCACACGTTCAGAATGCAATCTGGAAGCCAGCTCAAGATTGGGTAGACTAGGCCTGTGTCAGTTTTGTAATCTTTTCCCTTTCTGAGTTCAATTGTATTTAGTGTGGCTATAAACTTGGTAGAAATTCTCTTGCTCTCCTATAGTTTCTCTGCTTTGATAACACGTCCGGCACGATATAATATCGGCCTGACAATCTGTCCAAAATCAGAAACCCTGATTAGGGCATCCTCATTAAGGAAGCCGTCAACAGATCGGCCTGGACGATACTTGTATCGGCCAGGACGATAAGCTCAATTCAGAAAGAATCAGCCGCCATAGATAATTAAGGTATACTGTATTTTAAATTATTGGCCAAGATGATCCAGGGATCGGGTTGGACGAAATTACTAATTAGCTTAAATTGATCAGAAATAAGGAAGCATAATGGTTGATTGATACGATCACATCGGCTGGGACGATCGCAATGATCGGCCAGGATGATGGCTGGACGATCTATATCGGCCAGCTTAAACAGGGCGATGCTCAGGACGATTGAAATCTGATTTGAACTAATCGGCCAGACGATGGTGAGATCGGCCTGGACGATGTAACCAATTTTCTTCTGATCAATCCCAAATCGCCCGGGCTAATGAGCTTAATTGTACTGATCGGCCAGGACGATATGCCTATCGGCCTGGATGATAATGTCGGCAAGTTGCATTAATGAGCTCGTTTTGAGAGCTTCTATTTAGCTTTGGCATGACACTTTGTAAGTGTCTTTGGAAGCCATTGTAGCTTCATTTGTGGGGGAAACTAGAAGAGAGAGCTTGAAGGGAGAGAGGAAAGGGTGGAATTCGAGAGAGGGAGAAGATCCTTGAGGGGGGACTCAGGGGAGTGTGGAGGGGGTTCATCACGGTTGCTCCGGCGAACTCGCACCTTAGACCATCGAATTCAAGGCTTGTCTCGAGTAAGTTCACCAAGAAGAAGTCTCTTTGGTGTCAAAGGACTCGGCGACTCCGCCGCACCGGGGAAGGTGAGAAGTGATTTGTAAAGGCTCTCGCCTAGCGTGGGGGCTAAAGGAAGAGCACTAGTTAGTGCAATACTTGGGGGTGCCTCCAAGAGTGGACGTAGGTCAAGGTTGACCGAACCACTAAAATCCGTGTGTTCTTTTCTTAATGTATGCTCCCCGCATTATTTTCTTCCGCATTGTTTTTCGTTGTGGTGAATATTGTTTTGGATTGTGTTTGTTTTAAAATACGATTCACCTCTCTATTAATTTAGCTTGGGACTAAGTTCAAGAGGGCTAACATCCCTAACGATCTTTGAGTGGTATCAGAGCGGATTTTTCAAAAAAGATTTTTAAAAAGCTTTTGAATTTTCATCCATGGTAATCGTAACTTTGCGAAGGTTATTCAATCACTAGACCACCATTGTTTGAAAATACACATTGATTTTTTGAAAATTCTCATGTCTATTTTTTTGCAACGATTGATTTTCGTATGTGGCATATATTTTAACTGGTTATTCATCACCATCATGTATTGTTCTGGAATTAAAACTGATATTCCTTTTAATCATGGAATAGGATGAAGATGGATGCTCAATTAAATGCAAAGTCTTTAAATTGTTTTTTCTATGGTTTAAATTCGATGATTTTTATGTTATATCCACGTGCACTTACCGTAAGGAAGTTTGGGATAAATTCACACCATATACGAAGGCACTATGAAATCAAAGCAATCCAAGTTGAATTTGTTAATGCATGATTTTGAAATGTTTTCTATGAAACCTTTTGGAAACAATTTTAGCATGTATTCAAGGTTTATTCAAATTACTACATCATTGCATACCTTAGGAAAAGATATTTCAAATTTTGAAAAAGTTAACAAAATTTATTCGTTGTTTACTTGAAAAATTCGATACAAAAGTAGTTGCTATTTGTGAATCAAAAAATTTGAATGATTATTCTATTGATAATTTGATTGGCTCACTGATTGCATACGAGCAAGGGTTGGGTCAAAGACTTTTGATGCAGTGAAACGATCATTCTAAAAGCTGAAGATATGGAAAAAGGAAGCTTAGTTCGTGACGATAGCAATGAATTGTCAAGCAAATCACAAAGCACACCAAAGCATAAGCAAAAGTGGAAAAGGTAAAATGGTAGGAGTTAATATTTCCTCTGACATTATTTATTTCGAGTAGGAAACCTGGACATATGAAAAATGAGTGCCCTAATTTAAGAATTCTTCCTACGAAAGAAAAGCAAGCGAAACAAAACTTTGAACTGGGGAAAAATGAAGGAAAAAAATCTCATGGGCAGATCTGGTCTCTGAAGCATCAGACCAGGAGAGAGATAATGGCTAAGAGCATTTCGTGTTTTTTGTGTTGTGTTTTTGTGTTTTTCTTTTTTTTGTGTTTTTTTGGTTTTGTTCTTTTTTTTTGAATTTTTTTTTCGTTGAAGTTTTTCTCTGTCCAACACACACACTCACTTTTTCTAAAAATGAAAATCTACTTCAATGGTTTTTTTTCTTGAAATCTTGTTAGTTGTGTTTTGACTTCTCTAAAACAGCTAGAGGAAGAACTCTGATTTGTGTTTGTCTTTCTCTCTTCTTAAAGAGGTTATTTTACTTTTGATTCAAAATCTTATCAATATTTTAAATTGGATTTTGAAACTGATTTTTTTTATCTCCCTACATTTTTCCTATCACATAGGAATCTTTTGCAAGATTGTTGAATCCACCATAAAATTTCTTAATCAAGTTGTTGTTCGTGGTTTCAATAGTTTGGGTTTACTCTTTGGATTTGAAAATATAGAAAGGAAGCATATTTTTTTGAAAATAATTTAAAAAAAAAGTGGCCAATGATGCAAACCAAAATGCGCAATGACGCCAAATTGAAAAAAAATACACAAAGTGTATTAAAAATTAGAAGATGCTCAAAAAGCCATTCAAGTGATAAAGGTCATAAAATGAGCCCATAAAAAAAAAAATATGCTTATTTTTTTTTCTTATAACTATAAACTTAAGAAAATCCTTGATATGTTCGAAACTTGTGCTTGAAAATCTTGGTTCCGATTCAGCAATTCGTAGCATTGATCTTCATATTAGATTGTTTTATGAAAGGAGCTTTAAAAATAATGTTTCTTTTTCGTTTATTTTTGATTTGGATATTGAATTAAAAAGTTTTGTTAGCCTCTAAAAGAACTTGAGCTTAAATTAACAATTTATGAATTTCTTACTTTTTCTGGATTATGCGTTGTCAATCCAATTCTACTAAGTTTTTTGATTAAAACTAAGAGGTAACTTTCTCATTTAAGATATTTGGTTTTTCACATAGATCAGAAAATGTTTTTTTGTCTTTTATTTTATTTTTTTTATTTGTGCCTCCTCTCTTTTTGATAATGTCAAAGGGGGAGAACGTACTTGTATCCCTTGTTTTTCTTTTCAAAAATTTAAAAACTACAAAAATATTTTTTCATCTCCCCTATTTTTAAAGGGTTATTCTAGTGAGGGGGAGATTAGGAGAAATTGCTTTTTTGAAAATTCAAATTTAATTGTTTTCCATCATCAAAAAGGGGGAGATTGTTGCAGATCAATGGTTTATGATTTTGATGATAGCAAACATTCCTTATTTCTCTACGATTGCCTTATATGCTAACGTTTCAGGTCCACACGTTCAGACTGCAATCTGGAACCAGCTCAAGATTGGGTAGACTAGGCTTGTGTTAGTTTGTAACCTTTTTCCTTTCTTGAGTCCATTGTATTTAGTGAGGCTAAAACTCGGTAGAAATTCTCTTGCTCCCTATATGATTTCGGCTTTTGGTAACATCGTCTGGGACGATATTAATATCAGCCTGACGATCTGTCCAAAATCAGAACCCTGATTAGGCATCCTCATTAAGGCAGCCGTCAACAGATCGGCCTGGACGATACTTGTATCGGCCAAGAACGATAAGCCATTCAGAAAGAATCAGCCGCCATAGACAATTAAGGGTATACTGATTTTATAAATTATGTCCAGGACGATCCAGGGATTCAGCCTGGACGAAATTACCAATTAAATGCCTTAATTGATCAGGAAATCAAGGGAGACATTAAGGTTTGATTGATACGATCAACATCGGCCGGGGCGATCACATGATCGGCCAGATGATGGCCTGGACGATCTATATCGCCAGCTTAAAAAAGGGTAATGCTCAAGAGATTGAAATCTGATTTGAACTAATCGGCCAGGACGATCGTGAGATCGGCCTGGACGATGTAACCAATTTTTTCTGATCATCCCAAATTGTTTTGGGCTAATGAGCTTAATTTGTACTGATCGGCCAGAACGATATGCCTATCGGCCTGGACGATAATGTCGGCAACTGCATTAATGAGCTCATTTTGAGAGCTTCTATTTAAGCTTGGGCATGAACTTTGTAAGTGTCTTTGCAGCCATTGTAGCTTCGTTCTTGTTGGGAAACTAGAAGAGAGAGCTTGAAAGGGAGAAGAGGAAGGGGTGAGTTTAGAAGAGGGAAAAGATCCTGTGAGGGGGGACTCAAGGGAGTGTGGAGGGGGTTCCACGGTTGCTTCCGGCGAACTCGTACTTAGTACCATCGGATTCAAGGCTTTCTCAGGTAAGTTTACCAAAGAAGAAGTCTCTTTGGTGTCAAAGGACCCGGCGACTCCGCGCACCGGGGAAGGTGGAAGTGATTTTGTAAAGGCTTCTCCGCCTAGTTGTGGGGGCTAAAGGAGAGACACTAGTTTAGTGCAATACTTGGGGGGTGCCTCCAGGAGTGGACGTAGGTCAAGGTTGAACCGACCACTATAAATCCTGTTGTGTTCTTTTTCTTATTATTGCTTCCTCATTATTTTCTTCCGCATTGTTTTTCGTTGTGGTGAATATTGGTTTTGGATTGTGTTTGTTTTAAAAATACTGATTACCTTCTCTATTAATTAGCTTGGGACTAAGTTCAAAGGGCCTAACATCCACTAACGATCTTTCAGGATTAATCATGTTCAAATAAGTTGATTTGGTATGTTAAGATGCTATGTCCTTGCTAGATTTTATTCAATAAGGGAAATAAGTCTATGGGTCAAATGAGTTATATGTGGTTAGTTAGATTAAGCATTGCTAAATAATGGCACTAATTGGCTTACATAAGTTAATGAGGGGTTTAAGGATGTTTATAAATGTGACTACAAGGTCATTTTTGTAGACTTAGGTGTATATTAGTTAATTTATCCCTTAGAGCCATGGTCATATGGTTTACATGACTTGGATTTGGTTTAAGATAATGTCAATATTATGTTGGAAATTATAGATTAAAGTTGACATATCAACTGGACAAGTCAATAAATGTTTGTGATTTTAATTATTTTAGAGCACATTGAATATTTTAGAGAAAAGGTGCTCAGACAAGGTCAACCCAAAGTATTTAATAATTTAGGGCAAGGTAAATCTATTAAAGAGGAGTGTTGGAAATGATTTTTTTCAACCTCTATGTGATAAAATTGAGTTTGGTAGTTCAAGCTAATGGATTATGATGGTTGAAGTTTCCATTTTAGA
>NW_021319305.1:0-10527 GCF_001605985.2 Dendrobium catenatum | reverse complement strand
GCGGAATAGGGGTTGGGAAAGAACTTGACCTCATACAAAAATATGGACAACACCTAGACATCTTCTCACTAGCTATGCTCCTAGAGTGCTATCCTTCAAATCAATTCCTTCTAGATTCCCAAACTTGTGGGATGAATACCTAATAATGTTCAATTCAATAGCCAAACCTTGAGTTTTGATGATTACAAAATTTATTAAAAGTTTTTTTAATTTTTTCATTCTTTATCTAATATATTTTTTTTTTCTGCATCAATAAAATTTTAGGTTCAACATACACAAAACATCATCAAAGAATGAGAGCTCAAGAAAGTATTGCTTAGGTTAGACTTATTTTCAAAGATTATATAATTTTATTTTATCTTATGGTAATGTCTGCAATACGGTTTATGTTAGCTTAGTAACCACACACATAAACACCAGGGGAATAAAACTAAATATTATAATTTCTTGTCAATCGTACCATATGTTTCAAGTTATACTTTACGAATATTTAAAAAAAAAATATTACAATGTTTAATTTAAATAAGAGAAATAAATTATAGTTATAACTAAATAAATTGTACGAACAATACATCATATTGGATGATTAGCTTATTTTAGAATCCTTATTGTCAAATCCAACTTACTAAAAACACTCATATTTAAACTTTAAAAATGAATTGTTTGTACTGTATGAACATATTCATTCTATATGATATTTAATTAATGCTACCTAATTTAAGTTTGAGGATCAAGGAAAAAAAGTATATATATATTTTTTATAGCTCGTATTGTATGATAATATATTAAATTGTACAAACTCAAAATAATTCATTGAAAAAACACTATTTTATCCTATATAATTTAATGTTTAATTTGAACTAATTATACTAGATGATTTCTAATCTTAGCAGATGAAATTTTAAAGTATTAGACTTATTGTAATATATGATCCAAAAATCAAAATGTATGATTGGAGTCGGTATAATTAAAAAGTAGGGTTTTTTGGAAACTCCCCATATATTCTTATTATAGCCTTAGCAAGAGCCTTTTGGCACTCAAAGTTTTATTTATTGTGTGAGAGTCTTTACTGAAAGAGCATTAAGAAAAGGAATTAAAGGGTTAGGTTATGTGATAATGAGATGATCCTTATAGGATTCAACTAAGTGTGAGAGGGGGTATTAGCATGGTTGATTTGGCTAAATTACTCTTGAATTCTTCTAGGGGTGTTAGTTTTCGTCTTGAGAGAACCTCTACAAAGAAGCATTTGGGGTCAATGACCATCAACTAATTTGCTACACTAAGGAGGTGAAAGATATTTTGGCTACTTTATCACACCAAGGAGGTTCAAGGTGTTTCAGCTACTCCGCCACACGTAAAAGGTTAAAGGGATTTTCTCTACTCTTCCATATCAAAGTTAATGGAATTTTTGTTACTCCACCGCATCGAGGCGATGAAAGGTATTTTGGCATCTCTATTAGGCAGAGGAGAATAAATGTGAGATCTTTGAGAAAAGAGTCAATATTGGCTTCTCCCCATAGAAGTGGGTTGAAGGAGGATTAATATTGATTATTGAAATACCTAAAGGAAGGAAGTTTATCAAGTGGACATATATCTAGTTGGTTGAATTGCTATAAAAATCATTTTGAATACTTTTTCTTTTTCCAATTATATTATATATTTTTAAATTCCTGCATATTTACTTTCCTATAATTGAGATTGAAATTTATTATCACTATGCTACAAAAATCAATATTGTTGATTGGGATTAATAGTTGTTCAAAAAGAAAACAAAAAGAAATTGAAAGATTAAAAGAACAAAAAATTATTATTTGCTTTTTCTATAAAGTCAAAAACACAAAAAAGATTTTTACTTTTTTAGGTTATTAGTGTGAGTTGTGATTTAATTTATTAAATTGCTTCCTCATTAAAATATAAATTTTGTTTTTAATTATTTTTTTTGTTTTTTAAAATCATCAATTCTCTCCCCTTCATAGTATGTCATTAAAATGTTCAATTGGTTTCAGAGATAACTATTGAATCTTCAATTGATATTAAATAGGGTTTCATTATATTTTTATTTGAAAACATAAAGTTTGATCCAATAGAACATTTTAGAAACATCTATACAATTAAAGGATACTCTATTATCCATCCACCATTGTTTAATAACATTCCATTCAATTTTTGGAAAATATGTTTGTCTGGATTATTAAAATTTATATATTTTTGCATGTGACATATGATTCAAGTAGGATATACTTTACCACCTCATATTACTATTCCCAATATTGGATGGTCTATAAAGGTTATAGATTTAGCCCAATTGAATGCAAAGTGCTTAATTTTTTTTTTTTTTTTTTGCATTCAAATCTAATGATTATATTTATGTATCTACATACACAAGTGGAAATGAGATTGTTGTGTATCTATTTTTAGAAATATAATTTTGATGATAGCAAACACTTCTGTTCTTCTACGACTATCTTGCCTACTAACATTTCAGGACTGCAGGATCAAGACTGCAATCTGAAACAACTCAATATAGGATAGATTATGTCTGAGTCAGCTTGTAAACATTTTTCTTTCTTGAATCTATTTGTAATAAATGTGGTTCTTGATGCTAAATAACCTTGCACACACACACTTGGGGGAACTTTTTTTTTGTCTGACTTAGAGTTCTCTATTTTGAGTACATCGTCCGAGATGATCCTAATATCATATTGGATGATCCATAAAGAAAAAAATATAAACACTAATTAGGGCATCCTAATTAAGGCAGCCATCATTAAGCACATTGTCCTAGATGATATTTGTATCGGTCGGGATGATATACTCAAATAAAAAATAATCAGCCACTAGATCTATTTAGAAATTATTTATTTTTAGACATCATCTAGGACATTCTCATAGATGATGCAACAAAATTATACCTAAATTAATCTAATAATTAAGGAAATTAATTATGGTTTGATTGATATGATCACATCATCCTAGGCGATCGTAGGATCATCCGGGACGATCAATTCAAAAACCATAGTTTTTCCCGGATGATCACATATCAGACAACTTCTATTTAGGGCGATGTTCTAGATGATTTGTATGAATTTGATCTAATCGTTCGGGACGATCATGAGATCGACTTAAAAATAATCAAGCTATTTTTCTATCATCCAGACATCCTTTCAGCGCAATTATCTGGATGATATTCCATAATTTATACCAATCATATAGGATGATATTATATTATCTTGGATGATATGAACAAAATTCTTTTGATCATCCTAGCTGATTGAGCTAAAATTGTACTGATTTTCTTGGATGATCTCCAGTTCAACTTGGATGATAATGTCAGTTTGTTGCAATTAAGAGTTATTATGAAGCTCTTCTATATAAGCTCTCTTATATCACCCATGAGGGTAACTTTTGCTAATGTTCTAACCTTAGAGAGCTAAGAGGAGAGGGAGAGTAAGGGAGAGAGAGAGAGATGATCTTGTGAGGGGGAGTTGGTGAGGGAGTTCACAATGGTTGCTCTAAGCAAGGATCCATCATCATCTTCTCCAGTCATCATCCTTAGATCCTTGGGGGTTCTAGAGAGCTAAACTTTAGCATCTGATCAAGGTTCTCTGCTTGCTTCAAGAGAAAGCAAAAGGAGTTAGGTTCTCTGCCAGCTTCAGGAGGAAGCAAAAAAAGTTAGGATCTCTGCCTGCTTTAGGAGGAAGCAAAAGGAGTTGGGTTCTCTGCCTGCTTCTAGAAGAAGCAAAAGGAGTTGGGTTCTCTACCTCACCTGGGTTGGTGGAAAGGAGGTTTGTATAGGCTTCTCCACCTTGCTGTGGGGGAAAAAGGAGAGACACTAAGTTTAGTGTAATACTCAGGGGGCACCTCTAAGGAGTGGATGTAGGTCGTGTTGACCGAACTAGTATAAATTTATTTGTTCTTTTACTACTACTTTTATGCATTTAATTTCCCCACATTAGTTTATGGTGAATTGTGGTTAGAGTTTTGTGTTTTGATTGAGATTTTTTTAAAATACCATTTCACCCCCCTCCCCCCTCTTCCTTAGCCTTGGGCTAGTTCGTAAGGGCTTAACATCCCTAACAAACTTTCTAGTGGTATCGAAGCGGAATTCATAAAAATGAGATTTTAAAAATTATTGAATTTCAATCCATTGCTAATTTTTGTAATCATAATACTGTATAAGGGTATTCTATTACCCGACCACCTTTATTTAACAATATTCCTTTTGATTTTTGGAAAACTCGCATGTTTACATTTTTACAATCGATTGACTATCGCATGTGGATGCTTATTAAAGAATATTATTCACCACCTTTTCATAAACTTAATGTCATTAAAACTAAACTTCCTTTTACTGAATGGACTTTTGATGATAGGGATTTAACAAAACTTAATACAAAATGTTTGAACTATTTTTTCTATGCTTTAAAATCTAAAGAGTACATGCGTATTTCAACTTATGCTACTGGTAAAAAAATTTTGGATAAATTGTGGGTAACTTATGATGGAACTAACGAAGTTAAACAATTTAGATTGAACTTTTTATTGCATGATTATGAACTTTTTTATATGAAGCCTTCTGAATCAATTTCTAAAATGTATACAAGGTTTACTCAAATTGTTACCTCTTTGCATGACTTAGGACGAGAACTCACTAACTATGAAAAAGTTAATAAAATTTTGAGTTTCTTTCCTTCATCATTTATGCTAAAATCACTGTAATTTTTTAATCTTAAGATTTGAATACTTATTCGATTAATAACTTTCTTGGATCACTCATTGCTTACGAGTAAAGGGTGAATCAAAGAAATGTTGATGCAGGTGAGAAAAAGAAGGAGAAAATTGTGTGCACTAAAGGCCAACAACACGGACCTAATTTATCCGGATCTAAAAATGATGATGTTTCCTTGATCACTAGGAAATTAAAAGTTTTTTAAGGAAGAACAACAAGTATCATCACAAGTGGAAAAGAGGTAAGGATAGTAAAAATTATAAAACTCCTGATATTGTTTGTTTTAAATGCAGGAAGCATGAAATGTAAAAGTTGATTGTCATATACTTAAGGATCACCCAAGGAAGGAGAAGGGTGAGGAGAAACCCAAATACAGGAAGGATAAGAAGCAGTACCAAAAAGCTTTCTGGACAGATTCTGTATCTAACTCACCTGAGATTGAAGCAGAGGAAGAAATCACAAACTTGTGTTTGATGGCCAATAATCATCTTAAATAGTCTGACCATGAAGAGGTATGCAACCAAATAATGATCAACTAGTTGAAATATGTGAGAAAATTCATGCATCATATAGAAAACTTAAGAAAATGCATGATAGTTTGAAATTGGAGTTTTTCAATTTACAAAAAGAGAATGAAGTTTTGATTAAAGATCATCTCCAAATTGATAGCAATCAAATGAATTTACTTGATGAATTGAATAAAAAGTACTCAGAGTTGGTTATTGAGCATGATTCATTTAAAGCATCCTACACCTCACTTGAATCTTATTTTAAGACATATATTGATAAATATGAGCATAGGGAGCATAATTTGAGAGTTGATTATTCTGCTTTAGAAAGTGCTAACTTGAGGATTAAAGTTAAATTGAATACACTTGAGAGAAATTAGAATACATCAACGCATGATTTAAAGATAAAACCTAGGGAGAGGCATTATAACCCAAACAGATTAGTAAATCTTTTTCCTAGAGTTAAGTGTTTTTCATGTGGCAAGCTAGGACACATTGTACATACTTGCATCATTCAGCATAGTACACATTAGGTGTGGAGACCCAAAATTCATAATTTACAGCTTAACACAAATGCATTGCATTCTTCTTTTCATAAGAAGGGACCCAAACCTATTTGTGTTCCTAAATCTAACATTTGATGATTTTGTAGGCTTGCTCTCACAAAAGGCCTTGTGAGAGCATATGATACTTGGACAACGGATGCTCAGGGCTCATAATTTCTTAAACTTGCTGCTTAATAAATTTTGGATTGCATGTTTACTACTCTGTTGATTATTGTTGTTTATTTATTTGTTGATTTTTTAATTATTTCATCTCTATTGTTTTTGTTTTCCTTTGAAATGATATTTTGTCTTGGTTTTTGAATTTTATAGTCAATGTCTAAACATCCCTAAATTAGTTAAAGGGCGAAACACCATTGATTGTTTCCCTCCCTCTAATCTCTTTTAGTGGTGTAATTTTCTTTTCTACAAAAGTTTATATTAAATTAACAACTGGAATTTGCAATTAAGATCTTTTCTATCTTACTACAGTAATCTATCTTACATATATAATGTTCAAAAGTCTTTATATTACTTTCAAATTCTTTGAAATCATGTTATTGCATTTATCACATGAATTTGATTCTGTTTTATGGTTTATTCTTTCCTTTATTAGAGAGTGAGGTTTTCTTCTCTAAGAACTAAAAGATATACTCATAACTGAGAATATTTAAGAGTTTTGAAAAGGGATCTAGATTGGAAAAATAATAAAAAAATATTGGCCAATGACGTCGAAAACAAAAGATGCGCAATGATCGCCAAAAATTGAAAAATACAAAAAGTGTATAAAAAATTAAAAGATGCATAAAGTGCGCCAATCAAATTAATAAGAGGCATTAAATAAGCACAAAAAGTAAATGCTTCCATCTCTTTCAAAACCTTTAAATCTTAGAAGAATTCATGTGTCACTTGATATTTTCAATGGCTTAATTTCAAATTTCATGATTGTGATAAATCACTTTGGTATATTATTCTATAAGATATTTTTTCTGGAACCAAGGTTTGAACGGATCTCTTTTTCTTATCCAATTGGTTGGTTCTGAGTTAGGTCTCTTGTTTTTAAAAGATGATTTTGCCCTAAGAGAAGTTTGAGCTAGGGTTAGCAGGATCGGATATTCTACAATTTTTTGATTTCATTGATGTTAACTCATTGATCTTACAAGTCCTTAAATTTAATCACTTGGAGATTTTATTATATTCATACATTAATTCTTAACAAAAAAAACCTTTATTTTTGTTCATTTTTTTGTCTTTTTCGTATCTTATTTTTATCGTTTTAAGTTGATTTTAATCTTTTTTGGGCCTTGTATGATCATCTCCATCCATCCTCTATTTTAAACTTTTTCTCTCATTGTCCTGGACGATCTTCATTTTGTCCTGAACAATCGGTTCAATTCACTTCTAAAATTCCATCTACTGGCTATTCTGACCTTTCTTCTCTTTATCATCCTAGACAATGCATTATCATCATAGACGATCTCTTCATCTTCAGCTTCAATCATCCTGGAATATCCTCTTTCATCCTGGATGAGGCTCATACTCTTTGCTCAATTATTGGTAATCATCCCGTACAATCCACCTATTTTTCCTGGACAATACACAAGGAAATACATTTAAAAGCCTTAAATTTGGCCGGTTCGATCCATTATTGGTGACTATCTGGACGATCCACTTGTTCATCCTGGATGATCCACATGGTAGTGCGTTTAAACATTTTAAATTTGGCCGGTACGATCCATTATTATTCATCATCCCAGATGATCCACATAATCATCTTGGATGATATTCTTTTTGAACGGTCATCCGGATTGTCGCATAGAGATGATTGCCTGTGTCTTATCATCCCAGATGATCTCTGATCGTTCCGGATAATATAACCACATTTTTGACCAATCATCCTGGACTTAATAATTTCACCATATCATCTTTCATGATTTTGCTATCGTCTTGGACAATCCGGCTGATTCTTTATAAACCAAGCCCCTCAAGCCATTTTTCTCATATCTTCTTCTTCTACTGGCCTTATACTTCCTATTGCGTTACTGTCCTTGATAATGGCAGGAGGAAAATGATCCTGCCACCCTTCTGGGAGTTCCTTGAGGGTAACTCTTGACCCCTGCTTCACTGAGGCGGATGATCAAGCCGCCTACCAAAGATACAAGACGGCCGAAATCACTGTTTCCCAATCTGTCAATCCAAAAATTCTCTCATATCTGGTATTACATCTTTTTGCTCACGCCTCCTTGTATTTTTTCCTTACTCTCAATATCCCCTTCAACTCTGAACTTTTGTTCGAATTTTTCATCAGCCTTCGTATTAACTCTTCTTTTACTTCAGTCGGGTCCTATATGAATCGATGCCCTGTCGAAATCACATCCCTAGACTATGACAAACTTTTACAATTTTTCACCACAAGGGATAAACTTCACACCCTGTGTTTTGACCCCGACTATGACTGGGCTCTGGACAACCACTTTCTTTGAAACCCATGCTCACTTTCACATTGGCAAGACTAGCAGCTTGTCAAAAGATGCTAGAACCATCCAGCATGTCCTTCACACATCCATAACTCCAAAAGCTGGTGATCATGTTTATATCACTCCTCTTATTTCAATCACTACCTTTTACATTTTGTCCTATTGTGAAATAAATGCTATTGATTTAATTTTTCACTACATTGAACATCAGACCACTATTCATGACCTAGGCCATAGGAGGAAACTAAATCTAGCCCTAGGACATAACATTGCCTATGTCTTAGAATATAAAAATAACATCCAATATCCTGCTCCTCTAAATTTCTATCCTGTCTTTTACTCCAATAACTCCTTCCATGTTCCTCACAGTACTCGTCTCCACCTGGGGCACGAGAAAGCCAAGGGAATTGAGGAGGAGGAGGTTTCCTCACCTATTCCTGCACCTGCTCCACTTTGCCAGCACTCTAAGCTAGATGAGCTAGTCAAGCGATTCTACTAGTGGGTGGCACGATTCGAGACTTTCATTGCTGAATAAAAGTAGCAGCATACTTAGGACTTAACCCATTTCGAGCAGCAACGTGCTGAGGACTTAGCCCACTTTTACACCTATGTTACACACCAGTAGAAGCAACAATACCTGGACATGGCCTAGTTTGGAGCACAGTTCGCCACTCTATCTAGCTACTTTCAGCAACAACCTCAACCACTCCTCCTTCAAATAAACAGGGGCAGTCTTTTAATTAGTTTTTTTATGCTATGTTTGTAGTTTATTTTTTTTCTTAGTTTCTGCTTTGTTACTCTTCTACTTTCCTCCTCCTTTTTGTGATGTCAAAAGGGGGAGTAGTTTACTATATTGTTTGCTTTATTAAATAGTTGATCTATGTCTTTCTTTTTCACACTATTTCTAATTAAATTGCCTTATCTGCTTAGATTTTTGTTTTGTGTTTGCCATCATAAAAAACAGGGAGATTGTTGCGTATCTATTTTCAGAAATAGAATTTTGATTATAGAAAACACTTCTATTTTTCTACGATTGCCTTGCCTACTAATACTTCAGGGCCACACGATCAAGATTTCAATTTGAACTAATTCAAGATTGGATAGACTATGTTTGAGACAATTTGTAAACCTTTTTCTTTCTTGAGTCTATCTATAATAAATGTGGTTTCTAATACTAAGTAACCTTACACACACACACACTTGGGATTATTTTTTTCTGTCTGACTTAGAGTTCTCTGTTTTGAGTACATCATCCAGGACGATCCTAATATCATCCTCGAAGATCTATAAAGAAAAAAATAGAAATCCTAATTAGGGAATCCCTGTTAAGGTAGCTGTAATTAAGTACATCAACCAGGACGATATTTTTATTGGCCAGGACAATATGCTCAAATCAGAAAGAATTAGCCACCAAATCTATTTATGTATTATTTATTTTTAGACATCAATCTAGATGATGCAAAATAATTATACTTAAATTAATTTGATAATTAAGGAAAGCAATTAAGGTTTGAATGATACGATCACATTTTCCTTGATGATCGTAGGATTATCTTAGACGATTAATTCAAAAACCTTAGTTTTTCCTAGATGATCATATATCAATCATCTTCTATTAAGGGCGATGTTCTGGATGATTTGCATGGATTTGAACTAATCGTTCAGGACGATCGTGAGATCGGCTTGGACGATCAAGCTATTTTTTATCATCCACTCATCCTTTTAGTGTGATTATCTGGATGATATTTCTTGATTTGTACTAATCATACAGGATGATATAATATTGTCCTGGATGATATGAACAAAATTATTCTGATCATTTCAGATCATCCCGGCTGATTGAGCTAAAATTGCATTGATTGTCCTGGACGATCTCTAGATCATCCTAGATGATAATGTTAGTTTCTTGCAATTAAGTCCTATTTCGAATCTCTTCTATATAAGCTCTCTTATATCACCCATGAGGGTATCTTTTACTGTTGTTCTAACCTGAGTGAGCTAAGAGGAGAGGGAGAGCAAGGGAGAGAGAAAGAGAGGATCTTATGCGGGGAGTTTGAGAAGGAGTTCACAAATGTTGCTCCAAGAAAGGGTCCATCATCATCTTCTCTAGTCATCATCCTTAGTTCCTTGGGGGTTCTAGAGAGGTAAACTTCAGCATTTGATCAAGGTTCTTTCCCTACTTCAGGAGGAAGCAAAAAGAGTTGGGTTCTCTGCCTGTTTTAGGAGGAAGCAAAAGGAGTTAGATTAATAATATTTGAATCAAAAGATCT
>NW_021319304.1:689912-698068 GCF_001605985.2 Dendrobium catenatum | reverse complement strand
TCCCGACCTTAAGATTTATTCTAGATCCTAGGATTAATCTAGATCCCGGACCTAGGATTCTACCTTGACCCTAAGGTTTCTCCCAGTCAATCTAAACCTAGGTATTCTTCTATGATCAAGACTCTAGGATTTTCCTAGCCCTAGAACCCTTTAGGTTCTATAATTCAACTTCAAATCAAGTCTTGGCCTTAAGCTAACCTCAGCATCTCAAGTCCAAATCAACACCCTCTAATCACCTTAGACGCCTTGATTTGACCTAATTGCATTAAACTGCACTTTGGTGGCACGCCAACCTGACCCCCAGTTGATCAGGGGTCAAAATGACCAAAATGGCCCCTTTCAAGGACAATTTTTGAAGTTTTTTTTTCAAAGACTTCAACATATCCCTTTTCAAAAACAAACCCAGAACCTCTTCATGCATCCTAATTGCACCCTTAGGAGTGCAATGGACTAAAACTCTGACCCTTGATCAATGCTGATTTGAAACCAGATGTACTTTTTGACAAAATACCCTTTAGGGGTTCAAACATGGATTTCAACCAAAAACGACCTCCAAATCCGTTGAACCACTTCTATTGGTCCGCGCAATGTCATTTCCAAATTGATTGAGCCATTTCTAGACCCTGGGTTAACCTAGTTGCCCCAAGTCACCTAGGTTGACCGAAATAGGCTCTTAAGGTCAAAATAGGCATTTGACCAAATTGACCTTTCAAACCAATAAAACCACAATCCAATAGACTCAAAATGTTATTTTAAATTTGTTGAGCCATTTCAAGACCTGGACTAGCTGGTTGACCAAGTCAAACAATTTTGGCTTTAGGGCCGGCATTAGCTCCTTTAACCCAAATGACCACATAAACTTTGGAATGACTCTCACCATCACCCATGACATCTCCTAGTCCACATCATTCACCTCATTAACTGGTTGACTGGTAACATAGTCAACACAACCTCTTGGGTTTAGGAGACTTATAATATTTAAGCCAAACTCAAACTACCCTCAGCCATTTGAACTTGGCTCAATCAACCAGCAAACAACATTTCTTCAATGGCCACATCAGCACCCATTGACTGGTCAAATGGTCAATGCATTGGTCAAATGAACTTTAAACCTTGCCAAATTAATTTCCTTAAGCTAATTCACTTGAGCCCTAATTAATCCAGCTGTTAAGACCTCTTCTAGAAGCTCCCTAGAGCATTTTGAACCCTTAGATCTCATCCAATGGCTCTTGATCAAGCCAATGTGTTTCAAGGGCAAAAAGGAGATTTTAACACCTCAGCCACCTTCTTGTCCTTTGATCCTTGATTCCATCAACTCCATGGGCACGTTTGGCAACATTAGGAGCTCTTTCCATTTAATCAGTCCATCCAATAATGCACTTCAGGTGGCATGAGTAGGAAAATATCTTAAGGAGCATGCAATATGAACCTTTAACCTCTCTCATTCAATCCCTGCCTTTCAGAGCTAAATCAGCCCTAAACGCACTCAAAACCCTCCTCCCCCAGGAAAAAAATTTCTTTCTCTAGCTTTTTCCAAGTCTTTCCCCACAGATCTTGGCCCTCCAAACACTCATTGGTGAAGAGAGAGGAATCTAGAGAGAGAATCAGGTTATTCACAAATAACTTCAAATCCCGTTAAGATCCAGCTCCTGAGGTCATTCTACAAAGTTGAAGAAGATCTTTAGCAGCTTTCCAACACAAGCCCAAGAAGTCGAAAAGTCGACGGTTATATTTGTAAGTTATGACCATTTTTAAGGTTTAAAAATTCAATTGATAACTGTAGCAAAATACAATGATGGAGCCTCCAAATTTAGGCATTTTAGATTATGTTTTCCCGTCCTAGCTACAGTTCAATTTTCGGTTCAATTTCGTTGAGGTATTTTTGAAAGTTATGGGCTTTTGAAGTTTTTTTAGCTCTGGTTCACAGAGCCGTCAGATCGCGCCTTCAGCGTGATCGGTTCTAGGAGGATCCTAGAGTTTGGATTGGTCTAGAGAATAAATTGATCTGGGGTTAGGACTGGTCCAGGTGACCAAATACAAAAATGAGGTCAACAAACCTGCATACAAAAGTTTCAATATTATATACATTCAAACATAAACCTCTAATAAAAAATATTACCAAATATTGAATATAAACATATAAACATATAAACATTAAAAAATATATATATTATAAAAAAAATATTCAATAATAAATAAGTGCATATGTCTAGATTATAATGTAAAATTTTGTACTATGGGGAACATCTCCTTTAATGGTGACGAAGAAAATTCGATGATGTTGAGGTTGATGTGGTAGGTGATGGATAACTGCAGGTGTCAAAAGTTGGGTAAAAATAAAAGTCAAATATTAGTTATGACATATTCTAACACGAGTTAAGGGAAAGTGTTAGATGCACTATAGGAAAATTAGTAATTTGCGACGGTCAGCAGGCTTTGAGACAATAATTTTTTGACAAAAGTTCAACGGATATTTTAGTCGCAGATTATGTGACGGAATTGCGGCGAAAAATCCGTCACAAATAATCTAAACCGACCCAAACCCTTTATTTCATTCGCTCGTTCGTTCGTTCTTCGCTCCATGCTCGCGTCCTCTCCTTCTTCGATGACGTTCCTTCAATTTCAATTCCCTCGCCTTGTCTCGTCGTGCTCTCCTTCTTCGACGATGTACTCTCACAGTCGCCCTCTTTGACAACATTTGACAAACGTTATCTCGCCTCCTTCGACAGTTCCAGTCACTTCATTCAACGACATTCCTTCGATGACTTTCATTCGACAAACGTTTCTTCAACTCCTGGCCATTGCGAACCTTCAATTTCTTGTTCGCTGTTAGGGGTGTCAATTTCGGGTCACGAATAGGGTTCAGGTCAAACCCGGAACAGACCCGACACTATTCGGGTCAGCCCGAACCTAGCACGTTTTTGCAAATGGGTCAGTTTTTCGGACCCGAACGAGTTCGGGTCAACCCAACTAGACTCATAAGTCAAATCCCGTAACTCATCTTCAGGTTCCGTAGCGGCATAAATCGCTTGCTTATTCAATCAAATCCTATAACTTCGACGACCGATAGCGACAGTGACAGACGATGCGACGCGGCATCGTGGGCAGTGACGACGAGTGGCAGCTGCATTGCGCGACAGACGTGATAGCAGCAGCAACATCGCGAGTAGACGCTAGAGGCGACGCGAGGCAGGCGATGTGATGCACGGTAGAGTGGGCAGACACCTTTTTCCTGAGTCATTTACGAGTTTTCGGGTCAACCCGAACCCGACCCGATTTTTGAAACGGGTCAAAAACCCTAACCCGAATCCAACCCGATTCAAGTTTGGGTTAACCCAAACCCAAAATTTACAGGTCGGGTTCGGGTCAGGTTTTCTAGTCGAGTCAAATATTGACAACCCTAGCTATTGTCTCCTTCCATGACATTTTTCCTTTAGCAACTGATGCCTCTCGTAAATGAAGGTAATATTCCTTCATTAGATTAGTCTATTGTTCATATTTTAGGATTAAATGTTCATAGTTTAGAATTTTTTCTGTGATGAAACTTACAGTGCTTTATGTGTAGAATGTTATGCGTAGAATGTTGGCCATTAAAGAAGAAGCATAAAATTAAGTTAAGGGGCTGTTTGGCAATGGGATTTATGCCTGATTTGAGCAGGACTTACGCTAAATCATGCAAAATAGGATTTATGATGCCATTGAAAGTTACGGCGGAATAAATCCTCCGTCTTGTTGTTTTTACAATAAATCCCGGATTTACTAAATCCTGCATCTCAGCAGATTTAAGATTTCAAGTTAAATCCTACTTATTGTCAAACAACCCCTAACTGTTGCAAAGATAAGGATGCTAATTTGGTGGATGAGTGACTTTACTCTTAGAGTCTATTATTCATGGTGATGGTGTAATTGATGGAGATATTATTAGCATAATTCAAATTTGATAGTTGAGAGGAATGCACTGAACTTATTGTGTGATAGAAAAGTTTCGCCGCAAAATTAAGAGAAATTTGTTTAAGATGATAATGATACCTGCAAAATAATTTATGGTGTGGAATGTTGGTCATTACAAGAGAAGCATAATAATAAGTTAAGTGTTGCAGAGATGAGAATGTTTAGGTGGATGAGTGACTTTACTCTTAGAGACATGATACGAAATGATCATATATACGTGAAAAGGCTGGAGTAGCTCTAGTGGAAGATAAGACTAGAGACTCGCCTTAAATGGTTTGGTCACATAAAACGGTGACCTTGCGATGACTCGGTTGAAAAATTAGATTTATTAGTGTATTGCACTAATTGATACACACTCTTTTATT
Organism: Dendrobium catenatum; assembly: GCF_001605985.2. Lineage (NCBI taxonomy): Eukaryota > Viridiplantae > Streptophyta > Magnoliopsida > Asparagales > Orchidaceae > Dendrobium > Dendrobium catenatum. The sequence continues at coordinate 693,752 of NW_021319304.1, read as the reverse complement.
ATCAAATATATAATGAGTGTGTGATCATATGGAGACACACACCTATCCATTTAAGCTTCTAAAATCATCACAATTGCACATATTATTTAATTTTTTAAATATGGTACAAATGTTATTATTTGATTGTAGGAATTTATAGTCGAAGTGTGTTATGGATATTTTAAACTATAGAAGTTGGATGCATAACCAACCTTGCCTGGATGTAAGACATTAATAAATGAATTTCTGAATAGAGTGAACTATTTCATTCAGGCAAGCTGTCGATTACCTTCTTTTATATGAGAGGGACGATTTCGTTGTCCATGTTTCAAACACAAAAATCAATCCTATCTCACACCAGATGAGATTACTGTTGATTTATATTGCAGAGGATTCATGTCAGAATATTGATATTGGACTTTACAAGGTGAGTACGAGCCTCATTTCGACTCTCAGTGCAGCCCGTATACAAGTTAACATAATTTAGGAAGACAGAGTTATGACGTTTGAGGACTTGATTTATGATGCAATCGGGCCACAATTTCAACAATATACAGAAGAATCTCCGAATAAGGAGGCACAAAACTTCTATGATTTGTTGCAGCTACACAACAACCAATTTGAAATGGGTACACTACTCACTCAGAGTAAGATGTTGTTGTGAAGGTGTTATACATAAAGACATAATACAATGTACCCAGAGAATGCTTTAATCAGTTCATTGGCCTACTTAAGGAGATCAACCCGACAGATAATATAATTCCAATAGATTTATACCAGACTAAAAAATTGATTTTCAAACTTGGCTTGATAAATATAAAAAATATATTGTCGTGTTAATAGATGCATGTTATACTACGGGGATAATTTGTTAGAGATTGCATATCATCATTGTAACGCGCCAAAGTTTAAATCAAATTCTGGAAAAAAGAGAAAGTAGGAGGATGTGTCATTCACTCTATTATTCTACTTATCCATCATTCTCAGATTGTAACGTCTATATACATCTATGAGCTCTGCTGCACATATGAGATGGTATAAGAAACACAGTTTAAAAGTATGTGTTCTAACACATTTGTTAGAAGTAGAAGCCATGAAACAGTTTGACCGTACACATCCTACCTTCTTTGCAGAACTAAGGAATATAAGATTAGGTTTATGTGCAGATGATTTTACTCCATTTAGTCAATCTTCCTCACCTTATGCATATTGGACCGTGTTACTCACCCCCAAAAATCTTCCTCCAGAATTGTATATGACTACACCATACATGTTTCTAACATTTATATTTTTAGGCCCACACAATCCAATGGCAAAGATAGATGTATTCTTACAACCTTTAATCAATGACTTGAATTTAATATAGAATGAATGAGTTACTATATATGATATCTCCACCAAACAAAATTTTACATTGAGGGCAGCATTACTTAGATAATTGATGACTTTCTAGCATACAACATAATTTCTGGTTGGAGCACTACATGCAAGCTAGCTTGCCCATATTGTATGCAAAATACCAAATCGTTCGCTTTAAAGCATAAAGGCAAAAACATTTGATTTGACTGTCACCTCATCTTCTTACTTGCAAACCATCGATCCATTCAGAAGAAATAAAGATGCTTTCACTAAAAATAGAGTGAAGATGACAAAACCTCCACCAAGATTAATTAATCAGTGAGAAAATATTTAAAAGAGTAAATTTTCTACTCACGATAATTGATTCTCGATTATTAGTTATTCACAAAGTGCCCAGATATGGAGTTACTCATAATTGAACAAAGAAGAATATTTTTTTGTCTTTGCCATATTGGAAAACAAACTTGATCATAACCAATTTAGATGTGATGCATATAGGAAAAAATATTTTTGATAATGTGTTCAATACAGTAATAGACATAAAGGGAAAATCCAAATATAATGTAAAAGCTAGGATGTATTTGAAGGATATTTGAAGGAGGAAAATGCTTGAGTTTAAGGAGAGTGGAAATGGTAAACTTCTAAAGTCAAAAACTCCATTCACATTCACGTTAGAGCAGAGGCAAGTGGTTTGTAAATGGGTGCAGAGCCTAAAGCTACCTGATGTATATGGTTTCAATTTAAGTAGATGTGTTGACATGAGATCGAGGAGATTATTTAGATTGAAAAGTCATGACTGTCACGTCTTCATGGAATATTTGCTGCCAATTGCTTTATGTTCTTTTCCAGATTCAATCGTAAATCCCTTGACCGAACTAAGTATCTTCTTCAAGGACTTATACTCATCAAAACTGAATAAAGAAGCTTTGTTCCATATTGAGCATAACATTCTTTTCATTCTGTGCAAGCTTGAGAAGATATTCCCTCTAGGGTTTTTTGACTCCATGGAGCATCTTCCTGTACATTTACCATATGAGGCTAGAGTTTGTGGACCTATTCAATATCGGTGAGTGTATCCTTTTGAGATATAATTTTGTGCAAACATAGCATATCAAATATTATTAGCAAGTTTTTAATTCATAACCATACATCATTCAAGTATTTAAATAAACTTAAGAAGACTGTAAAGAACAAAACACGTCCCGAAAGATCAATATGTGAAGTATATTTGATGTATAAGCTACTCAATTTTGCTCATATTACTTTGAAACAGAGTTACAATCAACAAGGAACATTGCACCTCAAAATTTTGGTAATCTAGATGCATGTCCATCTACTAGTAATATATTAGTATCAACCGATGTGGCGAGGTAGTAGACGCTTGTACTATGCCTTATTTGACAGATAAGAAGATGAAAGTTGCCACATTGTACACACTGCTTAATTGTTCTGAAGTTGAGTCATATCTCGAGCAAGTTTAAGTTAAAATTACATACATTTTGTAGTAGATTCATAAATAGAGACCCTAAATTGAAAACTTTTATAGGAAGTTCATTAATGGTCTGACTACATTAATGTCACTATTAGAGCAGGAAAAGAGAGTGAAATTTAAATTTCTAAATTGGTTCAAAGAAATTGTATATATTTTGACAAGTTACTTCAATCTTATATATAATCAATTAACTTAATGAAAATGATAATAACATGACTATACTTTCTACACCAATCAGGTCCACAATGAAGCCAGAGTTTTGCAAGAGTAAGGAATAATGAATCTAGCTTGAGGGTCCATGAGAGCAATAAAATGTTGGCAAATTTTTATTGTAACTGTTACAAATTTCAAACTAAAGCTTGGTGTGAAGGTTGAAAAATAGAAAATTATGGTGTATGTGTGAAAGGGAACAGTCATATAGATAATGATTGTGAGTATTATGGGGTCTTATAGGAAGTACTATAGTTGGAATATCCTGCTGAAGGGAACAACTTATATCTTTTTAATTGTGATTGGTTTGATCCAGTGCAAAACAAAAGTACATGGGTGCATCCACTTTATGAGTTTACAGAAGTAAATCGAGATAGAAGATATGAAAAATACGAATAATTTGTCTTTGCTAGCGAGGCTACCCAAATCTTTTTTTGCAAACTATCCAGGTAGATAGCGGGTTAAGCAAGATTAGCTTGTATTCATCAATACTAAACCTAAAGGAGCTATTGAGAATAATACATCAATACCAAAAGCACATCAAGAAGAGTGTAAGTCAAACTTTAAAGAGCCTGCTAATGATATATATGATCAAATTATAGCTACTGAAACTGAGTTGCAGTTAGAGAAGGTAGACTTAGACATTGACGAAAACATTGAAGATGTTAGTAGTGAGGATGTTATCTCCTCAGATGGAAGTGAATCACCTAGTGATTAAGAGTTAAAAGGTAAATGTGAATCACCTAGTTTTTTTTTTTTTTACAGGTTAACATACATATAGTAGTTCCTTTTTTACATGT
>NW_021319304.1:687806-689812 GCF_001605985.2 Dendrobium catenatum | reverse complement strand
GGCGGGATCCGTCCCCGTCGGGTCGGGTCGTGACACCCATAGCCCAACTTCGACCCGCCCCCATCCCCACAAGCCTACTTTGAATGCCACCTGAGCATGCGACCTGCTCCATCCAACGTCTCAGAACTCGACCTGTGTCACTGACCCGTCCCCTTCCTCTCAACCATATAGGCAACCCTCTTTGTCCCGCGACTCCGATCCAATGCTGAAGCTCGGCCAATCTTGTGCAAGTTAGATAGCACACAGTAATCAATGAGATCCTCCTCAATTAAATGAAGTTAATTATAACTAGATTACTTGCATACACGAAGACATGAAAACCTGCATCCATTGCATCTTTGATCCAGTCAGAAATGAACAAATTAGAAGACCCCGCATCCGTTGTATCTTTGATATGGCTGGGATGAACAAAGACAATTGCCTACTCGACACCCCTCTACACGGGGGTGGGATGTCGAGAGGCTGTTGAAATTTTATTAAATTCCTTAAAAATAAATATAATACAACAACAACAAACAACAACATCAAGCCTTTATCCCATAATCTGGGGTCAGCTACATGAATCATTTTTCTCTATTGTGCCATATTAAAAGTTAAATTCTCATTTAAATCAAATAAAGAAAGGTCATTTCTAATATTTTCTAACTAAGTATTTTTAGGTCTACTTCTACCCTCTTTCCCTCCCAATCAAATCATCCAGTCCATTACAAAGCTCACTCTCAACCACCATATCCCAACCCTACTCAAGCCCTAGTGCCATCACTGGTCCCTGAAATGAATGCGTAGGTGGGGAGGTAATATAATAGGTTATATGTAATTATATGCAATAATAATAATAATATATACATATTTTTTTTATAAAGCCTATTCTGAATGAGGCATCACCTCAAAATTCCTCAAGGCATGAGCCTCATTTAAAAAAAGCACAAGCCTCACTGAAACCTGTGAGGTTTAAGCTTTGAGGAACTCCTTGTTCGCCTTCGCCTCAATTCGAGGAGCACCTCGAATGTTTTTTTAATCCAAGCTGTAACTAGAGAGACAATACTTTCTCCTCTCTCCATATCCACCAATCTCTAACTCTCTTTCTCTCTCTAAATAGAGAGAAAACTCTCTTTCTCTCACCCTTTCACACTCTCTCCCTCTAATTTACCCAAAAAAACGAGTAAGCAAAAAAACGAGTAAGCAAAAAAACAAAAGAGAGAGGATTTAAAAATAAAACATAACAAAAAAATTGTGTTTCCTTCATTGTTGCAAACTCGCTTGCTCATTGTTAGTTGCCTTTTGCACAAGGCGTAATGCAAAATCTAAAAAGCAAGTACTAGTACGTGTTATCCCAAAGCGGTGGTAAATTTGAAACTGAACACACATGACTCTACAAGCTATAGGATAAATGAGAACTTGAATGAGATGAAATGAACTAAGCTACACTTCTATTTATAATGAAAAATTCAATTTCATTGTCATTACAGGAAAATTCCTGTTACCGGAAGACAAAATCTGCCGGTAACAATAAAAATTCACCGAAAAATTCCATTTTTCGATAAAGTTTCGATTAAAATTCATTTGATGGTAATTCGCGCGTCGGAAAATCTAAACCGGCAAAATTTTTCCTCCGGAAACATTTCCGGCGGAGTTTCCGACGCAATTCTGGCGTAAACAATGATGCATATACGCCAGCTTTCCTTAATGGATTCCGGCGTTTAATCCGCCAGTATTTCCGGCGAAAAAATTGCGTTAGAAGTACCGACGGATAATCTGCCGCCGTGATTCCGCCGCACTACAATCGACGGAAACATTTTTGTCAGATTACCCGCCGGAAATACAGGCATAAAATTTTCGCTAGAAATACCAAATCATTTTCGTTGTTTCGTATTGTTAGCGTACTTTCCGACAGAAAATTTGTCGGAAACTAGTAGCATAAACAAAAAAAACATTCCTGTTGATGGAACTGATTTCTACAATATAACCTTGTTTTGATTAAAAAAATACATTTAGGTATATATAGT
>NW_021319304.1:680264-683771 GCF_001605985.2 Dendrobium catenatum | reverse complement strand
GCTCGCTGTACAGAAAATCACCTGGAGCAAAACTGGGCAAATTTTGGAGCAGAAATTACAACTGATCGTCCCAGGACGATCCAGATCGTCCTGGACGATCCTGGAGCAGATTTTTGATATTTCAATGGGTCAGAGCAAGCTCGTGCGGGCGGGATCGGAGCGGTGCGGATCGCAGGACGCGTGTGCGAGTTGGAGTGGGCTCTTGCAAACCAGAGCGGGATAGGTTTGAGGACGCGGGTGTGGGTCTAGGACCGCAGGAGACCCAGGTTGCGTGCGCGATTGAGCGAGCCTAGGAGTTGGAGATGTGGGAGGGGACAGGATGTTGATTTTAGGTCGGACGAAGTCATGGGAAGCAAAGTTGTATGAGCCTTTTCTTTTTCTTTCACGCCAAGCTAGTGGTTTTTTTTAAAGCCAAATGGATTAAGGAGTTACGAATTAAAATGAGGGACGATTACGAGTTGTGGGCTGGTGGCGATTTATTATTATTATTATTATTTAATGCTTATGTAACTTTATAATTAATTATTTTGAATTAAAATTGATTTGAAAATTTATATATATTCCCTCCCCTTTTTTATTATCTATAGGGTCATTAAAACAAAAATAATCTATCACTTTTCTTGAGTTTTAAGAGGGAAAAGTTGTTTACAAAATTTCAAGCTACAGTAAAATTTTCTTTCTTCTTTCTCTTTTTCTTATAAAAAATCTTCAACATTGTTGATAAATTCAGTTGCTTTGTTATTGGCGACATTATTTTCATTATAGATTTGCAAAAAGCCATCTCAAAGATGCTGACTTTGGAGTTAGCAAGTTGTTGAAGATAGCCAAGAATATTGGATAAGAAAGGCATCCGTCTTTTCCAGAAACTTCCTGTAGGTTCATCTCGTCCTTATTTGAGTGTCGTTTTGTTTTGCCCTCGTGATCTTACTAAAGTTAGATCATCAAGATCATTACGAAATTTTTCATAGCTTGAGCTGTCTTTTTGTACTCGTGTATTAAAACATTCCTTGTTATAGTCAGGGATTGGGATAGAATTGCTGTGCAATTTTGTTGGTTGCTTCGATTTTAATTTTACTACTGTAGCTATTGACTGTAATGTGCAAACCTGCAAACTTGCGAAATCACAAGCTTCACGAAAAGACCATTTCTGATCCTCATAACCTCAACCTTGGGCGATAGTACCTGGTGCTGCTGTAGAAATTAAAGCATCTTTTACATACTCATACAGCACCTGATTAACTAGATTCAAAGTTTCCAATTTTAATATCAAGATATTCTAATTCTGGAAAAATGTTGATTCTTTTCTATTAAATGTATCTTATTCTACAGTGGTAGTACTGGACCACCTACTTTTTATTCGTTTCAGAGTAAAAGCTCAAAGTTGTCCCTTGACTATTAATAAATGCCCAATTTAGTCTCATGCTTTCATAATGACCCAATTTAATCCCCCACATATTAGAAAATGTCTCAATTTAATCCTAATGCCAAAAATAACAGGTAAAATTAATCTCAATAGTTAAATATGACGGCATTTTGGATATTATGATATTTATTATTTATCATATTAAAACAAATACAAAAATCATAGTAGAAGTTAATCAATTAAATAATAATATAGTGAATAATTAATAAATGTGATTAATATTCATTATAATTTTTATTTATTTTAATATGATAAATAATAAAATATATAAAAATAATAATATAATCTCACATACACTCTAATACCCAAAATACCATCACATTTAACTATTAGGTTTAACTTTAACGGTTACTTTTAGCCTTGGGATCAAATTGAGATATTTTCTAATAATCAGTAAACTAAATTGGGGAATTATGAAAATCTGGACTAAATTGGCCCTTTACTTATAGTCGGGGGATTATTTTGAACTTTTACTTTATTCGTCCACATATATGAAGATTTGCAAAGAAATTTACTATGTTCTACGTAATATTCTAAGAAAAAGTGTAGGTCTTCATAAGCTCCAGCATTCTTTGTTTTAGTAAATATATGTCTTCTGTAATACTTCATATTTTTGTTTGTCTTTCTTCACCAGCTTTTAGTGGTCTCCAAATCTTGCCGGCCTTCGTGTACATCTTAAGAAGAATGTCAGTTGCTGCATAATATTTTCCAACAAGGATCCTCAATTTCTTTTTGGAAGTTTTTTAATGAATTAGAGTCATTCTTTTATTTGTTTTCTCTTTTAACAGTTCCCCTTGATACTCCCATGTATACCTTTATTTTCAACTTTCAATCATATCTTCATTCTGCATTAATGTCGACACATTTTGATTGAATATGATCAAAATTGGAAAAAATATGCTCTTAGTTCTCTCATTCATCTATATTAGTTTTAAGAGGGAAAAGTTGTTTACAAAATTTCGAGCAACGGTAAATATTTTTTTCTTCTCTCATTTCTTTTTTTTCTTATAAAATTTTTTCAACTTTGTTGATAAATTAAGTTGTTATTCAAATTCAGTTGCTTTGTTATTGGCGTTATTATTTTCATTATAGTTTTGCCAACAGCCATCTCAAAGATGCTCAATTTGGAGTTAGCAAGTTGTTGAAGATAGCCAAGAATATTGGAAAAGAAACGCATCCGTCTTGTCAAGAAACTTCCTGTAGGTTCTTCTCGTCCTTATTTGAGTGTCGTTTTGTTTTGTCCCCTTGATCTTACAGGAGTTAGGTCATCAAGATCATTACGTAAGTTTTCATAGCTTGAGCTGTCTTTTTGTACACGTGTATTAAAACATTCCTTGTTATAGTCAGAGATTGAGATAGAATTGCTGTGCAATTTTGTTGGTGCTTCGATTTTAATTTTACTACTGTAACTATTGACTGTAATAATGTGCAAACCTACCTACAGATTGAAATGGATGTAAGAGACCATCATTTCTGATCCTCATAACCTCAAACTTGGGCGATAGTGCCTGGTGCTGCTGTAGAAATTAAAGCATCTTTTACATCCTCATATAGCATCTGATTAACTAGATTCAAGGTTTCCAATTTAATATCAAGATATTTTAATTGTGGAAAAATGTTTATTGAAGGCTAAAATTGCATATTTTCTTTTAAATGTATCTTATTCTACAGTAGTAGTACTTGACCACCTACTTTTTATTCATTTTATATTAAAAGCTCAAAATAGTCCCTTGACTATTAATAAATATCCAATTTAGTCTTAGACTTTCATAATGACCTAATTTTGCCCTCCGACTATTAGAAAATGTCTCAATTTGATCCTAATGTCAAAAGTAATAGGTAAAATTAATCACAATAGTTAATGTGAGGGCATTTTGGGTATTATGATGTATGTAAGATTATATGATTTTCTTATATTATTTATTATTTATCATATTAAAACAAATACAAAAATCATTATAGAAGTTAATCAATTATATAATAATAGTGAATAATTAATAAACGTGATTAACTTTCATTATAATTTTTTGTATTTATTTTAATATGATAATGTTACGCCGGCCCAGGAGGGGCCGGCTGGACCG
>NW_021319304.1:656490-675790 GCF_001605985.2 Dendrobium catenatum | reverse complement strand
TAGGTTTACTTGCGAACCCAAGTATTTCCTATCAGATAAATAATAAAATATATAAAAATAATAATATACTCTCACATACATTTCAATACCCAAAATGCTATCACATTTAACTATTCAGTTTAATTTTAATTGTTACTTTTGATCTTGAGATCAAATTGAGATATTTTCTAAAAATCGGTGGACTAAATTTGGGCATTATAAAAGTTTGGGACTAAATTGGGCATTTATTAATAATCGGGGGATTATTTTGAACTTTTATTCTTCGTCCACATATTTGAAGATTTGCAAAAAAATTATCTATGTTCTACGTAATATTCTTAGAGAAAGTGCAGGTCCTCATAAGCTCCAGCATTCTTTGTTTTAGTAACTATATCTCTCCTGTAATACTTCATATTTTTGTTTTTCGTTCTCTACCAGCTTTTACTGGTCTCAAAAACATGCCGACGTTCGTGTACATCTTAAGAAGAATGTCGGTTGTTGCCTAATATTTTACAACAAGGATCCTCAAATTCTTTTTGGAAGTTTTTTTTAATGAATTATAGTCATTCTTTTAGTTGTTTTATCTTTTAACATTTCCTCTTGATACTCACATGTATACCTTTATTTTCAACTTTCAATCATATCTTCATTCTGCATTAATGTTGACACATTTGGATTCAATATGATCAAAAATGGAAAATATATGCTCTTAGTTCTCTCATTCATCTATATTAGTTTGCCAATCTAGATGCTCCAATTTACTTGTATGATGTTTAACGATTTAGACTGAACTCTTCAGGTTGCTTGCGAAATGCTGGAGTGATAGCCTGCAAAAAGGCCAACATTCGGGGAAATTATTTTTCGGCTATCTTCAATCCAGAGAAACATATTGCTCAGAGCAAGTTGGAAGGTATACTTTTAATTTTCTGCATTTTGTTATTATATTGATGAATAAAATAAAATTCTTGTGACATAAAGATTCAGAAATTCATCTAGCTGATTGTGTTATCTAATCCAAGAACCTGAATGTTTCTTAGAACCATTGTTTAAAATTGCGTATTCGGGTATTGAGGCGTTTTTCATTCGTGAGGCGAGGCATAAGCCTTAAGGCTTTTTGAGGCGTAAGCCTCAAGGCTTTTTGAGGCGTAAGCCTCAAAATCAAAAGATTGCGTAAACATAAAATGATAATTTTTTTATATACTAATGAGTGAATAATATAAAACATAAAAAAATATAAGATATGAAGTGAAATTAAAATATCCTAATAATAAGACAACATGAAATATATTTCAACTCAAAATTCTATCTTTCCCAAATCCCAGTATTCTTTTCATTAACATATAATTCAACTTTTCAAAAATAAATAGCAATGTCATCACATAAGAACTCATAAGTCATCAGCACTGTCATCACTAAGGGGTTCTTAATTTGAATCATCATCATGATGAACTGCTTTCTTCCCTGAATACTATACCCAGTATTCTTTTCATTAATGGGGCATTGGCATTGGGGAGGTTGGTTTTTGGCAGGATAATTCGTTGGGCCCTAGTTCTATTGACCATTACCTGAATACTAATACCATTGTTAATACTAAGGTTAATCATTTTTTCTACAATGGTGAGTGGAACATTGTTAAGCTTCAGGAAGTGGTTCCGAATGTTATCATTGAGTAAATTATTCAAATCACTTTAAATTTGATTGTCAAGGATAAAATCATTTTTAATTTGTCTGTATCTGGTAATTTTAACTTAAAGGATGTCTGGGATGAGGTTAGAGTGAAAGGCGTTACTTCTACGATCTTTTAAGTATCTTTGGCATAATAATATTCCTTTATCCTATTCCCTGCTTTCTTGGAGGTGTCTGAAAAACATGTTGCCTATTGATAACATTCTTTGGAAAAAAAGGTTTTTGTATTGTTTCTAAATGTCAATGTTGTTTCAACATTGAGAGCTTTCAACATGTTTTTGTTAATGGGTCTATTGCTATTAGCGTTTGGTCTCATTATTTTAATCTTGCGGGCATTGGTGCTTTCAATGATGATTATGATTTGACTGGTATTCTCAAGATTTGGTTTAATGATTGCAAAGGTCATATTCATAATGTTCTTCCTATTGTTATTATTTGGTATCTTTGGAAAGGTAGAAATGATTACAAACATTTGGGTATTAAAATGAATGCGAATCTCATTATTTCTAAAATTAGGAACAAAATTCTACAGCTTGTTGCTGTGAATCTTCTTTCTTTTAAAAACTTCCATAATAGCAAACTTCTGGCGGTGCACTTTGGGATTCAGAATAGTATTATTAACAGTAACATAAATTGTTTTGTGATTTGGGCTAAACCCACTGAACCCTTTGTTAAATTAAACACTGATGGGTTTGTGAAAATTAGTAAAGCTAGTATGGGTGGCATTATAAGGAATCATCTTGGTAACCCCATTGCAGTTTTCTCTGGTCCTCTGTCTTTTTGCGATGTTTTGACTTCTGAATTATTGGCTTTGGATCATGGTTTACAATTATGCTTAAATATGGGGTTATATAATGTGAATATTGAGGTTGATTCAACTCTTGTTATTTATATTATTACCGAGAAAGATGTTTGTTTTCCCCATAATTTTTATACTATCGGGAAAATTAAGATGGTTCTTTCTTTGCTCAATTTTACTATTTCCCATATTTATCGTGAGGGGAATGCTTGTGCGGATTGGCTTGCTAACTTGGGATCTAATAGTGATATTTTACTGGATCATCCTGTGTTTGATCTGCCGGTTCCTCTAAAAGGTATGATTAATCTTGATAAAATTGGATTACCTTACATTCGACATATTTAACGCTATGTTTTGGGTTGATATCTGTGAGCTGGGCCGGGGTGATTTCTTTTTGCTGGAGCTGGTGTTGCTTGGCCAGTTCTTTGCTCGGATGGGTTATTTCTGGGAAGGTTTATTTCCCATTTTTATGGGATGACCTGGAGGTTGAAGTGTAACTGGTTTCATGAATTCTGGAAGTATCTCGTTGGTTTCGGCTCTGTGTGGTTTGATATGAAGGATTATTGCGTTAGGAATTGGTATGGCTGGAATATTGCTTGGTACTTGAACGTTGGTTTGCATTTTACGATTGATGTTGTTATCTATAGGCCGGGCAAATTTTTAAACTGGAAGCACTTTCTTAAATTAAATTTTCTGCGGGAGTTGGTTCACCGGATTCTCTGTCTGGGTGGTTACAAAAAGCTGAAAGCCATATATATTTACTATATTAGTTGTTTGTCTTCTAAAGCTTCTATTCTTTGGAGAATTTATTGCAGGTTTCTAATCATCTGGGGTTGTGGGAGCTATAAAGACTACAAGGTTCTCTTCTTTTATTTTTCGCATTTATATTCCTATTTCTTTGTGCCTTTTTGCAGGAAGTATGAGCTGAAAGAATTAAAGTGGATCTTCCTTTTTTGGGTGCTGTTTACTTACAGCCCGTGTTTTTCTGATTGTTATTTTTGTAATCTTAGGACAAGGAACTACCGGCTCTTAGGGGTTTTTATTTACTTTTTGATTGTAGCTCTTCGGAGCAGTAGCGAGCTGGTGGGTCCTTTTAAGGATGGTGTAACCGAATTTTGATATTAACACGTAGGCCCCTCTGTGGGTTTATCCTTCTGCTCTCTTCCCTTCCTTCTCTCCTATATAGTCCAATGTCGGGCATTTACTTCAAGATTTATATAAGTTTTAATATATATAGCGTGAGGCGTAAGCCTCATGCCAGTGAGGTGAGGCGGGCTTCAAGGCGGGCCTCAACCAAGTTGAGGCGCAAGCCTCATTAAAAAAACTTGAGGTGTAAGCATCGAGGCTTTTTTACTGGAATTGCGCAAAGGCGAGCCTCATATTGCTTAATTTTAAACCATGCCTAGAACTTGATGGTTTTCAAAAATCTTATAGGACAATCTTGAATCAAAATAAAATTTATGGCCATTGAATTTATATTAGGATGAGTGTAATACATGATTAATCAATTAAAACTTTTAGTATGCATCTCGAAGTAATTTTACTAGACAAAGTTTATCATAACAAAATTTTCATGACAATATCATGTTCAAATTTTTTTTTATATTTCTTTTAAAGTAGGACATCTCCAACCGAAAAATCCTTTTTCCTCCCCAAAATGTAGTAAAACTCCAAAATGCGGTAATTCGTTTCCAATCGAACTCCATTTCTTTTTTCTCTTTTGTGCGCTTCGTCATCTCGTTGCATGCAAAGGTAATCATTTTTCTCCTCTTTCGCCCTTCTTTGACAAATCCCATAATACATTTTAGCGTAGGTGAAAAATACGACGTCAATATTGGGTTGACACCGCATTGATTATCTACCAAATTTTAGCGTACGATTTAACGTTCGAATGGAGCGAGTGATGGATGGCATACCACCATATGCAGTTCAGTTGGAGATAATCTAAACTAGTCAATGCAAAAGTCCTCATCTCTTAATTGTTTAAATTAGTTGTGTCAAAAACATAGACATCTGTACTCACAGAAACTTTTCCATTTAATGGAATCTTCATCAAAATTTTATCCATCAACATCATATCCTTGCTCAAAAACTGTATCATCAGCATGGTAAGAGGTTCTTTTTACAAACAATTATAAAAATATTTGCATAGATTCTACTATGCATAATGAAGAAAATTATGTACAAATAAGAGTAGTTATTTTACCACAACAGCACAGGACCCAGGTCCACACTTCTCAATGAAAATCCTAACCAAAGCTATGACTACCAACTTCCATTGCAGCCTTGCAGGCACAGGAACAAAACTCTCTATGACTGCCACAATATGTTTCCATGAACTCCTCTTTCGAAGTTATGAAAATAATTTTGGTTAATATATTGGTTTCCCAGCTCTATTCTAGCTAGCTTTTAAGTTATAAAAATGGAGAAATTATTTCCTGCGGAGTCTGGACGTAGAGATACGTCCGGACATCCATTTAAAATTTGACGTGGAGTGCACTTTTTTTGTGCGTTTTACTTGCACTTTACCCGCGTTTTAGTTGCATTTTGACTGCTATTTTATTGCGCTTTTTTACTGCACTTGGATTAAAGTTCTGCGGGCATATTAAATATATAAAATAAAAAATAATTCCAATTGAATATCTACGTATTCACTCACGTATCAATATTTTATTGGAGTCCAAACGTACTTGAACTTAGAGTTACATTCTGACTCCACGCTTAATAATTTATCATAAAAATGTTTAACATATGGTTTCTCTTCTCTATATTTTAAGTCATTTCAGTAAATTATTATTAAATCTGCATGTGGAAGCAGTGAACAATTCCTGGGTATCCTATCATCAGCAAGAAATTAATATGTGCGCAACTAATTATAACTACCCATTAGTTGTTCGCATGTGTTTGAACCTATTCTTCTGCAACTAATTATTTTTCATTTGTAAAACTCAGAAGCTATTTAGAATTTTTTGAACTTCTTGCATTCTTCTTTTTAAAATGGTAAAAAAGCAAGCATGTGGATCATCAAATCCTACAACTAAGTTTGAACCATTTAGTTCTTTCAGCCAGTTAAATTTGTATTGGTTGGTGTCCATGGAGATGCCAAAAAATACGCGGTGAAAAATGGGAGAAATTGTATGGATCTTTACTCTAACACTTTCTTCTTCTTTTCACACTCACATCCGCTATCTCCAGATGCGAATTCAAGAGTTTCTCTCAAGTTTTCTCTCCTTCAAAATGAATACAACTCCTTAAAATGAAGAAAAAATTGACACAATCGACCTACAACTCCTATGTGCTAACTCCTTTATCTCACATCACCATGGTGTTGAGTTACAACACTACGACGCTAGCACTATAGCGGTGTAGTGTTGTGGTTTTTGTCTCATAGGGGTTCCACAACATCTTAGTGCTAAATTTACAATGTTGCGGTGTTGTACGAACAAATTTGCCCCTGAACTCCCGAGTAGGGGCGCACTGCTCTGCTGCGCCCTCCAACGAGCTCCTCATCGAGCTCAACCAATGATATTAAGATCCGAGCCAATAACACATTCTGATTGATCAACACAATCAGATTCCACACAAAACTAACAGTGCATCACCTATATTCTTAAAAATAGCAATCTACACACTCCTTTCATTTGACATCTTTTTTCTTAAAAAAGTTTAGAAATTCCTTGTTCTTTTAAATATTTATATACTTCTATTAGATATCACCAAGTCTTTTTATAATTTTGCAATTCATTTTTTTAAGGTCTCTCTAACTTTGATTTTACTAATTTGATAATGAAAACAAAATTTTCTATTTAGGGTGCTAAGGTCACTAAAATTAATTTTATTCTCACAATCTTCATTGAAAAATTTATCGAAATATCTCATCCACTTATTATTATTATTATTTTGGTTAAAACGCTCTGTGGGGCCTACGTGTTAATATCAAAAAATCGGTTATACAGTCCTTAGAAAGATCCTCCAGCTCGCTACTGCTCTAAAGAGCTACAAGTAAAAAAGAACCAAAAAACATATGAGCCGGTGGATCCTTTTACTACAATTACAAAAAGAATCTAAGTAAAAACTCGGGCTGTGAGTAGACAGCACCCAAAAAAGGAAGAGCATAGTAATCCCATTCAGTATAGTCCTGCAAAGATTATGATGATAATAGAAATAGTAGCGCGAAAAACAAAACAAGAATACCTTGCGGTCATTGAAGCTCATAACACGATAAATCTTAAGGTACCTGCAAGGAATTCTCCAAAAAAAGGAGTGAGAAATATAGTAGTTAACAGAAGTTAAATACCTAGTAGTATCCCTGTTAGAGCAAAACATAATAAAAGCATAAGAAGGCCTCAACATTGCCCTGCAAAAAACAGAACAACACACTAAAGTTCCAAACTTCCTTACCAGAAACATGAGACCACCTTACTAATAAAGTTCATAGCACCGAAAACCTTCCTCCTAAGCCAGCCATACCAGTTGAGAGAGAAAGCAAAACACAATTCGTTAATCCAGACCAAAACACTCCCACCAGAATGACTATTATAAAGTAAAGACCAGGGAGAAAAATAATTCCAGTGCTTCGTATGGACATCATCCCCAAACCCAAAAATAATACACCCACCATTCAGACAAAAAACACAATTAAACCAGACCCAACACCTGTAATAGGTAAACCAAACTAGAAGATTCACAAGCCCATGCAGGTCACCAAAGCAATTCTGCATATAAAGCTTAGACTTGAAAATGGGGAGACTAGAAATATAAGAAGACATGACATGACCAAAAAACCTCCCATAAAATGCATAATTAGCTGGATCCGAAATCAAAATCCAGGTGAAAGAAACAAACTGCTCAGACGAGCAGGCCACAGTAACCAAACAAAGAGAAATCCCATAAATGTTAAACATGGTAATATTATGCCAACAATTAGCTTGTTGCCACCAAATAGGATAGTATAATAGCTTTAATCCCTCCCCCAGATTTTCAAAAAATTGTATTATATCAAGATAAGAACCCCATGCCTCATTTAAACTATACATCCAGGAAACTTCCCAAAACATATAATCCATCCAGATTAAAGTAACCACCTGAGAATCAATAGACATATGAAGTATGCTAAACCCAAACCAGCAATCCTTCCAGAATTTGGGAGGCCACATCCGGATCCTGCCAAAATCCTGAATTATAGACGAGGCAAACACCCAAAAACCAAACTTCCAACCAGCCAGACGAATGAAGTTCTCAAACATTCTGAATGTAAGGCAGACCAGCTTTATCCAAATAAGCCATACCTTTCAAAATTGGGTTTAAGTTCCCAATATCCAACTCTTCATAATTATGAATAGAACCCCCTTTTTTAGCTAACCAATCCGCACAAACGTTAGCTTCCCAGTAAATGTGAGAAATAAAGAAATTGACAGAAGTAAGAAAATGCTTAATTTGCCTAATTAAATAAACATTTTGAGGGTTACCTGGTATAACATCGTTAATGATTTGAATAAGAAGCATAGCATCCACCTCAATCCACACGTTAGTGATACCCATCTTTTTGCAAATATTCAAACCATAGTTTAAAGCCATGAGCTCAGCCATAATGGCATAGTATACGTAGCCAGCAAACGCCCAGTATGGTCTCGAATAAGACCACCAGCACCCGCAGTATTAGCACCAACAGACCCATCCGAATTTAGTTTCACATAAGGAGGCTTAGGTTTAATCCACTTAACAATTTTTTCAACAGAAATGACATTCCCATTGTTGACAGTAATGCCAAAAACACTAGTCAAATACTTGCAATGTTTAAAATTCTGAACAGTAATAATGTTATAAGAAAAGGCTTGCAAAATTTTATATCTAATATTAGAAATAATCTGGGAAGCCTCCATCTTAATGGCATTGTGCTTAGCATCATTTGTAGCCTTCCAAATATACCAAATAATAAGGATAGGAATAAAATTAAATATATGGCCTTTAGAAACAGTAGCCCAATGCTCAAGAATAAAAGTTACATTGTTATGATGAAAGTTAAAGCTTTTTTTGGCAAGATTACTAAAATAAGACCAGACTTCCTAGGCAATAGCATCATTCACAAAAAGATGATCAATACTCTCCACATTGGAGCAACATAAACATTTAGACGGAATAAAGAAACCTTTTTTTTTTTTTTTTGTAGCATAATGTCAACCGGAAGGTATCCTTTAATACTTCTCCAAACAAGAATAGAATACGGAGGAAAATTCTTGTGCCAAAAAGCTGAATATATAATCTGATTTTCCTTTTTGATTCTAAAGTTTTCCCAAATGTCTTTCAACTGAAACTTACCAGACGAAGAAAGAGAAAAAAGAATTTTATCTTTACATTGAACTTATAAAGGAATTTTCAATATAGTTTCAACAAATATCAGAAGGAACCATTTTCCTAAGCTTAAAGGCATTCCAACAGTTATTATTAATGAAACTAGAGACTTTAATATTTGCAGTAGAGTGAGTATTGAGAAGAGAATCAATAGAAGAATAGCCTAACCAGTTATCTTGCCAAAAATAAATGTCACCTTTGCCCAAACCCCATTGAATAAATTGTTCGGCTTCCCATTTAATGTTGCAAAGTCTTTTTCAAACCATAGAATCAGCATTTTTGTAAAGACATAAAGTCGGATGAATGTTGTTGCAATATTTAACATTCATGTAACGAGCCCATAAACTAACATTATTTCTAAAAGAGAACCACAGTTTATGGGAAAAAGCTTTGGCAGTATCTTTTAAAGTTTTGCAACCAAGATCCCCTTCATTCAAGACACCATAATGCTTATCCCAAGAAGAACAACATAAACCATTGCTATTGAACTTAGAGCCCCAAAAAAATTTGTTTATCATTCTCTCTAATCTAGAACAAGTAGCATCAGAACGGACTAAAGTATGAAAAAGATAAATCGGAATCGAGTTTAAAACAGATTTAATAAGAACTAATCTACCACCATAAGATAAAAAATTAGAAGACCAAGTAGACAACTTTTTTTGAAACTTAGTAAAGATATCCTCAAACATAAATTTTCTTTTTTTTTCCTTTGTAGATGGGAGTTCCCAAATAAGTTATGGGAAGGTTTTTAGACTAAAAGCCACAAACTCTTTGAATAGCATTAATTCTGTTCTGGTTAATAGAATTACCCACAATAAAAGTACTTTTATCTTTATTAATAGAGATGCCACTTTGATGATTAAAACTGATAAGAAAATTGACTAACTCTTTAATATTATTAATAGAACTGTTAGAAAACAAGATAAAATTATCAGAAAAACTAAGATGCGAAATAGGAAAACCTCTAATAGAACGAAAATTAAGTTTCAGTTTTCTCACATATAAATTGTCCGACCCCCTAGAAAGATATTCCTTAGCAATAATGAAGAGAGCAGGAGAAATAGTATCACCTTGTCTTAAGCCTTTTGAAGATTTGAAGAAACCATGATTTCTATCGTTAATGATAACAGAGAAAAAACAATTTTCAATGCTATTTTTAATAAGCAAAATAAAATTGTCATTAAAACCAAATAAAGAAAGAACATCGTAAAGAAAAATTCCAATTGAGATTATCATAGGCTTTAGAAATGTCAAGTTTAAAAATAACATTACCCCCTTTAACCTTAACATTAATATCATAGGTGATTTCTTGAGCTAATAGGACATTATCAAAAATACTTCTACCATTAACAAAGCCCGTCTGATTTAAAGAAATAATTTTGGGGAGAATGTTAATCAACCTATTAGCAATAATCTTAGAATTAAGCTTGTTAAGAAAAGTGCAAAGGCTGATCAGTCTAAAATCATTTCAATTAATAGGGTTATCTTTTTTCGGAATAGGGACAATATTAGTAGATGAAAAAAAGTTAGGATAGGATTTACCCTTAAAGAAATTCTTCACAGCTTCAATAACGTCCGCTTTAATAATGTCTCAATTATGCTGAAAGAATTTGGTGGTGAACCCATCAGGTCCAGCAACCACATCACCATTCAGATCATTAACCACATTGAAAATATCTTCATCAGAAGGAATTTGACAAAGTAACTTGTTATCAAAATCATTAATAATTTGAGGAATGAGATTAAGATTGCTAATAGGAGTACAAAAACATTGACTATTAAAAATATTCATGAAATGCTCAATACCCGATTTACAAATAGCATCATCAGACTCAATAGAAATACCATCATCATCCACAATTTTATGGGTATGACTCTTAGTTCTCTTCATATTAGCAAGCATATGGGAAAATTTAGTATTCCTATCGCCTTCCATAACGAATTTTGCATTAGACTTTTGTTTCCAAAAGGATTCTTACTGCAATTGCAATTGGAAAAGGTTTTCCTTGGCTTTGTTAACACAAGAGAGGTTATCAGAATCCGAATTATTCAAATAGATGTTATCAAGATCAGTAACATTTATCTCAGCATCTTTAATATTAGAGAAAATATTTTTAAAAATATTTTTGTTCCACCATCTCAGGCATTGCTTAAGTCTGCTCAGCTTAGCCCATAATCTCAACATGCCATTAACGTTATTGTCGGGGAAAACAGGAGCACTCCAATTAACATTGATAATATTCTTGAAATCAGTATGATGCATCCACATATTCTGAAATCTAAAGGCATAAGAACAAGAAATATTGATTTTGTTAATTTTCAGCAGAATAGGAGAATGATCGGAAAGAGTTCTACTAAGATGTTCAACATTAGTCATCGCAAAATCAGCAATCCACTCATTATTGAAAAGACACCTATCAAGTCTTTGCCACAAATTAGCTCTATTCCAAGTGAAAGGGCTCCCAAAAAAACCAATATCATTTAAATTGCAGTCATTTATCATAGTATTGAAATCATCCATCGCATTAGTATTAGGAGGATTGCCACCCACTCTTTTAGAGACATTAGAGATGATATTAAAGTCACCTCCCACACACCAAGGACCATTAATATTAGAAGCAAAGCTATTTAACTGATCCCAAAGGGTCATACGATTGACTCTAGTGCAAGCAGCATACATTAAAGAAGCATAACAAGTAACATTAAAAAGACTAATAGAACAATGCACAACTTGAGGGAAATCATCAACAATATTTAACGATATAGAGTTATGCCACATAATCCAAACTTTATTAGCACAGTTAGAGTAGAACTTAGAGCAACCCAAGGTTTTAGCAGTCGATTCTATTTTAACATTAGCAATCAGAGGCTCAATTAAAACAAGTAAGCAAATATTATGAACTCTACAAAGATTTTTTACTCTAATCTTAGAATCCTTACCCCCAATCCCCCGCACATTCCAAATAAGAGCTTCAATCATTAGACTCTTTTGAAGAAGCTTGAGCTCTGGTGGATCTAGGAGTGGTAAAAGAAACATTTTTTGGTTGTTTGCCTTTCTTTCTATTCACCATTTTGAATTCATCCTCCTTAGCCATTTTCATAACATCTTTTTCATAATTATCCACAGAGTGGATATTCTGATTAACCTTAGTATGGTCATTGCACCCAGATTGAGGAATGAATTCACCTTCTTCACATTCTTCATGAGTAACATTGTTATTAGCCATAATAACATTCTCCTTAACCCTTATTTCCTTGGAATTAGAATCCACACAATGTTCAAAATCATTAGCATGCTCCACTTAAACATAGATTCAATAGAAACAAAAAGAGCAGGGTCGTTTTCGATTTCCTTGCTAACATCATTAAAAGTATTGACATTCTCATCATTAACAACTTCTACACTATTTTCTTGACAATCATCAACCAACAAAATTTCATTTTCTAAATTCCCATCGACCGGTTTCTGCAACGTTTCTTCTAAGTTATGAGAAATAGGACACGGTTCCACCTGGTTCTCTTTGGTCTCAAAATTCTTGTCAGCCACCGGCACATAAATTTGATTTTCGGTGGATCCAGGCTTCCCATTTTTCATAACATTAGAATTTTTGAGTTCTGGGTGAAGTTTGAAGCAATCTGTTTGAGCATGCCCATGAATCTTACAGTGAGAACAAAAATCGGGCACCTTTTCAAATTCAGCTCTTTGAAGATAACCGAAGGCTTTGGAGCCAACCCAAATTTCTTTTGGGTGTTTTTTAGAAATGTCAACCTCGACAAGAACTCTGGCTACCGAAGGTCTCGTACGAGATGCGGTAGCCTGATCCATCTGAAGAGGCCTACCGAAGATCAAACCCAACGCATGCAAAACTTTCGGATTAAAAAAATGAAGACGGAGGTTTGGGAAAGAAATCCAGATCGACACTATCGGAGATTCTTCCTTAATATCAAAAAGTGGAGTCCATTTCAATATATGCATTTGGCAGTTGAAAATAAAATACGATTGTCTAGCAAAAACCCGACTATAATCAAGATCATTCGAAAGCTGGATAGCCACATGCCTTGAGTCAAGTAAGCCAACCGAGTAAAGCCAGAGATTTTCAAAGACGCAAAAAATTGACGAATAGCATCCAGATTAGGTCTCTGCAAACCAAATTTTCCAATTAGCGTGAATTGGAACGAAGAAGCTAACTTTAAAACCTCATCATCATATAATAAAACCGCAAGAACACCATTAAAAGTAGATTGAGTAAGAGATGGAAGATCATCACCTGCAGCAGATTTACCAGAGAGTACCTCTTTGAAAGATCGAGATCTAGAGGGAGATTTGGAGCCATCACCATCCAGGTTAAAAAAGCCTTTGTTATTATGCAAAATTGGCTCGGAAGCTTTCCCCCACAAAGCGGAGGGAGGAACTTCCGCCATGAAAAACTTGCCCAGAAAGGGTAGAGCCGCAGTAGAAAGCACCAAAACGCTCCGATCGCACGGGAACAACGAAGAAAAATGGAAGCGGAGAGATGAAACTCGATCGCAAAGAGGGAACCCTAAATCGCCAGAGCGGCGCTAGGGCAAACACGAGCTGGGACAGAAGAGAATGATGGTATCTCATCCATTTATATTATATATCTTCTTCTAAGAAAATCAATTTCTTTTCTTCATCCATAATGCATTTCACTTGAGCTAAATCCTTACTTCTCATATCTATCTTGGTTTGATTAATTATTTTAATCATTTCAAAATTTAAATTTTGAACATATATTCAAATCCATTTGAGCCGAATAAGGATCTATAATATTAATAATCCTAGTATCAATAACAATCTTTAAAGTTATAATTCAATTTCCAATTCTATTAATTTCTACAATATTATCTTCCAAACTCTTATTTATAATCACATTAACACTATTTTTAGTATGACTCATTCTTGAATATTATTATTTAAATTTTAAACTATTAATCTTCATGGTCATTTTTTCAACACATTTAGTTTTATGAATACATAGAATATTTATGTTCTTGTGAATTATAATATTGATTGATTTTATAAATTTATCTGTAAGAGTATATATATTCTAAGTTCTTGTCTTAATTCTAGTTTTATGGACTCAGTCATTTGCCTACATATGTCCATGGCGCGGAAACCATATTTAACATTGCAATCAGGTGCTTTTGTGGCGCACTTGCACATTTTTCGTTGTTTTTTGGTCATAAAGCGCATTAATTGCTTCTAGAGAACGGCTTAGCATTAAAATAATATAATAATTTAAAAGTAACTTTATTTACAAGTTATTATAAAATTTTAAATTTAGCTTCAATAAATATTAAGGGACAAATTTAGAAAGAGAGTTTATATCATCTTTAAAGTCTAAGGTGAAAGAGTGCTCGATTTTAAAATCAAATTTTTAACCATTTACTGTCTGTCATAAAGCATTTTAGTAATCAATTGATATAATTTAAACTAGTAAAAAAATATTATTTTACTTGTTAATCTAATTTTAAATGTTATAATTTCTAAACTAATTATTAGATGTTAAAATAGTAATTAAATTTTAAGTTAAGTATTATCTAAAGATTATTTTAAGCATTTAAAATTTCTAAAATCATAATTAAAATTAAGAACTATTTAAAATTTTCAGAATGAGTGATACTAATATGATTTATATTTAATCATATTAAGATATACTCTGAAGATGATATAAAAAAAAAGAAAAATAAATAAATAAAAAATACTCTGAAGATGATATTGTGAAATGATGTTTTATTTAAGGGGGATTCACACAAATATAATAAAATATTGTTTCTTTAGTAAAATACGTATTTTTAGGTATATATTTTAATATTATGTAGATTTTAAAATAATATAAATAATTGTAAAGATTTAAGTATTAGATATGTAAATAGATAAGAAATTTGTGACATATATGTAAACTCCCTTTTATTAAATGCTTTAGTTATATTCATAAAATCATAATATTTTCTTATGAATTTTATAATATAGGTAATTTGTTATTGAGATATATTAAAATATAATAAATTTATTTTAATTGTCAAAAGTCAAATACATCATTAAGATTATATATATATAATAATAATAATAAACTCGTTAAAATTTAAATCCTCTAATTCTCAGTTTTTTTTATACTTTTAATTGATCAAAATCGTTAACTTAATTTTAAAATAGATTTTCTCTCTTAATTTATAAATTTTTGAATGAGTTATTTTCTCTCTTCTTAAAATTTGAAATATCAAAATAGCAATAATACATTATCTCGAATCCCCAAATTCCTCTTGATAACTCTTATTTAAGCATTTAAATATTAATTTGAAATAACTCTTTCCTTAAAATCATAAAAAATCAGCATTTTAATTTCACTTTTGGCCTTATAATTATAGTTATTTTTATTTTGCTAATATTAACATATATGTATATATATGCCTTTGTTTCTATTTGTTGGATACATTGGCGACAAAAATAATTTAATGGCCTTTGAATTACATGTTAAAACATCGAGAATAATTATCGGAAGTATATCCAAATTCATTGAAATGCATAATCAAGATTTTTTTGTCTTCTGCAAGGTATACTTTTTATGGTTTTTGCATTTCCTTTTTGTGTTTCGTATTCTTTTTTGCAGGAGAGCTGTGCTGAATGGGAATATTTCGCTTCTCCTCTTTTGAGTGCTGTCTAAGCAAAGCCCGTATATTTACTTCAGTTATTTTTGTAATCATAGGAAAAGGATCCACCGGCTCGTAAGACTTTATTTTTTTCTTTTTATCGTGTAGCTCTTAGGAGCAGTAGTAAGCTGGAGGAACCTTCTAAGGACAATGTAACCGATTTTTGTTATTAACGCGTAGGCCCCTCTATGGGTTTAAACCAAAAAAAAAAAAAAAATTTTTTGTCTTCTATGTTTGAAGCAGGGTTTTTCCAAAAGAGCGAGCTGTGGCGGAGCCAGAAATTTTTTATAGAGGGGGCCTTTTTTAATTTTATTAAATCCTCTCAATTTTTTTCGTCCGGGCTTAGAAACCGACATTGATAGTTTTAAATTTTTTTTATTTAAAAAATAAACTACTAAATATAAGATAAAGTACACTTACAATTTATACAACATGTTCTTCATATTAAAAAAAAAACTAAATAATAGCATCATTATCAATACAATTTAAATTGATTTAAATATAAAACATATATAATATAACTATATAAGTTAATCTAAATAAAAAACTAAAAATAGTAACAAAGTAGCAGACGGATTTTTTTTATCATAAACAGAAAACTTATAAACAAAATACAAAAAATGAAATAAGGGCTGGACGGCGGATGAGAGCTTACCGTGCTTTTTGATGTATACTAGAACCGCCCAAACATCTACAGGTATAGTTTTTTTATTTTTTTTAGAGGTGGCACGTGCCCCTGCGGGACCCCGCCTGGGGCCGCCGTTGAGAGCGAGAGTCCTATTCTTTTCACTCAAGAAATAATATATATGAGAAATAAATAAATTTTAGATGTACATCCTTGCTCTATCGCGCCGCTCTAGCGATTAGGGTATCCCCGGTGAGATCGCTTTCGTTCGCTTGCGATCTGCTTTTCTCCCACTTTGATCTTGTAAGTTTGTTAGTTTGGTAGGGTTTTGAGGTTCTTCAGGTTTCGTTGGTGCCCTTTTGGGCTTTTGTGCGATGGCGGTGGCTCCTCCAGCCAATCCTTGGAGGAAAACTGCGTCGGATTCATCTGTGGCAAAGAAGAAAGGTTTTTTAACCTAGATGATGAGGGATCTGGTTCTCCTTCTAGATCTAGATCGTTTAAAGAAGTTCTATCTGGTGCTGCCGTGTCAGGTGATATTTTTCCGAATGTTAAACAATCTGTCTTTAATGGCGTTCCTGCTGTTTTACTATCGGATGAGGAAGTGCTGAAACTTGCTTCCCCTTTTCAATTTACTTTGGTCGGTAAATTCGGTTTGCGTTGCCCGAACCTTGATGCGATACGAAATTTTTTCTCGTCCCTAAAGCTTTCTGGTTTTTATTCTATTGGATTGTTGGATGCAAGACATGTTGCTATTCAATTCTCAAATGATTTAGATTATAGTAGAATTTTTGCTAGACGTTCTTATTTCATTTTGAATTGCCAAATGAGGGTGTTGAAGTGGACTCCTTTTTTCGATAGAAAAGAAGAGTCTCCGATTGTGCCGATTTGGATTTCGTTTCCGAATCTCCATCTGCACTTTTTCAATTCAAAAGTGTTGCATGCTTTGGGTTCTATTTTCGGTAGACCTTTGCAAACGGATCAGGCTACGGCCTCTCGAACCCGTCCTTCGGTTGCGAGAGTGCTGGTTGAAGTGGATATTTAAAAAAGCATCCTAAAGAAGTTTGGGTGGGTTCTAAAGCTTATGGCTACTTGCAAAAAGCAAAATTTGAGAAAGTTCCTGAGTTCTGCAACCACTGTAAAATGCATGGTCATGGTCTTGCGGATTGCTTTAAACTTCATCCGATTTTAAAGAAAGTTTCTGGGCATGTTGGTGGCAGGCCTGGTTCTACCGAGAATACTCAAGTTTTTGTGCCTATCGAGAAAGCTAGTGGGGATGATAATGTTACTCAGGTGGAACCGCTTCCGACTATGCCTAATGATAATTTGGATGGTGATGAAATAAGAGGTGAAATTGAGAAGATTGATCATATGATGAATCCGGATAATTCTGATCTGGCTTTAAATTCTTTAGATAATAATATTGTGCTTAACGATTCTACTGATAATGCTGCGGATCCTAAACTTTTCATTTTAATTGATGATATTTTAAATGAGTCGCCTGTTATTTCTAACTCTGTGGCTATTGAGAATGCTTTGATCTCGAAACAGGATATCAGTGACTCCGTGGTTGAGAATGGTGAGGATGTTTTGGGGGAGACTTTATGAGGAAGGTGAAGTTATTCTTAATGTAAATGTTGTTGATACTTCTAAAATGAACCAAGGTACGGCTTTATCGTCTCATAATTCTAAATATCTAAAGATGGGTGAAAAGGATACTAGTGTTATGAATGGTAAATTAAAAGGTAAACATAAAAATAGCTGCCCTGCCACTCCTAGATCCACTAGAGCTCAAACTTCGTCCAAAGCTGGTAATGATTAAAGCTCTGATGTGGAATGTTAGGGGGATTGGCGGTAATGTTTCTAAATTGCGTGTTAAAAATCTTTGCAGGATGTATAATATTCAACTGCTGATTTTTAAGTTAGCCTTTTGTTAATGCTGCTAGAATTACGGATACTGCTAAGTTTTTGGGTTTCCATATGCATTTTGCGAATATTTCTAACAAAATCTGGATTATGTGGAAGAAGAACATCTTATTAGACATCGTGGTTGATTTGAATCAAGTTGTTCATTGTAATATTAATGTGTGTAATGTGAATTGCTTTGCTTCTTTTGTTTATGCTACTAGTAATAGAATTGATCGTATTAATCTTTGGGATCAAATTGTTAACTTTGGTGCTAACATTAATGGTCCGTGGTGTATTGGAGGAGATTTTAACATCATTTCGAATGCCAGTGAGAGAAGTGGTGGTTGTAGGCCTAATATTAAAGCTATGGAAGAATTTAATGCGATGATTAATGAGTGTAACCTTCATGATATTGGTTTCCTTGGCAGCCCTTTTGCTTGGAATAGAGGTAGTATGTGTCAACGTTTAGATAGATTTTTGTTTAATAATGATTGGTTAGCTAAATTTTATGCCACTAATGTTGAACATCTTAGTAGAACGATGTCTGATCATGCCCCTTTACTTTTAAATGTTAATGTTATTAACCGAATTGGCACTTTTGCTTTTAGATTCCTTAACATGTGGTTATTGCATGATAATTTTAAAGATGTGATTGCTAGCAATTGGAATGCTCCTGTTTTCCCGGATAACAACATTGCGGGTATGATGAGGCTTTGGGCTAAATTGTCTAGACTTAAACAATGTTTGAGATATTGGAATAAAAACGTTTTTAAAAATATTTTTTCGAATATCATGGAAGCTGAGTCTAAATTGGTGGAGTTAGAGAGGATTTACATTGATTCTCCGAATGAGGAAAATAGTGTTAATTTAAACCTTGCTAAAAATTTTTTATGTAATCTTCAATGTCAAGAAGAAGCATATTGGAAACAGAAGTCTAAGTCTAAGTTTGTTATTGAGGGGGACAGAAACACCAAATTTTTTCATGCTATGGCTAACAAAAATAAAACTAAAAGTCAAATCCATAGAATTGTGGAAAATGATGGGACTCTTTTGGATTCTGATGAGTTAATTTGTAAGTCGGGGGTTGATTTTTTTATCAATATGTTTAAATGCAATGGGAATATTCACCCTATTGTTAATCCTGAGTTGATTCCTAAACTGATTAATAATGATGATAATTATCTGCTTTGTCATATGCCAAATGAGACTGAAATTTATAATGTTTTGACAGATATGAATGGAGATGCTACTGCAGGTCCTGATGGTTTCACTACCAAGTTTTT